>NC_056628.2:89873926-90212141 GCF_002870075.4 Lactuca sativa | reverse complement strand
AGTTCCTCAAACTCGGCGAGTAGTTCTTCGGACTCGACGAGTCGAGTCGCGAGTTCCCGTCTTTCTTTGAGTCAAGAGTTCGGAGTGAATCAGTGAGTCGAAAAAGGGACTCGGTGAGTTAAAGTTAGAGTCAGTAAAGGAGGGACTCGAAGAGTCGGCGCCCTAACTCGGCGAGTCCGGTCAACTGGAAGTTGACTTTGACCAGGGGTAAAATAGTCATTTTACCCTCAGTACAGTTATCAGTAATTGATTAAGTGTATTTATGGAAATTGTAGCCAGGGAGATACCGGAGCAGCAACAGATAGTTTCCAGAGTAGTTCATTTAGCAGCCAGTGTACGAGGTGAGTTTCCTTCCAGTAGGAACGGGTCTACGGCCACAATGCCGGCCCGACTAGCTAGCAGTAGTTTCCAGGATTTGGTCCGATGCAGCGGTTAGTATGTTTGATGCCTTCGTGGCTCAAACAAGATTTATGTGTTGTGTGTTCCGGGCTACGGCCCTATGCAGTATGCAATATATATGTTCATGCTAGTCTGTTTATGCTATGCTATGTTCAGTAGTTCCGGACTTCGGTCCGATGCAGTTAGTTCCGGACTTTGGTCCGATGCAGGAGGCAAGGCCTCGGTAGTTCCAGACTTCGGTCTGATGTAGCTTCCGGAATTCGGTCCGATGTAGAGGGCAAGGCCCTGGTTAGTTCCGGACTTCGGTCCGATGCAGTTTCCGGACCTCGGTCCGATGCAGTGGGCATGGCCCAATAGTTGCTTATATATGATTGTATGGTATGTGGTAGTTTGGGGGAGCTCACTAAGCTTCGTGCTTACAGTTTCAGTTTTGGTTTCAGGTACTTCCGCAATAAAAGGGAAGAGCTCGGGTTGATAGTATCGCACACACCACAACTTCAACAGTTTTCCTGGGAATTTGATTAGACATATTCGCATGTTTAATTCAGTTTGATATGATACATTTTATTATGTTTTGAGATTCATAACATACGTTTTATATTATGGTTTTCAGTATCATGATTTTTAATATTATAAACAAAAATTTTTGGGTCGTATTTTGGGACGTTACACCTTCTCACGTTGTGAGCCTTAAGCAGATAACCAGAAATGGGACCAAACGCTTCTCACATTATGAGACCTTGTGTCTCACGTCTTGAGAAGAATCTGAGGCTAAAAATCTAACTTTTAAGTCCTTAATCCATTAGGCTTTCAATCCTAATTCTTCCAAAAGCTAACAAGGACTCCAAAGGCCAATGAAAACGATTACTTTATGGACATGCATTCCCCAAGCATGTCCTAAATCCATCTTAGGTCAAAATGACAAGAAATGTCCCCAAACTCAAACAAGATTCATAATTTGTAACCATGCTTCAGATCCATAAGACTAAATCACAGAGAATAACTCATTAATCCATAAAGTTGCCAACTTTATGGATCCCAAGCATGTAATCCATCATAAACATGAAAAAGGACCTTAGAACTTAGATCTAGCAATTTGTGCTCATAAAGATTGGATCTTAGACACTTATAATGGTCCAAAATATGCACAAGATGATGATGATGATGATGAAGCCTCCTAGCTGAACCAACAATTTAGAACCTCTTTTTCTACTTCTAGCAACCAAAACAAAAAAATAGATCCAAAATCACCAAGATGGATTAGGGTTAGGGTTTTTCTCAGTTAAGGGAAAGTGGAGGCTGAAAAATGAATCCTAAAACTGAGTTAAGGGGGCTTAAATACATGGGAAATCGTAAAACTTTGTGGGCTTGGGCTACAGTGAACCTCACATTGTGAGCACTTATAGTTCACGTTGTGAGATCAGTCCCTGATAGAATCTTCATGCGGCCCTCGTCACGTCGTGAGCCTCCATGCCTCACTTCATGAGGACCCCTTTTCTCCAAAAAATCTAACCTTTTAACCCTCTAAAATCCTAATTCAATTCCTTTAAGAAAACGGATGTTACACTAAAAATTGCAAATGTTACAATGTATATTCTCCTTATCTCTTTATTTATGTTGATTTATCTAATTATATTTATGTGTTTTGTTTTAGGATTGTTCCTAGTGAACGATATCTCTACCTTGGTATTGTTTGATTCAGGGGCTACCAGATCTTTTGTATCTCTTACGCTCAACAAGAGGTTTATCGATGCTCAGGGGGAGCTGGATTACCCATTAGAGGTTGAGATTGTTGACGATAGTCCTATACGAGTATCTAGGGTTGATCAGGGTTGTGTACTGTAGTTGTTCGGTGAGAGGTATCTGATTGATTTAGTTCCTATTCCCCTACATGAGAGCAAGGTTATTGTGGGGATAGATTGGTTGAGCCCTAATGGGTCAATGATTAACTGCGAGCCAGGTGGGGGAGAGTTGGTAGTTCAAGGAGAGGGTGTTTAGTGCAGGACAATTTTATGTCTAGCCGCTAGGGCCAGGCGCTATCTGATGGGTTTTGAGCATTCTAACACTTCCTAAGTGTACATGCAACCCCAATAACCTTGAATCTATGTTTTCTCTATATACATGCAAATTTCTTTTTCAAGGTTATTTCCTAACTAGCATGGCATGGGGAATATATATTATATAAAACTAGTTGAAATACATACCTTGTTGTTGCTTGGATTCCTTCAAGACTTTGTGAGCCTAGCACTCCAAATGTTGTGCCTCAAATGCGTCACACAACACCACAAAACTTGGAAGAACTTGAGAGAATACTTCTACACTCAAAAATTGGTTATGCCCTCTCAAAATGCTAGGTGGCCGATTTTTCTAGCCAAAGGGTTCCTTTTATAGTGTTGTCACAATTAGGGTTTTCACATGAATACTCTTAATTTTCATGACTCTTCATTTCTCATGACCCATGGGTTTGTAACTCCCATGGACTATCCATGGAGCTCCATATGGTTATAACCAAACCCGTAAACCATGGATCATTAATCCACCATAAAAGAATTGATGATTGTCATAATCAACCCTATATATTTAATTAGTCTCACTTTGATCACCAAACTAATACTAGATTAATACCTTATCAATACTAATTAAATAATACTATTATTAATATATTAGAACTTATAATATATTAATAATCACAAGTGTACTTTCTCTCATTTTGTCTATCCAAGTATTGCAATGCCATACAACCCAAATGGACCATGCCGGGTCGGGTCAAGTACATACCAAATAAAGTTATGGACTTATACACTATATCCAACAGTCTCCTACTTGGATAAGTCTAATAACTATATTTGCAAATATGACTTTAGAATCTGACTAGCAATCGTAGCTCTTTCAAAGTCTCTCGGAACAGAGATAATAATGATACGCTATTTAAGATAAGTGATCAAATAATCCTCTGCTCTCAAGATATCAACCGGAGAAACACATGGAACATGGTCTTACTTATTGTCCAATATTTTTTTCTTGATCTCTGATTTGCTTCGACATAGAACTAAATTGAACACATCAATTAGGTTCTGACCGGGCCCGATACATAAGTCAAAACCAAATCATCGAGGGGCCCATATATCGATTCTATTTCTAGAAGGAACAGATAAACTTCGACTCATATGCTTGTACTGACTATTTGTTGAATTATGCACAAAATCACGTTTTATAACATCGAATTACCAATGTGTTTTCGTACAATCAATGGATAACCAACTCATAGTCAACAACTCATATCTCTAGGTTTGAAGGTTTATATGATATTACCATCTCATGATCACTCGAGATAAATTCCATGAAGTGATGCAAGTGAGCGTGGGTTGAATCCAATACTCAGAACTTATGAGCACTCATGAATGTTGCAGCAACTATTGCTATGTTTAATCCCCTTCAGACATATCATACCAACCAAATTCATGATAGTCTTAAATCAATACCTACTTCTAAAGTATGACCGACTGTGCAGAGTTTGAATAATATGATATATACCATAACATAATTATTCTGGAAGTCAAAACATGCGAAGTGAAACACAAGAATAATACTAATCTTATATGGCCCCAACACTTTGAGTGTAAATAAAAACACCTTTTATTTAAGCACCATATTGATTACTCATTATTTTTGATTCGATTAATCAACGTTATACTTGAATTAAAACATTACTTGTCCCATGCTCCAAGCATGTACACTATGTTTTCTAGACAATAGCTATGCCATACATCTAGTATGCATGCTATGTTTGTCTTTACTTTGTGAAATAGACCAATTTGAACATAATTTCAACGATTCTCATTTCACAATCCCAAATTCTTATTGCAAATGTAAGAATACCAAACTCTTGCCATTTACAGTAATTTGTTAGATTCTAAACTTATATGCAATGATCCTCTTGTAATGAATATGCACATAAGTCACCAAGACTTAGCAACAAACATTACAAAGTATTCCAATGGAGATCAATTCCATGGAAATGAAGTCTCAGATTCAAAGTACATTCCTTTGAATATCCTTCTTTGCAATAAGTTTTTCTAATCTTCAAAGAATAACTTCCACCTATGGAAATATTTCCATATGCCCATTTTGACTATCACTTTTGAACAAGAGTTGCCTCTTTACAGAATATGTCAATATGGTCCTAACTATATACTTCCAATTGTCCATGAGCCACCAATCTTTGGTAAACCTCAGATTGTCCTCGACAATTGCTTAATCATTTTAGTCATATCCAGTTCTATTCCTTTTTCCCTCTTAATGCCCCAGACATTTGAAAAATTTAGAATGAATAAATATTATAGCACATGTAATCGAACCTATATCTGAAGCATATGGGACATGATTCATGCTATATTTTTTTTCCATGTTCTCACAATTCAAACTATGAAGAGGAATGCCATAATCATAAACGAAATTTGAGAACGCAACATATATAGAATTTCCTTATGTAAACCATTCCAGCATAACATTTATATATATTCTTGACTAAAGTAGATTAAATTCTCAATCTAAGCTAACATATATAGAATTTCCTTATGTTGAACCATTCCAACATAACATTCATATATATATTCTTGACTAAAGTGGATTAAAATATCAATCTAAGCTTGTAGAATTGGAGCGAAGTATAAAATCCTCTCCCTTAATTATAGCAAAACAACTTTTTCAAGGTGAATTGAAACTTTTGTTTTCTATAATTAATATTGATGACTTGCAACACTTAACTTAATAATTATGCTCCCACTAGCATAATGATTATTATCTTACTAGCATAACCCTTATGCTCCCACTAGCTGTGACATGTATCCAGAGATCAGCTGGACTTTTAGAAACCAACACTTTATTGACTTTCTTTCCAAAGTTCAGATTTCTGATACGCAATTGCTTTGATAAGACTTTATCAAAATCATACACCTTTCCTTAGATAGCTCACTTGTGTGTCTAAACAATTATGAAGAGGGATGCCGTAATCATAATGTTTAGACCTTTTGTCATTCTCATAATTTCTATCTACTCAAAATTTACTTAGTGAAAGAGTTTCCTCACCATCATTTTCATAAATCGGAGAGAAACCTTATGACACTTAGATTTTATGGTGTAAGTGTTCCTATCCATGTGAATTTTTCATAACCACAAGACAAGGTTAGTGTCAAATCCAAACACATATGGACTGAACTTGTTTAATCTTAATTTCTTGCCACCCGGCGGCACAAGGGCCTACCACTGCTTCCAGGTTGTTATGCAAACAATTGAGAACTCATAGAACTCACAAGCATAATCAACTTTTAACTAGAATAGACACAAAAATAAGAATATGTCAACACGATAGGTTACAAACCTCAAGTCTTGGGCTAGTGATTAACAAAACTCTTGATTAGTTCTTGAACCTATCTTAAGATCTTTTAGACTCCCACTGTCCTCTTGACATATAAGACTCTCTTGCCAAATATTCAAGAGACAGTGTCGAATCTTTTACAAACACTTTACACAATTGGCCTTAGTCGGTTTTTGTTGTATCCAAAACATCACAGCTTACCAATTTCAAATGTACAAGAGTAAGAAAACATTTTACTCTACATTTGACAAGTGTTTTAAACCTTTCTTAAGATTATGTCACTCAAGGCTCAATCTTGGAGTATGACTCTAAGATTTGATTTTGGAACGAAGTATGGTTTATCTTTTGATCTAACCATTTCCACAATTCATGATTCCTCTCCTTAGCCAACAAATGCACTAAGGTGTCCTTAGAGGATCAATTTGATGGGTTTTAGTCATAAGACATCCTATGTGCTCATACAAACCCTAATGCTTAGATCTAGGTTTCTCTATTGTACATGCTTTGAATCCAAGACTATAAACCCTAATTCTAGCATATGGAAATCGATATTAACATATAATTAGGTTTAGGATATTACCTTGATTGTTATGTTGCAATAACAATCCCAATTCCTCCTTGAATTGACTTTGGAAGGCTTAGAGTCACAAGTGTCACTCCTCTAATGGCTTACAAACACCAAGAGCAAATGGAGAAGGTATAAAGAGAGAGGAGAGGTATAATAATTCGTCTCTAGGACCTCTTGGGAAGGCATGGACGAATTCATGAGCCTTAGGGGTCTTTATATAGGTGTAGAGATTAGGGTTTTAGTCCTTATCCTTATCTAGTTGCTTGCCCACCAAGTAACCATAAGATAAGCCTTGAAAACCCTTATCCTTTATCCTTTGGACGATTTCAAGGATCCTTATCTCCTTTAATTCGTTCAACCCATATTTAGGATAGCCATTACCATATTTTGTAACTATCACATAATTACAATTCAGCCCCTCTAGTTTAATTAATTACACTTGATCACAAAATTAATTCTTAATTAATTATTGACCAATATTAATTAAACAAATATGATTTCTCCTTTAATATATTATTCTTATAACATATTAATAGATCATAATAACCTCTCTCTATTTATTTCTCCAATCAAGTTGCTTTGGTGAAGGCAACCCAAAAGGACCATGCACCATCGGGTCAAGTACGTACCAAAATAGTTATGGACTTAGACACTAATCCAACACAATTGTGATATGGTTCCATAATCACTAAGATAATCATAAAACAAGATACACAAGTACTCTTCCATCTCTTCAGATTGGAGAAACTTTTATCTTTCTGCCTTATTTGATTCTTCTAATGTTTCAGAATTACACTTTAACTTGTAAGCATAATCATATTTACTAAACTTTAGTAAATCATAACGAATAATCTTATCAACCTTGGTGGTGGACTTGACTATTGAACAACCTAATATACCCGATCCTTTAGTCCTTCGCTTGACTCACATGCGAATGTGAACAAGGAATTAGTCATAATTTACCAAAGATAAAAATCTCATTCATCACACAATACAACTTGCATGATTTCAAGTTTCTGTCCAATTGAAACTTGGGTGATGAGAATCTTTTTTTATTTGATAAATTATGACACTACCACAAATGAAAGAATCAAATTCATTTTCCAATATTGCTTATCAATGGAAACATATAAGCAACAATTTTTCACAAATACCATTGTAAGGACACTTAAAATAAATAAAACAAAAATTTCCTTTTATTTTAAAAACTTTGCGGAAAAACTTATCCTTACAATGCAAATTCATATGAAAACTTTGTTGTAATCTATTCCTAAGCAATATCTCATAACTCTTATGCAGTGGCTCAAAATTCTGGTCATCGCACCATGCGATCAAAATCAGCACACCATTTCTTTAAGCTTCCTTTGATTCTTCAAAAACATCAAAATGTAATTACATTACATCATGTATTAAGAATATCCAAAAGAGACTTAATAGAGTTAGATCACAGACTTTACCAGAAGTAGAGTCAAACTTTTGACTTTACCATCCTTATGAGGTTTCAGGTAAATTCGGCAGCTTTGCAACCAATGCCCCTTTCTATTGGCAAAAGGAAACATATGGATTCTTTGAAAATGGTATACGGGACTATCACAAACTTAACATTTCTCTTTACCATTAGGTCAAACAACTTGACCATGGCCGATCTGTGACAACCCGAAATTTCCATTTGTACGAACAATATCTATTCAATAGAAGTCAATTCAATTTCAGTGATTTTCAGACTTTTCCGAACAAGTTAGTGTACCTTAGGGTTTACACTTTAGGAGATATCAGGAGAGTGGATGCTCCTGAGATTGTGAAATTTGGTCATTTCAAGTTTCATAATGTTACAGTCTAAGTTCCAGAATAAAAATATTTTCTGTCAAAATATTTCAGGACTACAAATAGTTTTCTGAATTTATTTAATTCATTATTCACAATTCCAAATAGAGAAAAGCCATATTCTCTCTGACGGATCTTCGGGTTTTCATCCCATATTGTGAGTCTACTTTACTAAAAGTGTTTCAATACTTGTTAGATGCTTATTAACATCCATAACATGTTTAGATTACAAGATCCGGGAGTTTACCGCCCAAGAACGTTCTTGGGGAGTAAACTCCAAAATGGAACTTTAATGCTTTCTAGACCCATTCCCATGTTAGAGGACTTATCAAGGACCTAGTGTATGATCTTTGTAGCCTAGAAAACATCCAAGAAGCACAAGTTCTTGGAGTTTACGGCCAAGGAACTCCCTTGGGCCGTAAACCCCTTTACAAGGGCTTAATGTGCCCTAAACTTCCCCCAAATGCTTAAGGACTTTACCCACTAATACTTGTGCTTATTTAGAACATCAAAAACCCATCAAAACCACAAGTTAGTAGGAGTTTACGGCCAAGAACCCTCTTGGGCCGTAAACCCCTTTTCTAAGGGTAAAATGCACAACAATCACACCATAGGCCTTAAGACAATTTACCTTGAATACTTGGGACTAGAATGGAAGGAAGAACACATAAGAATCACTCCTTGAAAGGAGTTTACGGCCAAGGAACATATCTTGGGCCGTAAACTCCAAGTGAAGGCACCAAAGTGTGCCTCTTGTCCCCATTAGCCTTAGATAAATTCATGGAAGCCATCCTTGATGTTTAAGTGCCTCAAAACAATTAAAATCCAAGAGTTTACGGCCGTAAACTCTAGGGTGAATGACTTTAGGCCGTAAACTCCCATATGGAGTGTTCTAGAGCCTTAAACTACTTCATGTGTTATTCAAACAAAGCTAGGAGTGTTCTAGGATCAAGATAGCACCATAAAACACCCAAGACCACCCTTTGAGGAGTTCACGGCCATAAACCTATGAGTTTACGGCCGTAAACTCCAAGGTGTGGGGTTTGTTGGGTGGTGAACTCCTATGCAAGGCCATTTGATGTTTCAAACCCTTTTGCCTTGTCCCGTAGCAACTTAGATGCAACCATTTGAACCTTAAACACTCATAAAAGTGTTTAAATGTTTCCTATGTGTTTTAACTTATTTATTAAGTTTTTATTTGTCTAATTAGTTATATATATGCTTATTATATGATAACTAGGCTCGTGCGTGTAAACAAGTCTCCGTTTGACACCTAGCCATCCAATACCGTTCAGTTCATTCCAATCACCAACTACAGGTGAGTTCATACCCCGTAATCAATGTTTTAAAGGATTTTAAATGCTTTAATGGGGGGGGGGGGGGAATACAAGTAGAAACAAACATGTTATTAAATCAGTTTCATGTATTTTATAACTATGTTTTCACTCAGTAGATTTCACATATTTCAAAGGAAGTCACGTGAAATGGTTTTCTATCTTAAAATACTTAGACAACAGAAGTATTAGTTTTGAATTGTATAATGACTTCAAGTCACTTTATATTATTGTTCAAAGCTCCTAGATACCTTGCATAAACCTACTTGAACAACAACATACTTTCCAGTTAACTATCATAGGGATAGTCAGAGAATATCAAACAAGAGTCAGTTCATTCATGAGTCTATACTAATGCCTTACATGATACATGATTACCTGTACTTAGGATTCTATGATACATGAATATGTTTACATATACTTACCTGTTACAGGAACACACTTACATGAATTCTAGACAGGGACACTTCTTAATAAGTACATTATTCTGTACTTACTTACCTTGGATACTTGAACTAGATCTAAGAGGATGATTTATTAGTATTTACTGTATAAATTGTCTTTCCTATTCCCGTTCGAGGGGATGTTTTCAGCGGGACTTACCATTCCGAATCTCACTGATTAGCGCCAGTGAGAGATGGCGTCTACGGATGTCTAAGGTAGTCACTTGATTTGTGGTCAGTGACGGGACTAACTATCCCTCCGCCCGCTGTTGCAACAGTGGACGAGATGTGAATCTTCGGAGGATCATTAAGTTGACGATCTACGTCAAGAGATCGATGCAGGGACTAACCCTCCTTCCATCCTGCTACTGCTACAGGGGATGAGGGGACACTCTTCGGATGTTCCTCAGGGTCTAACTTTCGCTTTATGCGATGTAGTGTTGGTCCTAGTACCCAGTGACAACACTTACCATATCATATTTTCCTGTTTACTTTATTTTGTGACACATTCACATAAACGATGAGTTAGACTAAGCACTTTTAGTACTAGTCTACACAAAGGAAAAACACTTCATACATACAAAACATTCGAGTCTTGGTAGAAGACTGCACTTCATACATACAAAACATTCGAGTCTTGGTAGAAGACTGCACTTCATACATACAAAACATTCGAGTCTTGGTAGAAGACTGCACTTCATACATACAAAACATTCGAGTCTTGGTAGAAGACTGCACTTCATACATACAAAACATTCGAGTCTTGGTAGAAGACTGCACTTCATACATACAAAACATTCGAGTCTTGGTAGAAGACTGCACTTCATACATACAAAACATTCGAGTCTTGGTAGAAGACTACACTACATACATACATAACATTCGAGTCTTGGTAAAAGACTACACTTCATACATACAAAACATTCGGGTCTTGGTAGAAGACTGCATTTCATACATACAAAACACTGGGTCTTGGTAGAAGACTACACTTCATACTTATAGAAAATAAGGGTTTTTCTAGGGATTTCATACTTACCTCAACATTTTCACTTAAAGGTTTTCATGGCATTCATAGCAGGTTTTCACAAACAAAGCAATGACACTTATATACTTATGAACTCACCAGCTTTAAAGCTGATACTCTCTTTCAAAATAACTTGTATTCTCAGGTCGCCAGTAGACAGGTCGGAGGCCAGGTTTTGAGAAGACGGAGCAGACAAGTCTCGTCTTTTATTTTTGATTGTATATTTTTGGTGTCTTACCACCATGAAAGAACACACATGTATAAAACTTTACTTATAATGCAATGGATGATGTTGTTGCTTGTTTATTATATTACACTGTTGTGATACTGTACATGACGTCCTACACCCCTGAACGTTTCCGCCGTTCGTGGTTTTGGGGTGTGACACGATCCCTTTCAATTGGGAAGATAAAGTTTTTCTGGACTTCCAATGTCACTAATGTCAATGTCCAAATAGGTTTGGGAAGTAGATCTTCCAATCTAATTTGCTTTACCAATGCTCCAAATCATTGCTGATTCAGCATCATCAAGCAAACATGTAAGATCATTAAGGGTCATATCATAGTCTGTTATCAGAAAGTGACTAAAGAACCCAGTCAATAGACAACTTTCCTCAAGACTTCGACACCCGACTCTTCCGGCTTGTTAATATGTGACTTAATCTCCAAGACCTAAGCACATATAGACTTTGTTTGCCAATAGTGATTGAGTGACTTAGAACTTATCAAGTCTTGAAACTTGTGGGATAAGGAGATTTATTGAAGGAGGTGGAGGAAGTGAAGTATGATTTCTAGTCCCACTAATGCACAACAAAAGGATTGATCTTTCACCTTGGTTGCCATTTGGCATATCATCTTCATTAGGAAGCTTGTTCCTAAAGATTTGGGAAGACCATAGTTGTCTGAAGGAGACATCTATAAGGGAGAAATTCAAGTTAATTGATTTAAAGTCCTTAATATAACACCCAATATGAAATATTAAGGCTAGGATCCAACAACCTATTTATAACTGGAAGAGGGATGCCGTAATCCAAGTTATAAAATAGTTGAAGGTAGGTAAATGACGATTTACCAATTTACACCATGAAAAATGAAATATAATTAAGTTTTAATTGGATTTGAAACTCCTAGATCTTTTGAGATACATTGAACTTTCAATGGCATGTTTGAATCTCGATTGTGCCCTCTCAGGTTTGTGACTGGGATGCCGAGGATCACAAACAAGGTGTGAATAACCATACAAATTGACTTGGTACCCTTAACTTTATCACCTAATCGATGTGCCAGTTAGCCACACAACTCCACCGATCTATAATAAGGTCATGTTACCCCTTGCCACACTTACTAGTCCTTGTTAGTGTGCCGGTTAACCACACACGCTCCACTAACGACTTGGTAAGGTACAAAGTGTAATTTTATGGGTTAGCACCAAATTCACATTTTCCTAAAGTAACTAAGATTGGGAATTATTAAGGTATAGTTACTTTATAATTTCATTATACTTTTAATGAGGATTAAGGTCCTATCCTACCTTTTTCGGCTAACGACCCTCCACCAGTTAAGGAAGCGGTGGGTGAGAGTGGACACCCATTAAACGCCATTTTATAGGCAGTAACCTTATACCCCCCTTATAGACCGGCTTCGTGAGTGAGGCCTACTAATGGTAAGATTGACTTATTCTTATACATATCTATATAATTAAAATTATAATAATAGTATAAGGGTGTATTTTAGACATTTAAAATACTTGGTGGTTTAATCTATTAATTAAACTATACTCTTAATTTAATTAAACGTAAACCATGTCTTTATGGAATCTTTTAATTAAACACTTTAATTAATTTAATGAAGTCCATAAAGTTTGAATTTTTTAACCTTTTAAAAAAACTAAGGTTTAATTTGGAATTAAAGTGTAAGACTTTACAAATTCCAAAACTTGAGGGCAAGTTTTGAAACTATTTCAAGACTCTTCAAATTTGTAACTTATGAGTTTTAATGGTTCACAAAGTTGAAGACTCTTCATTTTATGAAACCTACTATTCTTTAATGACAACTTTTAAAGAAGTGACTTTTGGTTATCCATAACTTGAGGACAAGTTATGGACACCATCATTAACATTAAGATCATGAATTAAACAAGCATGTAGGTTACACACAATTCCTATGATCTTCTAAAACTCATAAGAACAAATATTAATATCAAACAATTTCAAGAAATCATATGAACACATATAAAACTTGAAAATTGATAATAGTCATTTGAAATGGGGTAACATAATCATTACCACTTTTAAAAACAAATTTTACATGTCTAAAACAGTTTGGGATAATGATTCTAGCCCATTTCTAGCAACAAAACTCAGAAAACTGCCCAGCACGCTCCTACTCGTCGAGTGCATTATCCTACTCGACGAGTAGGATGAATTTTGCCTTGGACTCATCGAGTTGTCCCATTGCACTCGGCGAGTCCAGTCGAACAGTGAGCAGTTTTTCGATTTTTCATCTAGTTTGCATCAAATATACAGAAAACAATCCTAGGCTCTGATACCACTGATGGGTTTTGAGCATTCTAACACTTCCTAAGTGTACATGCAACCCTAATAACCTTGAATCTATGTTTTCTCTATATACATGCAAATTTCTTTTTCAAGGTTATTTCCTAACTAGCATGGCATGGGGAATATATATTACATAAAACTAGTAGAAATACATACCTTGTTGTTGCTTGGATTCCTTCAAGACTTTCTGAGCCTAGCACCCCAAATGTTGTGCCTCAAATGCTTCACACAACACCACAACACTTGGAATAACTTGAGAGAATACTTCTACACTCAAAAATCGGTTATGCCCTCACAAAACTCTAGGTGGCCGATTTTTCTAGCGAAAGGGTTCATTTTATAGTGTTGTCACAATTAGGGTTTTCACATGAGTACTCTTAATTGTCATGACTCTTCATTTGTCATGACCCATGGGTTTGTAACTCCCATGGACTATCCATGGAGCTCCATATGGTTATAACCAAACCCATAAACCATGGATCATTAATCCACCATAAAAGAATTGATGATTGTCATAATCAACCCTATATATTTAACTAGTCTCACTTTGATCACCAAATTAATACTAGATTAATACTTGATCAATACTAATTAAATAATACTATTATTAGTATATTAGAACTTATAATATATTAATAATTACAAGTGTACTTTCTCTCATTTTGTCTATCCAAGTATTGAAATGCCATGCAACCCAAATGGACCATGCCGGGTCGGGTCAAGTATATACTAAATAAAGTTATGGACTTAGACACTATATCCAACACTATCTTCAGTAGGGTTGTTCCAGATTTTTAGCCTATGTTATGGATACTCGGGAGACAGGTAAGGCAATTATAGATGATGTGTCGGTCAGTCGGGAATATCTGGATGTTTTCCATGATGATTTTCTTTGAGTGCCTCCAAAGAGGCAAGTGAAGTTTTGGATTGACCTAGTTCTCTGTGTTGCTCCGAGAGCTAAAGCACCTTATCGGTTAGCGCATACAAAGATACAGGAGTTGTCTACATAACTGAAGGAGCTATTAGACAAAGGGTTCATTCGACCGAGTAGTTCTCCATGGGGAGCGCCGATCCTGTTTGTGAAGAAGAAGGATGGGTCACATCGGATGTGTATCGACTATCGGGAGCTAAATAATATAACGTTGAAGAACCGTTATCCACTCCTGATGATTGACGATTTATTTGACCAGCTTCAGGGTGCATCTTGGATTTCCAGGATTGATTTGCGTTTGGGTTATCATCAGATGAGGGTCAGAGAAGTGGATACGCAGAAGAGTGAGCAAATTATGGTTCAGGTGGCTTCCTTCGATTATGACAGTCGTGGATTATTGACTCTGCCTCGGCGAGTCTGGGTTCCTTATTGGGGCGGTGTGCGCTAGGTTCTTATCGAGGAGGCCCACAAGTCTAGGTTCTCCATTCATCCCAAGGAGACAAAGATGTATAGGGATCTTCGACCTAATTATTGGTAGCCTTGCATGAAGCGGGATGTGGCATGGTATTTTGAGTGATGCTTGACTTGCAGGAAGTTCAAGGCCGAGCATCCACGTCCTCACGACAAGATGCAACTGTTGGAAATTCAAGGCGGTCGTAGCTCTGATTAGGGATGTGTTCTTGAGGATGATAGTGATTACTCCACTCTTGGTGCAGATCCGAGAGGCTCAGATTCATTCATGATTTTCCTGTAACATCCCCATTTTCACGGCCAGAAAATACCGTTTTTGTTTATGCTTGTTTGAAAATCAGAGTAACATTTTAAATAAAAGTGTTGTAGAATTTGTTCCCAGTAAAACTTGATAAATGCATTATCAAAGCGTTTCCGAAGAAAGTATTTTTATTCATTTTAAAACGTTTGGGATGTCATCGTCAATACAGAAACATAAGCATAAACAGATCTTACATTCATTATCACTAGTGATCTATATCTCCTTAATCTCTTAGTGTAATGTGACTTCATATCAACACCTGTGATATAAATAAACTGAGCGGGTCAGGTTGGGAAACCTGGTAAGTACATAAGTTTTCAACCCACAATAATATAATTATTATGTTTATTCATCAAACAGTTAACCCAATTACCCATCCCCATTATCTTCTTTACTCTTAAGGGTCTACCCAAAGAAACAACTATTTCTAGTTCATTCATTCCTAAGGATTTTCCTAAGGAATATATGAAGTCCATCGTTTCCTATGACACAGCTGTCAAGCACATCTGCTAGTTCTATCACTTAAGCGTAGCTTCCAGAATTGTGACATTCTCTATATGGCGCATCTGCCGGTATTGTCCTTTAGGTGCATCTGCAGGGGTTATGAGGTTTTCTATTAGGCGCTTCCGCCGGTAGAGTCCTTTAGGCACATTTTCCAGGGTTTTATTGACAGTATCTCTTTCGAGAGTCCACTCGCAATACATGTCAATGGGATTTTAGACTACACCAGTAAACACATCGTTCACAACACCTGCGGGTTGCGAGCCTGCTAGAGTTCCACTGGACTGTCTAGAATAGTCCGTGGTTGTCATCTATACTCTGCTAGATGACGGGGCCATCATTTGGGGACAAGGCTTCTCACATCATCCACCTCTCACCCTCACCTCATGGTCTATTTCACCTCTCACCTCATCATCCAACTCATATTTCATCTATTACATCTACCCATGTTTTACCCCAACATTTTCGTAGATATAAAATACATATACAGTTCAAATCATTTAAAACGTGTATAAAATCGTTCATCTAGCATAGATAGCAAGTACTCAGATAATATGCACACATAGGACATAATTTATATAAAATACTTCATATCTATGTGTAAGATGAAAGTAACTATGCACTCACCTGATACGGTGGTGACTCAGTACTCGGACAGCACTTCGTTACTCTTAAAACAATTTCCCTCGACAAAACCTAGTATCATTACCACTAGGGTTTAGTTCAGTATTTACCAAGACTAATCTAATAGTCTAGCTGTTATTATTATTATATAAGAGTTAAACAACACTATATAACTCAGAATAATAGCCCAAATAATTATTTTAAGGTCCTAATAATGTTACTATAATTAATTAGAAACTATATCAAAAATAGCGTAGGCGTAGCTCACTTACAACGGGTATTATCGAAAACCGGGGCTTTGCTTGGAGCAACGTTTCCGAACCGAAATACCCTTTTTTTCTTGGGACTCTGGAAGCCTCGGGGCTTCCTTAGGGTGCTAGGGGTTCACCTAGGCTTTAGGGGGGTTAGAAACCCTAGAGAGAGAAAGATCTTAGAGAGACAATGAAGAAAGGTGTGAAATTTTCAAAAGAGTTCACACCCTTATATAGGTGCCATCAACTTTGGACTACGCTGCGCGTTCAGCAGGTTACGCGGGGCGTAACTTCGGATAGGGACGACAGATAGCGAAGGCTCGTAGGTGCGACGTGGAGCTTGCTGGGCCGAGGAGTGCGGGGCGTACGCGGCGCGTTCCGAGCTTCATATGCTGGGCGTCATGCGAGGACTATGTGTCGCAATCCGAAGCGAGCTCTTTGATCGGCATCGGACGACTAGTACTCGGCCACGTCATCATCATCGCATCAGGCTTCGCAAATCCGAGTGCAAACTTTAAAAATTCGTAACTTTCACGTACGACCTCTTTTTTCGACGTTCTTTATATCCACTCGTAGGTGGGAACATACTCTACAACTTTCGTTTAGGCTTCATTGGCTAATTTTGAATCTATTTTAGAAGGTATATTTTTAACAGGCCGGGACAAGATTGGTCTGTTAAAAATTCATAACTTCTTCATCCGACGTCCGTTTTCGTCTGTCTTTTTACCAATACGCTACTATTAACGAGATGTTCAATTCTCGTTTAGGTTGTGTCGGCTAAAAACCGCTCGATCTAATATTCGAATTTCGGGTTGTACACTTCTAAGTCGAAACTTCAAAAAATCATAACTTTCTCATACGAAGTCAGATTTGTGAGTTCTTTTTAAGGACGTTCTCGATTTAACGAACACTATGACTTTCATTTAGATCTCTAAGGCTGAATATTTCTATATCGTAAATTCACTATTTACGCTTCCCGGTGCCGTGTCAGTTCTGTCGCGAAACTTCGACGGGTCATAACTTCTTCGTTATAACTCGGATTTCGGCGTTCTTTATATGTACGGAACCCTTGAGACATATTCTACAACTTGGTTAAGATTATTTATTCTAACTAATCTTTTGTTGAAAAGTCGTTTTCGACCCCTATTATCTCTAAATTGACTAGCCCGGATCTGCGGGCGTTACATTTCCATTTAAGCCCTTGTTATATATAAATTTTTTTAAAATTGGTCCCCAGCCGAGTATGTTGGGTGCACTAACTCTCAAGACAGTCTCAGAGGCACCCACGTATTCTAGACGTACGTGGGGCATATGCTTAGCAGGGAAAACCCTAGTTTTTTAGAGTTTGTACCCTATTTAAACACCTTAATTTGCCTTTAGGGTTTTTTATGACCAACCTCCATCTCTCAAAACCCTAAGAACGAACCTAGCCCTCATTGAGTGTTTGTGAGCCTTTGTTGCGATTTTGAGGTATTTTTGGATCCTTTGAAGGAAGTGAAGCTTGGTGGTGAAGCTTTGGTGGACTTGGAGCTTGAAGATCCAGAATCTCCATCAACTTTGCAAGCTATTTGAGGATATAGATCCTAAATTTATGTTTCCTTATGATAGATCTATCTTAGGTCTTGTATGTATGCCTTTTATTGTCCTTTAAGCCATGATTAAGATAATGAGATACCCCAGAAGCTAGGACTAGTATATCTTGGCATTTTTGAGATCCCTTGTTCATAAAAATGCAATATTGATGAGTCATCTTGGCCCAAGAATGAGTTAGAGTTACTTTTGTGGTTCTTTTTGAGTTTTGGGCCCCATTAAGTCATGAGAAAGTGTAAAGTTTCCAACTTAATGTATTAAGACTCCATTTGAGATCAGATATGAGAGTTTGGCTTAGTAGCTTAATCGATTAATTGCTTAATGGAAGGGGTTGGTTGTCTGTGGAGTACGTTGGGCATACCCAGCTCGTATGTTGCATGTATTGACCCTAGAGGGAGTATGCTAGGCGTAAGTCTGAGTACATCGGGCGTACTCAACAACTTGACTTTTATTGACTTTCAGATTTTGGGTCATATTTGGAGTTTTAGGGTTGGGCCTTGTTGGGACCAAAGTCCTTTTACCTTTGGGTTGTTATCAGGCTTTTGGTCTTCTTGGATTGGGCCCATAATGGGCTTCGCGTGCCATTTAGGATTTTGGGCTATATTAGGTCTTTGGAGCTATTGAGTTGGGCTTTAGTTATTAGGCCAAGAGAGGAAAGAGTGAAATGGTCTTTTATCCTAGGAGTTGGACAATTAAATGAGATTCATAGTTTTAGTTTATGAACTAATTTATTAATTGGGTTTATTTGATTGGCTCGCATGGGGATTTTCCGAATTAGCAGTCTGAGCTTTTATCTAAGACATTCAGCAGCTTGAGGTGATTTCCTCACTTTTCTTGGCGGGTCGAAGGCACTAATGTCGGTCCATGATTTATTATGGTTACGATGCTAGTTGTATGTGTGACCCTTGCATACGCTATATTTGATATGTATACCGAGCGGGGCTCGATGCCTAGCGGGCCTGATGAGTGTATTATATGTTATTTGTCTTAGTGATTATTGCATGTGTTTACGTGTCTATATGTATACCGGTCGGGGCTTGATGCCAAATGGGTCCTGATGAATGTGATGAGGTTAGGCCCATCTCATATTACTGACATATTTATTCCGAGCAGGGCCCAATGGTTGTTGGGAATGGCCTGTTGTATATTTGATATGTATGGTATCAAGTATTTTGGGGAACTCACTAAGATTTGTGATTACGGTTTTTAATTTATGTTTCAGGTACTTCCGGATCAAAGGGGAAGAACTCAGGATGATCGCATCACACACACCACATTGTTCCGCATTTTATTTGACTCTGATGCAAGTGGATGATTATTGATATATGATTTCATTATGTTTCTTATAAAACATTTTAGATGACGATTTTATTATTATAAAAATGAAATTTTTGTTCTTAAATTTTGGGACGTTACAAACTCAGATTGTTAGTTAATGAAAACTAACTACCACTAGCATCAAATCTTCATTTGATTCTCTTGATCCAGATTCTTTGCCCAAGGCCTATTTATACAACATATCAAGATCCTTAGAACTTGTCTTATCCTATTAAGAGCTTAATCACTATCTATGTCAAATGATCATCCAGTTTATCATAATTCTAACATTTCACTTTCTATCTCAAAATCTATTATACCTCATGAATTAAGCATCCCATTCTACCAAATTCATTATGCTCTAAACTCTATTACATCAATTCATCCCTCTCATTAGTTAGGGTTTAAAATCCTAACTATCCACATATGGACTTCACCATGAAAATGATATACAAAGCTTGTTCAAAGCCTCTAAACACTCCCAATAACATACTTATTCAGTTACAATTCTATTAAATCAAGTAATTCAACTAAACTGACAATTTCACCATTGAAACAAAAAGCTTCATTAAAAAGGAGAAATCATTACCTTAATATGGAAGGATGTAAATCCTTGCAATCCTCCGTCTCTAGCTCATATTATATCTTATTGGCCTCAACATTGACATCTTGCAGCTCTCAATCGATTTGGGGAGAAAATAGTTCAAGAATGAACCCTTAAAACTTTTTAATCTGTTCTCTGATCTATGAAACTGTGTCCTGATATGTCTACCGCTCTGTGATGCGCCTTGTTAGGCTGTGGTCTCCCTTTAACCGATTCACCATGACTTTCTCTTATAGCATCCTAGTTTCGAAACCACATCGTGGTATTACCATGCCACGGTGCAAATTACATTTCCCTCTACTCGTGATGAGACTTTCGTCCATTTTACTGTTTTGCCCATCGTGTCATGGTAAAGCCCTTACCGTGCTGTGGTGTCTATATTTCACAACTCCTTAGTTGATTCCATTCTAGTTTTGGGACAATTTTTCATCGGACTTCGAAAACTCATAAACTCTTTATTTTTAACTCATTTTTAGTGGTCTTTATATCCATGCAAAATTTGGGATGAGTTCTACAAATCCATCAAGTCACTTCAGACTAAGAACTTGTCGGTCTTAATCTATTAAGTCATAAACTTGGCCTAAAAGCATAAACTTGCCATTTTTACCCTTTATGGCCTAAATACACAATCTCTTGTATTTCTTCTCTTGAACCCACTTATCTAATCTTATAAAAGTTACTTAGACTTATATTGACTCATTTCATGAAGTTACCTCTTCTCAATTCATGAAATTTCTCTAAATAACCAAATTTCCATTTTGGTCACTTCTTCAGGCAAAGTCAAATCTTTCTAATTTTTGGGTTCTTGCAATCTCCCCTCCTTAAAGAAATACTGTCCTCAGAATCTTTCCATAACTTCTATAGAAATTCTCTCACTCTACGATTTTATACTATGGCTGCTTTCTTTTTTAATTCCCATTTCACAAAATGGCAATCTACTTGACATTTCTTGCATTCTCAATGCACTTACTAAACCTTCAAATATTAATAATGGTTGACTTGAAACATCTATTACCATATATACTCCTATGTAAACACATTTATTATATAACATTATCTTTCATATTTTGTCCCACTATACACAACTATAAGCATGCCCATATTTTTTTTCATTCCTTTTCTTACAAGTGTAGTTACAGACCAACATAATCTTGACCATCCATTCTTAGATAGGTTATAAACCTACTTGGCTTCCACTTTGCAACTATGACTCCATAGGTGGCTACACCACCACTTTTCTAACTTATTTAAATTCTTTTGTGCAATATCATATCTGTTCACTTCACATTCATTCTAAACTGTCACATCTAACAATGACTCTTCTGCTCAATAAGCACTTAGTGTTCGTACACCAAACCTTCACATCTACACTTGTACCATTCATGAGACCCAAAGTCTCAATCCATACATGGAAAATTCTTCCCGAATACCATGCTAGCATTTCTCATCTCAATCCACTTAATCCGTATGTCACTTTATGATTCCATTGAATCACAATAAGTATCATGTGTATGTAGTGATATATGCCCATAATACTGCATGTACACAATACTTATATAGTTTCAATATCTCCACTCCATTCCCTGATTCACATGTTTTCTAATCTCTTTTATCACAACCAAATCCTCTACATGATTTTTTTTGGGAATTCTTTTCCATTGACTTTCAACTGCTTATCATCCAACTTCTATCACTTTCACACTTCTACTTAAAAATATATGATTGATACATACATATATATATATATATATATATATATATATATATATATATTAACATACATACTTATCTTTCACATCGGGAAATCATACACTCATAATATTTCAAACTTCTCATTTCTCTACGACACTCGGTTGTCGCATTCTCTACTATAGTTCTACTCCAGTTGTTGACTCTTATCACGAGTTTACTAACTTTTGACCATTCTATGCAACTTTACAATCTTTCTTTAACTACCCCTTATTACACATAAGATTAAATCTCTTATTTTTCTAATTGTTCCACATAGCGAACCGTCACCTTACACATATCTTAATAATCTCACGGGCCCAACATTTCTCACTTTAGGAGTTACATATCCATTTCTTTTTCTTTACACATGTTTAAATCTTTCTTTTATGGGCACATTATTAATATATGTCCTCTCACTTTTTAAGCATTACATCTTACTTCCATAGAAGTCTTGACTCATTTTCTCACTTCCCTAAGTTCCCAAAAAGTAACATTGGAACATTCTCACTAAACTTTCTCTTCTTTTCTCTTTCTTTCTCTTACTCCCTTTACTCATTATGTCCCTTCCTTTCTACTCTTTCTATTCTCTATTTTACCCTTCTTTATCTCTATCTCCACATCTTTATCTCTATCTCTTTCTATATTTCCATCTCTTTTCATTCTCTTTATATTTATAACTCAATCCCTATATCTCTATCTCTTTATCTCTTCATATCTCTATCTTTATGTCTCAATTTCTTTGTCTTTTTTTTCTACATCCACTCCCATTATCCCTTTATCTCTACCTCTTCTCTTCCTCTATGTCTCTACCTTTTCCCCTCCCTGTATCTTGATCTCTATCTCTATTATCTCTTTCTTTTAGGGACACATGCCCTAACTATGGTCCACTTACTAGGATGCATCATCTTTAATACATCTCTTTATCATGATAACCATGATATCAATCTTTTTACACACATAACATCTCTTTACATAGAGAGAGCCATTTGTTATGTAATTTTGCAAAATGACCATTCATTCCTTCTTCTTGACATACTTGACCCAAACCTTCGTGGTTGATCTAGCTACTAAATCAAACTCTTTGATTCTTTATCTACACATAAGTATAGATGTGTACCTAAAATCTCATAACATGGTTTATTAAGAACCAGTTCATACTATCTCTTAGTCGTGTACAATAACACCAACTATAAACATAAAGGGCCTAGGTGTTCATCACTAATTGTGGTCCTAAACACTCTAATTCTTCTAATTTCCCACAATAAAAGTCTAGATCTGGAGATCCTGAACTAAATTCGCTCAAACTATGGCTCTAATACCAAATGTAATAACCCGATTTTTCTCAACTAATATTATGGGTGATTTATCAGATTTTTCTGTAAAAATGCGGAAATCTAAATCTCAAAGACATTTTAAATCCCACAATGTTATTGGGTTTACAATAAATCATAACCAGAATTTAAAGAAACAAAGAGAAACCGAACATAAAACCTACTTCTAGTCGAAGTCATTAGTGCTTCTATCCCCTCTCGTACAACGGCAACTGCTTGAACCTGTAACACATGAAAATGTACAACATCAGACCACAAATCTGGTAAGTTATACTTTAATCTATTCTCATTTATTCATACTCTAATACTATGTTCTCTTCTTCTCATACTCTTCCATTATTTTATTTTCGTCTCATACTCTTTAACTCTAATCTTATATCTTCTCATCTCATCTACTCTATTCTCATCTCTTCTCATCTATTCCATTCTATTCTCAACTCTTCTTATATCATCTACTCTATTCACATCCATTCTCATCTCATCTAATTTATTCTTATCTTTTCTCATCTCATCTACTCTATTCTCATCTCTTCTCAACTTATCTACTCAATTCTCATATCTTCTCTTCTCAGCTCATCTACTCTCCTCATCTCATATCTTAACCCTTTTCATACTCTTCCCATCCTCTATTCTTATCTCTTCCCACCTTCTACCTCTCCATTCTCATCCTCTCATTTAGACCCAAACAGTCTAATCACAAATGATAACTTCAACTTTCATTTAGGGTGACAAGATACTTTGATCTTACTGGTGTACAATCATCTAGACTTAGTCACCTCACTTTGATCCCCCATGAATCCGTTGGGAACTTTTCTTTTCATGCATCCCTCGCAGATTACAATAATCCCATATGAATTCCCTATACATAATCCCTTGCAAATTGCGTATCAAGGTTCTTTAAAGAAACCACTTACTTTGTTCCACTCTTGGAAACCTTTCTGAATATTCCCTGACCACACATAATCTCATTCTTTAAAAAATCATAAACTTATTGACAAGGAATCTTAATCATACCCTCGAAGAAATCATCATCTCATTCGCTCTATCTACATTCTCATAATCATTCATGTGAAAGCTATGATCTTCCCATAGTCTTACATATCAACGTCACATAACATTCTATCTCATCATTTCATCAAGAAATCTTTGGTGGTGTTTCTTTTTAACTTAGTGTACTTAATATGGATAAAACTTAATATGTTAAGATATATCTAGGTGTTTCTTTTATACTTAATTGATAAATGAATACTTAGAATGGAAAGTAGGGTTGGGGAGGGTCTATAGGTTTAAACATGACATTTTCCACAGTTACTGTTATATTCTAGAAAATCAAATCACGTTACCAGGAAATTTAAATTTTCACCTTCGCCTTTTTATTTTTCTTAAATCTTATGAAATCTCAGTTATTTCTCCAACTTTCACCCTTAGTCTTTCTCCCCAAAATCGGTGAGCATATGAGTTAGACGTGCTTTGAATGTTTCAGCTATGTATTCTTGATCTTTGCATGCACGGGTGTGTATAGTTGCATTTTGTCTATAATTTCGACGACACAAAGGAGGGGGAATTGAAGTTGCTATTTACCAAAAGTGAAGACACAGAATTGGTCTAACAAGTTGGTGTTTGGCCAAAGAAGAGATA
Source organism: Lactuca sativa (assembly GCF_002870075.4). NCBI lineage: Eukaryota > Viridiplantae > Streptophyta > Magnoliopsida > Asterales > Asteraceae > Lactuca > Lactuca sativa. The sequence goes on along the minus strand of NC_056628.2, from coordinate 90,187,325 downwards.
AAAACTAATGAGCCTCTTCACATTTTTTGTTTGTTTCTTGTCGCTGATGAGAGAAGAAAGATACTTTGCTATGCATGTTTCATCTTATGTACTATTTACATAGAAAATAAACCAAATAACTCTGAATTTTCGTTAACAACACACAAATTACATCTAACTTCTCTTTTCTTTTTCTTTAGGTGATTTTTCTATGTACCCTCAATGATTTCTCAATGTACCCCCTTTTTTGCCTTTTTCTTTTTTCTTTTTGTGTTTTTGTTGTTTTTTTGTTGTTTTTTATATTTTTTGTTTTTTTGTCTTTTTTTTTTGTTTTTGTTATTATTACATAATATTAAACAAATAAAAATCTTGTATTTTTCGTCTTTTTCCTTTTAAATTGTTTTGATGGTACTCTTTTTATCGAATTAAAAAATAATTTTTTTAAGACATTAAATAAATGATCTTAATGCTACCCTTTTGTTAATTGAGGAGTTTCATAATATGGACCATGTCTACAACAAATTAAATTTATTTTTTAACTAACAGAGAATTAGAGATGATTGCAAATATTAAAACAAAATTTAGAATTTAGAATTTTATACTTAAAAAGGAAAATTTTCTAAAGATTGTCACCACAACATTATTATTAAACATATAATGTTATTATTAAATAAATTAATATTAAATATGGATAAATTAAAATTTTACATTCGATTGAGTGTGATACAACGTAAGCATACAACGTTATTATTAAACAAAATTTTTTACATTTTACTAATTATCTGATACATTAACTCTTTTAGGACAATGATTATTGCATGGTCTATATGGTGGAACGTAAGCATTCTATCGAGCATGATACAATGTGTGCCATCCAGTAGAGCATGTTGATTTGTGCATATTCCATATCCAAGAAATATTAGCCTTTCGATGACCCTTTTGTAAGTCAACCTTAACATAATGAAAATCGTTAAGGAGGGCGATATTTATAATTGGATGATTTGTGAAATCTTGTGGACCACTCCAAAGTGGGAAAGACATTGAAGATTTGAGCTTTCTTAAGAAATGAACAATAACACCATAGTTATTAGCAATTAGAATACCACTGTCATGCATAATCATCTAATATTTTCGAATCGTGGGTGTTCCATAGAAATTCAACGATTCACTAATGGTATTTATGTCATTTGCAAAAACCACTCTATAATCATCAATGCGCATCAATAAATCTTTGTATAAGTCCGTATGAATTTGATGCCTAAATTCTTCACTATAACCAAGAGCAACAGCTACTTCCCAGAATCCACAATGTCCATCTCCTTCCAAATTTTGTATTTTTGACATATATGCTTGAAATTCACTTGAAATATCATCCATAAGTGCATAGTTGAAGTATGATCTTTGATACGTTGGTTCCTGGTTGAACATTGAAGATTCTCCAAACGAATACGTATTGTGCCTCTCCAGTTCTAGTTGTTGGTTTAAATCAAACATATTAGCCCCAAATAATATGGTGCACACATAGAAAAACTAGAGGATCTTGAGTTGGCGGAACTGGAGGTTTTGCTTGTGATGGTTTTGTACTCGCTCGTGGACATCCACCGGTATTTGTACGAATAGCAGGCTTAGAAGCCATAGTAGGTGATGACTTCCATATATTCATCATTTTTTGAAGATAATTAGCCTTCACATCGTTTGGCTGGTTATTGTAGCTTTTCTTTAAATGGTCTGCTTCACCATCAAAAGCCGATTCATCATATCGAGTGACCGGCACAGATTTCTCTACTTCAAGTCTCCTCTAAAAAAAATCAATTGGCTCCAAGGGTATTTTCCGTCTTGTATTTTAATAAACTAAAATTTTGTAGGCACAAGCCAACCCACAAATACGACTTAGTTTACACCCACAGTTGGCCTCAGTTATATTTTGAAATTTTGGTCGATCTAATTCTTGGAGCATTTTTTGTAAACCATGTTGTGAAACCTTACATAATAAGCTTTTGAAAATGTCTATAGTGTGGAAATGCTTTACTTGGATTCAGCTTTTTTCAAGGTTTCCTTTTATGGTTGTGTATTGTGATTCAACTGTCTTGTCAATATACTCAAAAAATCTATGCAACTTGAAGTGATTTGAATCTAAGTAGTTTTTAAATCTAGCATGTTGACTCTCGACTCTATTATTCGTGTGGTTGCCGAAGTGTAAAACTTTGTTTGTCCATAAAGATGAAAACATTTCCTTGTATAATTGAAAGGAACTGAAAAATAAAAAAATAATCAATAAGGAAATATGTAATAATTCATAATGATATAAACTGTAATTATTCATAATGATGTAAACTCTATTTGTCCATAATGATATAAACTGTAATTATTCATAAAGTAAATAATTAATAATTCATAAAGAAATATGTAATAAAATAATTCATAAAGTAAATATTTAATAATTTGTGTCTAATTTGTTTTGTAAAATAAATATCTAATAATTCATAAAGTAAATATGTAATAAAGTAATTCTATTTGTCCATATGTAATTGTTCATAAAGTAAACATCTAACGGTTCAAGGAGCGGACACAAGTGCATAAACATGTAATAAAGTACTTTATAAATTAAATATCTAATAATTCATAAAGTAAATATGTAATAAAGTAATTGCAACCTTATAAATGCATGTTTATGTACTTGTGACCGTCCTTACCCATTGGATGAAACTAGAAGTCCACACTTCTCTTTTTCTTCTCCTTTTAATGATTATTTAAAAATTTTGGCACTATTAAATAAAAGTAATTAAATTTTATGTTTTTTCAATGTTATAATACAAAATTTTAATTTATAAGGTTTACTGCTTTGCTCATCGCACCATGGTAAATCCCTTACCGTGTCGTGGTGCTTGCATTTCAGCAAATCCTTCGTGATTTCATTCTAGTTTGGGGAAAATTTTCTTGTAATTTCAAAGACTCATAACTTCTTCGTTCTAAATCAATTTTCAGTTATCTATCTATCTATCCATCCATGTGAAGGTGGGGATGAGTGTTACAATTCCATCAAGTCACTTTAGACTATCTTTTTATAGCTCTTATAACTATTAAGCCACAAACTTGGCCCAAAAAGCATAAAATTCTCATTTTATCCTTTATGACCTAAATGCACCATCTCTTGAATTTCTTCTCTTGAACTCCCTTATCTAAACTTATTAAAGTGGCTTAGACTTATCTTGACTCATTTCATAAAGTTACCTCTTCTCGATTAATGAAATTCCTCTAAATGACCAAATTTCCCTTTTGGTAAATTATTTACCCAAAGTCAAAATAATTTTTGGGTTCTTACAAATATCATTCCTTCGGTTACGAGCCTCTGGAAATCCTCATCCAACTTTCTGAAACGAATGACATCATATATTCAATGTTTATATAGGCTTGTCAGGGATACACGTTGTGCTCCATTATTGGTAGTGTCACGTCTAAGTGTTTCACCCAAATCACGCCACATGTCATGTCTACCCACTTGTCGACATACACATCCACGTATCCCATAGGCACGACATGCGCACCACGTCTTTGCTTCGTCACTCATCCAAGAATTGCCACATCTTTTACCCTTGCTACACGTGTTCATTACCCAAACACGTTCACACGTCGCACCTATCATTTAGACGTGCCATGTTTTATCATCGACTTCCGTTGAATTTGACTTTGACCAAGCGTGTCACATCCTAACCATTACGCGGTACATTCTTCATTTTCTTCAAAGGTAATGAATTTTGAAAAGCATCGTGTAAATTATAATCAATACTTAGATTTTTCGGTACTGAAAACTCTCTCTTTTTCTCCCCCTAAGAAGAGTTTGTCCTTGGAATCTCTTGGTTGTTTTCTTAATCATATCACAAGTTTTCTAGTATAGTGTTGGTACTTAGGTTGAAACAAACCTAACATTCGGCGAATCATCTGTGAACTACTGTTCGGCGGGAAGCTCGTTTATGTTCATTTATTTCATAAATGAATGAACATGAACACAAATTCTCATTCGTTTAGTTAGATGAACGAACATAAACAGTGGTCTGATTCGTACATTTATGTTTGTGAACATTCATTTATTTTTTTTTACGTTCATTTATGTTTGCGTGTTTAAGTGTATATATGCTCAATTGTTTTTTATTATGTTACTATATTATATGTTCATTTATGTTCAATTGTGTTTGTTCACCTTTGTTCGTTTATGTTTGTTTAGCATGTTCACTAATATAAACGAACGAATGAACAAAGTATTTTGTTAAATGAACAAACATGAACAAGAAAACTCATTCGTGTTCATTCGTTTGTTCAGCTAACTTAATCGAATGAACATGAACAAGTCCGTGTTCATGTTCATGTTCGTTTGGTTTGTTTACAACTCTCGGTACTAACAATATGTGCTTAAGTGTTATGCATTATAGTTTTCAATTACTATGTGATCAAAGTATGCTTATTGCTTTGGTCGAAAAATGACTTAGAAAATATCAATCGAATTGTATGAGAGGTTGTGGTGTTAAAATCAATGTGAATGTGAAAATGAAAGGGACATGAGTGATCTTACAAGGAAAGCCCTTGATCCTTGCTTGGATCTCTAACATAAAACCTTGGGAGGTGATAATGATCACCTGCCTTATTTAATCTTATTAATCAAAATGTAAATTATAGAAATGTGTTTGAGAATACATGTACAAGTCATTCAATTGCTATAGATATGTGTTCTATGATTTATACATGAGTATTTATGGCCTAGGTTGACTAACAAGATGTTCGATATTCTTGGGATACTTTTGAACATGACCTTGCGTGTTGCCTTGACTAAGTGACTTGATATTTTAAGCTTTGACTAGAGCAATTCTTTAGTGTAGACGCACCTTGTGTTTACCATTTCTACACATTTAAATAATAAACAAGAAATATATCCGTTGATCTTGTAGGGAAATAATATTAGTAATAATTAGGATCCTGACTTGTTACAACATATGAATCAGGATCCTGATTTTATTTTAAGATCTGGGATCCTAGACATATTTCAGGATCTTGACCCCTAACACTTATGATTGATATATTGTGTGATTTATGTGCATGCTCACTAAGTGTTTTCGCTTACTAGGTGTTTATTAACATTTTTTTCATAAATTAAGTGATTCGGCCTGACTACATCGCTCTAGACAAGAGTACCTTAGACTTTTATGACTATTTAAGACTTTTGATTTTATGCTTTTAAATGATGTTTGAAAAGATATAATATTATAATTTAATACTATAATTATATAAGAAAAATATTTCCATTGGATTGTTATTTGAGTTATTCAAGTTTTTATAAATGAAAGAATTGTGTTTTATGAGTTTTACAAAGAAATTGTTAATTAAATTATGATGAGTTTTAGTTAAAGGGTTTCACTTAGCATTTTTATATTTCCACTTAAAAAGTAAGTGTTTAGACCTTTTTACCCTTGAACTTAATATTGGAAACTTACCAAGTATTTGTTTTGGTTTGGGTAGTCCTGTCGTTAATGATTAGGAAATTAAACATGTCTTGGACGACAAGCAATAATTAGATAAATAAGAGGGTTAGTTTCAAGAGTTCTAGAATCAAATGGAATAGAATTAAAAAGAAACGAAAGAAGAAGAATATGTGTACATGACATTGAGCAATTAGGATGTAACATCGAGATCCTAGAGGTACGAATAAATTAAGTAAAATATAGATTTGAAGGGGGTCACAACGTGAAGGAAGCACCCTCACTTCGTGACATGATCATGTTATGTGGATTGAACCATTGAAGTGTCACGATGTGACTCTATAAGGGTCACGTCGTGACACCTAATTAAATGGAAACCCTAATTTTTGGATTTTGGACCCTATTTAAAGGAAGTGAAGGGTTAGGGTTTCTTCCATTCTCAGGCTCCATCACCTCCAAACCAGAAAAAGGAAACCTAATCCCTCTCCTCTATTTTTAGCTTATTTTGGTACTTGTGCATGCTTTTGATGGAAGAAAGAGCCATTGGAAGAGTAATGAACGCATTGGCCAATTTTGAGCTTCATTTTGAGCAAGTTTGGACCTTTATAAGTGTGTACATTTGGAAATGGTAGAGTAATGAACGCATTGGCCAACTTTATGGATCCTCGAGGTCCTATGTTTATCATATTGTGTAGATTTGGAAATGAAATGTGTTTTGGACCCTTGTATGTGAATTTTGGTGATTTTCTTCATTTTGACCCAAAATAAGATCTAGAGATGCATGTCCATAAAGCATCGATTTTTAGGTTTATTTTAGATTTATAAGACCCTCTAGAAAGTTGGATTGCATAAGCTAAAGGATTAGGACTGAATGCATTAAGATGCCCATTTTGTGTGGGTCACGACGTGACCATTTGGTGGTTACAACGTGGTGAATAGATTTTCCCTGACTGTTTTGGACTGGCTCTTTCACGACGTGAGGCTATGGCCATCATGATGTGACGATGGCCTGAATCATTTATGAGTGGATTTGAGTTGAGTTGAATCATAACTGAGTGGGGACTAGGTGGGATCTGATTTCATGACGTGACCATGAGGTAATGTAAATGCTGACCGTGGACTTTGACCGTGACCATTGACTTATTGACCTTGTTTGACTTTTGTCAAAATGTCTAGTTTTGGAAGTTAGACTAAGGTGAGACCTTTCTTGATTTGATAGGTGTGATGAAGTGTTGTTTGCATGGCAGTGAGCTATTTTAGTTGATCTCGTGAGACAGATGAGTTTTCTCACTAGACTGTGTAGGATGCTAGTTGTCTTTTTGACTCTTGCATGTGTATGTCGGGTTGGACCCATGTATTATATGTTACGTTGGAAACCCATTTATTTGTATGTTGGGCTAGGCCCATTTATATGTTAGGTTGGGCCTATTTATTATGCGTTGGACTTGGCCCATTTATATGAATGTTTGGTTGGGCTCATTGGCATGATTGGGTTGGGCCCATTTGTATGGTATGTGGTATTTTAGGGAACTCACTAAGCTTTATGCTTACGGTTTGTGGTTTAAATATATTTCAGGTACTTCCAGTTCCAAAGGGAAGGGTCCGACGTGACTGCACATAATCCCCTTATGATTTCCGCATCGATGAATATTTACTCTGATGATTTTGATACATTGTATTATGATTGATTTTGAGACACATGATGTATGAGTTTGATGATTTAAAAAACGAAAACTTTTATTAGTATTTTGGGACGTTACACAAGATCTCCACATGAGGTGTAAAGGAAAGAACAAATTGAAAACTTACCATGTATTCAAAGATGATTATTGATGAAGAACCAACAAATCTTTCTCTCAATGAAAAAGCAATGGTGAACAGTAGTGATGAAGCAATGACAAATGCATCATGGAAGCAACATCAGGTGATTCTCTTGAAACCGTATAGTCAAGGATATTTCTCCACTCTCCAAATTTAAACTAAGGGGTAAAAGGGTCTAAACACTTATTTTTTAAGTGGGTGGATAAAGTTATCAAGTGGAAATATCATGACCCCAATATATGCTTTTTGTTCAATAATTATTTAACTATAACTAAACTTTTATTATACTTCAAATGATTACAAAACAATCAAACAACAACACCGAGAAAAATGTTTCAAAAAAGAAGTTGAAAATTATATGGCATGGGAACTTAAAAGGAAATGTTACGTTTAAGGGGTATTTCAAAACAGATTATTAACGTATTAGAACATGCACAATGGTGCAAGTTTAAGATCTTGCAAAGAAATGCCAACTCAGCCTCGTTCATCAAGTCTTGGAAAGAGAAATTAACGAGCCATCTAATTTTGATTGGTTTTAGTATTTAATTTGATTGTTTGATTAAAATAATAACATAAAATCACCTGTAAGTTTTACAGATATAAAAAGACCCAATGTGGCACAAGCCACAAAGTCTTTTTTTAGTGGCATTGCAAACTCTTTTTGATAGCCCATTGTGGATGGTCTTAGCAGTTCCACTACTATAAATTAAAAAAAATGTTTGAATAAAAATAACTTATAACAGTGGCAAATACTAATAAATCATTTTTTCATAAGTTAACTCACGTATTAACTTATAACAGTGGCAAATACTAATAAATCATTTTTTCATAAGTTAACTCACGTATTAACTTATAAGGTAATAAATTGTTAGAGTTTTTTTTTTCTTAGAACACCGCCTTAATCTATGTTGGGTTGATATCACTTGGGCAACTCCTACTCTTTCCCTATATACTCTCATTCTCTCAAATCCCTGTTGGGTTTCTCTCAACTTAATTAGGATTTAGGATAATGATTTTGGGGGAGAACACAGTGATCCTTTCTCGCTATGGTTGTAATTATTTCCCACCATATGTTGTGTTTCTTGTTGGTGTTTTCTCTTCTTTCTTCGGTTATTGTGTTCTCTAGCTTCCTATCACCCGGACTGTTCTTGAATTGTCTTAGTGGGCTGTAATTTGTTCACGAAGTTTCAGTTGTTGCTAATTCCTTGGGAAGTGACTCTTTCTTTTATTTATACGCTGATTCAACTAGTAAAACCTCCAGGATTTCTTTCTGTTACTTTTCTGTTTTGTTTAATTATAGGATTTATTTTAGGTTTTGACTGAATTGTTTTGAATTTTGAAGGTTTGTCACGATGAATATATAATGAGAGACAAAGAATATATGTTCAAAACAACCATTTTAATGAATTTATCGCATGAGCTGTTAATAAAAACGGCTTTTGCATTAAAAACATGACACTAATACTTTTTAGAGATAACAAATGCTAATGCTAAAGACATGGAGGGAATAATGTGGGTACACATAGAGGGAATAAGCCAGATCCTTGGGAAGATAATTTGTGGCGAGAGTTGACTATATATAATTATATTCATTTTTATTTTTACATGCTCACCCCTGGCAATGGCATACCCAAAATTTATTTGTTGCTTCCCACTCTCTATTCCCTTGAAAAGAAAAAAAAAAACCTCGTCTCTCTTCTCAAAGGGAAACAGATTATAGGAGAGATAGAGATAGAGATTATAGATGTACTAAACGTACATATACACACACCATCTTGTTTTTATGTTCTTTTCCGCTATTGATATATAAAGGTTACGAAAGTTAACCTCTTTTTCAAAACCTTAAAAAAAACGGTGTGAATCATATTACACATTGTAATCTCTCTCACTTTCTGCACTGAATTTGGCTATTTGATATTTTCTCCATTTTTAATGGAGAAAATATCATCTGATAATATTCGTGGACTTATTCTAGCTCTGGCATCAAGTATATTTATTGGGTCTAGCTTTATTATCAAGAAAAAGGGTCTCATTAAGGCTGGTGCTTCTGGAACCAGAGCAGGTTCAAATCCTAGTTCTTTTTTCTCTTTTCTCTTTTTCTTTGTGTTTTAGATACTATAAATGTGTATATAAAGGACTATATGCCATATATGTTATGTTGCTCAACTTAATCATGAATCATTGTCAATCCAAAACCTTGGTTTAATTTTAATCTTCGTGTACGTCAATATTCAATCCTAATACCATATATTTTAAGAGTTGAGGTTACACAAAAACTATATTGTTAAAATAATATTGCATAACAATTTAAATCGTGATCATTTGTATACACTTTAGAAGCAGCAACTTTTATGTTATATAAAAACTTATTGCTATGGGGAACTGTTTCAGGTTCAGGAGGCCACTCATACTTGAAGCAACCTATGTGGTGGGTTGGGATGACTAGCAGTAAGTACCAATTGCATCCCTATTGGCTTTTATTTGTCTATAAACAAAAGGACTTTTTATATAACTTTGTCTATTTACCATCCATATTGTTGCTTGATAATTAGATCTTTATGATAATTTTTTCTTTTTCATTTATGAAATTGCAGTGATATTCGGCGAAATAGCAAATTTTGCAGCATATGCATTTGCTCCGGCTATTCTTGTTACCCCTTTGGGAGCTTTAAGCATAATTGTCAGGTATATTTGCTATTTGGTATCATTTTCGTTCCAATAATTGTTATTATTTTGCAATTTGGAATCTAGGAAAGCTTATAATTAATAAGGTGAGATTTTTATGCTTGTTTATATATAATATGTGCAGCGCAGTTTTGGCACATTATTTTTTGGGGGAACGGATGCATATATTTGGTATGGTAGGGTGTGTGCTTTGCTTGGTGGGTTCAACCACAATTGTGTTGCATGCTCCACACGAGACGCAAGTTAGTTCAGTCAAACAAGTGTGGAACTACGCGACCGAGCCAGGTATCCTTAATTATTCATGTGATGCTTGGCGTGCTAATGAGTAATATATAGGATATGTTTTTCACTAACCTTTATTTAGCAAAAACATATTATCACAAACTTTCTCCAATGCATAATCTTTCCAAAAACTTTTTCTAAAAATTAAATAATTGATCCGCATATATTTGTTTGCCAATTTTTAAGCATGCATCGATCATATGTCTAAAAAGGAGTTACTTAGGTTAACATTTAAAAAATTGATAACATTTATCAAGTATAAGTATGTAGTTATAACAGTGAAATATTATTGAAGGAATAGGGCAATATTGTGAAGACAAATTGATAAAAACTTAGATAAAAATGAGTGGTTGGAGTATATTACGAAAATTTGATATATTCTAATGGCACTAAGTTTTTTAAGACTATTTCAAATATCAAATTACAAAATTACGATTAGAATTGCTCTAAGAAACCATTTTGGCCATGTTTCTCTGTTTGTGACGTCGCATTTGGGGATATAAAAGAAAAAGGTAAATGTTGACAAACATGTTTAGTGTTAGGACTTAATAGAAAACCTCTTTTCTCTGACTTTAGTTCTTTCTGCATTAAGGGGAAAAGAAACATTCATACCAGATTAAGTCATGTCGATATTATCATATTAAGTAAACAAGAAACAACATTTTGGTACTACATTATAATGGATAATTGTATGGTTTTAACAGGCTTTATAGTCTACGCGTCATTTGTATTTGTTCTTGTTGGCATACTCATTTACTATTACCAGCCACTTTATGGGCGAACTCATCTAATCATATATGTCGGAATCTGCTCTCTTACGGGATCATTGACGGTTTGTCTTCTGTTTATATTTTATTTTCTTTTCATTCTTCATTAATATTTATCACTCTCCTAATGTTCTAAAAAATGTAGGTCATGTGTGTGAAAGCAGTTGGAATTGCCATTAAGCTATCTTTTTCAGGACATAATCAGTTTATATACTTCGAAACATGGATTTTTACCTTGCTACTTCTTGGTTTTTGTCTTATGCAACTAAACTATTTGAACAAGGTATGTTGGACATGACTTTGTTATAACTATAGCGTAAAAAATGTAGGAAAACATTATTGTAGTGTAGCCCTAGTCCAAAATTTTTTATTATTATCATGAAATCTTGATGTTCTTAAATTCGAAGGGTTGTTTTCACTTTTCAGGCACTAGACACGTTTAATACAAATGTGGTTTCTCCGGTGTACTATGTCATGTTTACTACCCTCACCATCCTCGCTAGCATAATCATGTTCAAGGTGATTCTCAATGCCCCATTTGTTATACAAGACATAACAAACGATGATGTATTGTGTATTAAAGTAGGATTGGGATAGACTAATGTCTATAGGACAAATTGCAACTTTTTGTCCCATCTAAAAAGGTGTGGCATGGACTTTTCTCTGTATCTTTTGAATATGCAGAAGACATGAATGTCATCACCACTATCATCAAAAATATACTTATAAATCTTTCCCGTCTCATCTACTTCAGTCTAGACTAGTCCAGTCTGGTCTAATCCAATCGTGTGATATGTAACAGACTCTCCACTTTAGTCTAGTCTACTCATGTTTTGCCATGTGTAACAAACACAACCAAATCAAAAAATAACAAAAAGTTTTACTTCCATTTATTATGGAACTTTCTGATCAAATTTGTGATCGTTGGCATGATGACAGGACTGGAATGATCAGAATGGAACACAGATTGCTATGGAATTTTGTGGTTTTGTGACAATTTTATGTGGGACTTTTCTTCTTCACAAAACTAAGGATATGGTGGGTTCACGTGTGGGTCCAAATCTATTGGACACAAGTACAAACACGAGTGCAAGGAACTCCAGCCAGCTGGAACTCTGACATGACAAAGTATGATTGTAGTAGAAGTCACATAGCTAGAGGTATTGTTAATAGTAACGCAATAGAACACTCATAAAAGGCAGCCGAATGTTACAAATGGGTTAAATTATCTTCAGGAAGCGAAAATTCTTTGCTTATGTTCTATACTAAAATTTGTAAATGCAATTTTTCGAACCATATTAAGTATGTATCTCATTTCTTTAAACTTTGTTTCTGTTTACAAAATTCATGTAATAAAAATCAATCTCAAAACTGAAATATTAAGATTTCATCCTTTTTGGTTATGGAGTTGAACATCAAGAAAACGGAGATTTTTTGGCCCTCCTGTGATGGTAGGAAGCTTCATGCCGATTTATTCCCAACGGATATAGGGAGACCTTATTTGGGGGTGAAGCTCCTTGGGGGGCTGTTAGCAGAGACGCAGGGTTTATTAACGGGCTGACCATGAAGAGAGCGGTCAATGCTGTTGATTTGACGGGCCTTCTTCCACAACTATGTGACCCGCATAGTGAGCTCTATTTGCTTGGATCATGTATGGGCATTGCAAAAACTTTTCTTTGGTTTAAGGACATGTCAGCCGATACACATAGAAGAGGCAGCGTTATTCTTTGACAAAGGATTGCGCAGGTCTATCGAGGATATGGTGGTATGTGGAGGCCCCTTCTTTGGAGACATTCAGTGGCGCTTGGCTTCCTTACCTATTCGTTTCGATGGTTTGGGTTTGTACTCGGCCTACAAGGTTTCCTCCTACGCATTTGTTGCATCGAGGGCCCAATCTTGGGCATTACAAGACCACATCTTACGTGACAGTGGCATATGTGGTTTGGATCGAATTATCTATGTGCTATGACTCGTCTTCGCAATACGATTCCAGGATTTGACTGTAGCGGTTTCACTAATAAGGACACCGCCCCCCTAACCATCGAAACGCCTGGAATCGTGGCATATGGAGCTATTTTAGTGTGAACTTGAATACGTGAACTTGAATACGTGAACATAATTTGTTCGATCCAAACCACATATGCCACCATAATTTGTATTTGAGTCGAAATTTTATGGAGCTATTTTAGTGTGAACTTGAATACGTGAACATAATTTGTTCGAGTTCAAATACAAAAAGGTGCTTGAATACTAAAAAGTGTCAAGCTTGAACTTATACGGACTCGATTCTAGCTTTAATTAAGTCTATCAAGCACCATGTTATCTATTAACTATAACTAGACAAGCAACATCTAGCGTTGCATATAAATTGAATTAATTAGTTAAAATATTGATATATTATTAAAAATAACTTAAAAAAATTTGGTTCGTAGACCATAAAGATTAAATTTATTTCTTGTAAGTAGTAAAATTGAATTTATTGGAACGCTTTCATATAGAAAATTAAAGACATTTAATATATTCATTAAAAAATCACGTATTATAATTAATTAATATTGTTAACTAATTTTAAATGTTATAATTTATATCTAAGTAGATGTTTTCTTTTATTATTTTTTTTATATATTTAACATTAATTAACCAGTTTTTATAATTATTATTATTATAAAGAAATTAAAAAGTAATAAGAGTTTTAAATGTATCTTGAAATATATATATATATATATATATATATATATATATATATATATATTATAAAGAAATTAAAAAGTCATAAGAGTTTTAAATGTATCTTGTAATATATATATATATATATATATATATATATATATATATATATATATATATATATATATATATATATATATATATATATATAGGGTTATGTTATATTGTTTTTGTTAAGTATTGTGTGCCTATGTCAATGATTGTAAGCCAATCATTTGTGGTAAATTAAGAAAGTAATTTTCTTTTAATATTAAATAGAAAAAAATCAAATAAATGGACTTTAATCAATTGACCGGTCAATCAAGGGTAGAATGATACATTGCTCGTCATCTAATATGGAAACGGTTCCAATAATCCCAAATATCTCGCATACTCCGAAAATCAAAAACCCACTTCCTTCGGAGATTGAAAAACATTCTGATTTGTTGTAATCAATCTTCAAAATCGAAAGATTCTTTGAAGGTTTTTCGTATAAATATCGACATTTAACCCTAGAAGACGGAATCGGCATTTGGGGGCTTACATTAACGGGATTCTGCAAGAATGAGGAGTACATGATCAAGTTCATTCAAGTCAAAGTTCAAGAACACAGCAGAAACGACCTTGAATCTTGAAGATGACAACGATGATTTCGTTGGTGAACCTGAAGGCAACATTTTTTTGTGGTATTTAATGGTTTTTTAGTTCGAAAAATGTAGTATAGTGTAAGAGGTGTATTTGAAATCAGTTATGCATGTATGAGTTGTGGTCTGGAAGAAGAATGTGTCATTTTTTGGTATTTTCTTAGGAATCGTTACCGTTAAGTAAAGTAAGCGTTGAATTTTGAATAGTATGATACAATGAAATTATGGTGTATGTTATTCTGCCAGAATGTTCTAATTATATGAAGATGAACATGGTTGTTATTCTACTAGAATTAGTCTAAATGATTTTTTAGTTAAAATTGTAAACTAAATTTCTTATACAAGTAGTTAATTAGCATGTTATAAATATTTTGAATTCTAATGGAATCAAAGTTTGTAGATGATTAATGACTTAAACTGAAAAAATCATAATTCTTGTATATGGAATAAGTTTACATGTTTAATATTCTAGTAGAATGTAATATTGTATATGAGTGTGTCTACCAGGTCAAATGTATCTGGTAGAATTCTAAATTAAATGTATTTGATTCTTATAGAATTAGTGTACTTGGTTTATTAGGTAAATTTATAATGAAGGTTTCTCCATCTAAGTAGTTAATTAGCATGGTATGAAGATGTTAGATTCTAATGGAATCAAAATTTGTAGATTAGTAATTACTTAAACTGAATCAATAAGAAATCTTATATATTGGAAAAGCTTACATGTGTAATATTCTAAATGAACGTAATGTTGTATATGAGGGTGAATTTTTGATTATGTGATTCTGTTAGAATTCTAAATTAAAAGTATTTGATTATCGTAGAATATTTTAGTAGAATACTGTTTTAATGGGGTATGGTTCAAAATAAAATTTATGATGTTTTGTAGTGTATTTTTATATTCTGTTAGAATAAAATTTACTTTTTATTCTGTTTCAATGGGAATTTTCTGTGTATGATGGATATGTTTTAAAACATTAATACCAAATATCTAATACTAAACATTATACTATCTATTGTGTGTTGTATCAGAACAAATTCAGGAAGAAGAACATGTGAACCGAGAAAGAAGGTCAAAGAAAAAACTTGATAAATCAGTTGAACGAAAGACAAGTCCTAAACCTTTAAATGCACTACTATTTGAAAGAGAGATAAGGTCGAAGACGCAATTTGATAGAGTTCCATTTGTAAAACGTTTAAAGAATAAGAGAATTGTTGAATCTGTAAAAGAGGAACAAGAAGATAATGTTAGAAAAACAAATAAGGAATACCCACCTGGTTTAAGATACCTTCCAACTAGAATGAAATGTGATAACATCACTGCAGCTGTTATGGGAATGTCGCCGGAACGGAAACAAGCAATCTTGAAAATGGGTTTTGGATCAATTCTGCAAGTGAATATTACAAGTTATCCGAAACAACTAAGCTACTATCTTTTAGATGTGTATGATGTAGATAGTAAAAGTATTGTCCTACAAAACTCTGTTATTGAGATAACATAACAAATAGTGCATGATATGATGGGGTTGCTAATTGGTGGAAAAGACATCAGTGAGTTACCATTGTGTGATAAGGGAAATGAAATTCTGGAATAATAAATAGATATCACTAACAAAAAATGTTTACAATTCCCAATTTTTAACATTATGTGTGTTGATTTTATGAAACATCAAACAAATTGAATAAAATTTATTGAACATTGTTTTTTGACATAATGTTGGAATGAAAACTGTAATGTTTTGCTCTAGTATTTTGTTGGAATGATAAAGTGTATGTTCATATGAAACATAAATATAGCAGAAAACACGAACATCTTATTAGTTTTAACCATAATAATTAAAGAAAGCCACACATAGAATTCATCAAACAACAACTTTATTACACTGATCTGAAACTTAATAATACCATATAATTCATCAAAAACATACTTTTATTTTACTGAAATCAAACTAAATAATAACTAAAAACGACCAATTTGATGAATTTCTTGTAGATCTATGATTTCTTCAATCCAAAAGGACAGTTCCTGCTATAAAATGACAAAAGAAAAACTTCTCCCTTCGCATCATTAACCGGTGTAGGATTAAAGATCAGGTCCAGGATTCGAGTCAAATCGACCTTCCCTCTCATCTCAGGGTGAGGCAAGGAATTCAAGCAAATGTTCGTTCTTCAATATCTCGGCTAGTTCGAGTGAGGCATCAACCATAGATTGCGGAACTTTCGAGATGCTTCCTTGTGTGACCAACTCCAAAGCATGTTTTACATCGTCTTTTTTTCTTCACAACTTCATTCACCGGATTCTTGGGATCATTTAAATTACCCAGCTCCTTATCGGGATTTTGATCTTCATTATCCTAGAAGATTATCAGATTTCATACATATGTATATGTAAAAACAGAAAACGTGTATGTGGGGGCGTTTGAAACAATATATTTGTTATCATATACAGATCCTGGTAAATATGTAGCAATACCTGGTTCCAATTTCCAGTATGAACATCCATCGAATGTGTAAAACAAATTGATCAGCAAGTAATATAATCAACAATTGTGATCTGTGTTTGGGGGGGGGGGGGGGGGGTTAGAATCGATTATATAGTGAAAAATAAAGATAACTAAATCAATCATAAATCATTGCCTAATATAAAGGGATAAGAATCAGACTAAATAAAAAATTAAAATGAAAGATTACATAATTACCCTCATGGATTAAATAAATTAATTAATAATTTGCTAAATTGTGATTGGTACATCTATGCACACAATACTTGTTGAAAACATTTGAGCCTAACTCTCTCTCTCTCTCTCTCTCTATATATATATATATATATATATAGGTGTATATATATATAGGTGTATATATATATAGGTGTATATATATATATATATATATAGGTGTGTATATATATATATATATATATATATATATACTTTCTAGTCGAACTGATATAATCAACATAATTTCTCATGTTGATTATACCAGTTCGACTAAAAATATCTTTTGACAAGATTATTAAAGAATATAAAAACATTTTTCTTTTACACAGACCATAGTAAATTATTAAAGAATATAACATACTAACATATCCTCCCACAATTTAAACATGGAAGATGAGAGAAAATGAAGTATTATTGACGAAACGAGACAACATTGTACAAGAAACCGATAAAGATTGGGATAAAAATGAAAGGTTAGAGTATATTACAAAACATGATATATTCTAATGGCGCTAAGCTTTTGTAAGACAAATTCAAATAGCAAATTGAAAAGCTATGATCAAGAGTTACTCTAGGAAACCACTTTTGGCCATGTTTCTTTATTTTGTCTTCTGTAATTTTTTTCCCTTTATTCTTAATCTCTTGTCACCCTGCGTAAGTGCACAACCATCTTACGACCCTAAGGGGCGGTGTTCACGTGTAAGGTGGCTTTTGCCACCTCTAACTACAGAAGCAATTATGGGACCATTATGAATAATATTATGTTTAAAGATTATCATCTTAGAAAAAATTAGAGTAAATTACATGAATCGTCTATCGCGCAGGTGCAAAGAGCACATTCAACCCCTACTTTCAAAAATTAACTTTAAGCATCTCTTGTTTAGTTTAAACTTGCATGCATCATGCCTAAAAGACAATTTTGTTGCGAGCTTAATCTATTCCAAAACTGAAATTACCATAATACACTTCTATTTTATTTTTTTTTAATTAATTTGAGGTTTTTATTATAATTTTCAATTAGAGAGAGAGAGGCCCACTACACCGCCCCTTCCCCTCTACTTTCCCCACTTCATCCATCCCCCTTCACTACGAAACCCTTACGTTTAGTGTTACTGATCAGAGAGAACATAGAAAAAACATACACATGTGTGTGTATGTTTGTTGATTAGATACCAAGAGAGGGGTAAGAGAGACTGATAGATAACATGATACAAAGAAAGAAAGAGGCTTGGGAGACAAACTCGATGTGAGGAAAAGGGGAGACCAATTTTTGGGCACTGGACAGATGCCCACTTAACCCCATGATGCTTGTAATATAAAGAGATAGACGAATGCTTGGGCTAGACCTGAGCAATAATGACAGTTGTGGGATAGAGACAACATAAATCGATTGATTTAGGATTTTCTACAACTTAAAAAGAAAAGGTAAGAAAGGGGTTATTGGTTGGATGTTGGACGCCTTTAGTGGTCATGGGTTGGATGTTGGACACCTTCGATGGTGGGTTGCCACTGTGGTAGAAAGTATAATAATCAATTTCCTTATGTTTCAGATGATTTATTTCTTTGGTTTGTTTTTTAATCGATTTTTAGATCTCTTTACTTGTGAAGTTTTGGGATTATACTAAAGCTTTAACAACTTTTAGGTCTGTAATATTTGTTGATAACGGGGCTGGATTTTAGGTATTGTTTTTTACATAGGTGGCTGGTGGTGTTAAAGCTATAAGAGTATTGTTTCAATATATATATATATATATATATATATATATATATATATATATAGAGAGAGAGAGAGAGAGAGAGAGATAGGTGGTGGAGAAGAAGAAGAATGAGGGATAAAAGAAGGTGGGACCCACAAATATTTAATGTAACGACACTACTTTTCATAAACATTTAACACTTAAATAATGAGAATAATATCAGAGTTTTCATAAGTGATACAAAAAAACCAGAGTTTCAAAAACATAAAAAAAAGTATTTCCAACCAAAACATGCAGGTGTTACCAAATTCATATCACTACCATAACTAAGTAAACAAGGATAAATGTAAAACAAAAGTCTAGTTCATAGTCCTTGATGCTTCTAAATGCTCTCTTTCTAATGCTAGCTACCAGAACCTATTAAACACATGGAAACGGGGGTCAGACTATAAGTCTGATGATTTATAACATAAACATAAAATTGTCGGATCAGGTATCTAACCAATGACTGAATTAGTATAATCTTGAATTATTAGCAAAGTCCTTTTGGGTTGCCCTCAAACCTAGTAATTAAATAGGATATTTTCAGATAGAGAGACATATTTATTAATTTATAATAAATTAATAAGAAATCAAAATAAATGAATTTGTTAATATCTTATGAGAATTATATTAATTAGAAATCATATTATTTAATTAATAATTAATCAGAAATTAATTAGAATTAGTTTAAGGATTAATTTGATTAATTTAAAGTGCAAGGATTGTTTTGCTATTTGTTTAAAGTTGAAGCTAGAAGGCTCTAGAACCTCATCAAATGATGTGGACGAAAATTGGCTAGAGGTCATCTAGAATTTTCGTCCAAGGGTCATTTCATAGGTAGACAAGGCAGTTTGATTATTATACTGATTAATCTAGGCATTATCCCAAAGACCCTAGCTTTGGACACAAGTTTCCTTCAACTATATAAACAACCCCTAGTCTTTAATTTTATGCTACCACTTTATTGTGAAGAGCGTAGGCTGAAAATGACATATTGTAATGCCCGTAGATCCGGGCTAGTCAATTTAAAGATAATAGGGCTCGAAAATGACTTTTCGACAAAATATTATTTAGAATAAATAATCTTAACCAAGTTTTATAATATGTCTCAAGGGTTCCGTACATATAAAGAACGCCGAAATCCGAGTTATAACAAAGAGGTTATTGCCCGTCGAAGTTACGCCAAAACCGGCACGACATCGGGAGATGTAAATAGTGAATTTTTGATAAAGGAATTTTTAGCCTTATCGATCCAAATAAAAGTTGTATTATATGTTAAACCGAGAACATACAAAAAAAGAACGCCTAAATCTGACTTCGTATGAGGAAGTTATCAATTTTCTAAGATTTGACATAACAGTGCACGGCCCGAAACTCGAATTTTAGTTCGAGCGGTTTTTGGCCTACGCGACCTAAATGAGAATTGAAGAGCTCATTAATAGGAACTAAACGGTAAAAAGACAGACGAAAACAGAGTCCGTATGTAGAAGTTATGAATTTTACGCGGACATTTAACAGTATAATCTCCTCGTACTGTTAAATTTAAGATCGGTCGAGAATTAGCTGACAGAGTCAAAATGAAAGTTGTAGATCTTATTTTTACCTACGTGTGGATATAAAGAATGTCAAAAACGGAGGTCGTATGTGAAAGTTACGGATTTTAGAAGTCGGAAGTGTGTTGTGCGAAAATGGGTGATGTGGCACAATCTTGGCCATTGATTTCTCCCCAAGTCTTGCCACTAGATGGCGACATGTGGCACCAAGCTCAGCCATTTTCACCCTATAAATAGAACCTCTCCCACCCTCATTTTCTTCACACCTTTCCCATTCTTTCATCTTTTTACTCTCTCCCTAGAACCTCTCTCTAGCCCCGAAACCCCCCGAAAAGCCTAGGGAACCTCCCTAGCACAAGGCGGAAGCCCCAGAGTGCTCAATGGCTCCGAGAGGAAGAGCTTTTCGGCTCGGGAATGCTGCTCCAAGCAAAGCCCGGTTTTTCTATAAAACCCGCTGTAAGTGAGCTACGCCTACGCTATTTTTAATATATCGTTTATTTAATTATAGTAACGTTATTAGGAACTTATAATAAGTATTTGGGATATTATTATGGGTTATATAAGTATTGTTTAACGCTTATATAATAGTAATAATAGCTAGACTATTATTTAGTATCGACAAATAATAGACTAAACTCTAGTGGTAATAATACTAGGTTTCGTCGAAGGAAATTATTTTTAAGAAGCGAAGCGCTGTCTGAGTTCGGAATCACCACATTTTCAAGTGAGTGCATAGTCCCTTTCATGAACATGATTTTAATACAAGTATTAATTAAAGTATTAAATATATGTTAAAGAGTTAAATATTTGTTGAAGAGTTTATGTGTGAGTGCATAGTCCCTTTCATGAACATGATTTTAATACAAGTATCGATTGAAGTATTAAATATATGTTTATGTGCGAATTATTTGATGTTGCCTGAGATACTTGTTAAAGAACATACCTGATTATATATGTTGATTTTGGATAAAAAGTAAACCTAAATTAATTATGTGGAATATTGGGTAGTGTTTTCTTACGAGTACGAGTGAATTATACTTAGAGAATAAAACCTTAGTATATGTCATTTGATCCGGGAGCATGGATTAGACATAGTCATTTTCCCTAGTCCGAGAGTATGGATTAGGCATAATCATTCATCATTAATCCGAGAGTATGGATTAGTCATTCGTCCCTAGTCCGAGAGTACAGATTAGGTAAAGTTGTTCATTTCTGATCCGAGAGTATGGATTAGGTCAAACGGCTAATCTTAGGTCTGACAGTATGGATAGTCTCGTTGTGAGGATCGACGGGGTGGGATAAGAGTTGTTTATATATATGGTGAAATTGTATATTTTGTGAGTTTTAAACTATATATATGGTATAACATTGTGGGATTGAAATCCCTATGTACTCACCAGGTTTCCCAACCTGACTCACTCAGTTTATTTATATCACAGGTGTTGATATGAAGTCACATTACACTGAGAGATTAAGGAGATATAAATCACTAGTGATAATGAATGTAAGTTCTGTTTATGCTTATGTTTCTGTATTGACGATGACATCCCAAATGTATAAAAATGAATAAAAATACTTTTCTTCGGAAGTGCTTTGATAACGTATTTATCATGTTTTACTGGGAACAAATTCCGCAACATTTTTATTAAAAGAGGTAATCTGATTTTTATAAAGCATAAACAAAATCGGTCTTTTCTGGCCGTGAAAATGGGGATGTCACACATATCTCCCCTCCTCTCTCTTTAAGTATCCTAGCTACTAGGGTCGGGTGTGAACCATCAAAGGCATGACACTTGTGGTGCTCGCTTCCAAAAGCTTTGAATAAAGGATTCTTATTTATTTACTACAACAATCAACAATGTATGTAATCTTCCTCATGAATTCAGATTTCATTAGAAAAATTTTATAGTTTGATAGTTCATTATATGTTGCCTTTATGTGAAAGACATAGATCCTTCTTAGGTTGCATGTACCCTAATCATTTATCTGTTAAATGTTTTTCCGCTTAGAGCATAGTTTTGTAATCTACATTTTCCATTAGTGGTATAATAGCCTATGGCTATTTTTCATATAATTTCCCATTGGTGAATCGATCAAACAAAGTTTTTCAATTTTTTTTTTGCATCTCACGACGTAAGCATTGATGCTCACAACGTGATATCTGAACAGATCGAATTTTTTGAGTTTTTCTGCCTCGTCTATTTTGGATGCTTTTAATTGGTAATTATCTGCTTTAAATAGCTGCCAAAGCTGAATTTGCTAAATATTTGATGATAAAATAAAAACCTATATGTGGCGTCCCAATTTCCGATATTTTTATTTTTCTTTTCTTATTAATTGAATAAATGGATATTGCTATAAATACAAATAAATAAGTAAGTTTAATAATAATTAATGTTTGAAATAATAAAGATTGGTAATAATTAATAATTAAGAAATGAGTTTTTAATGGTTTAGTAACCATATTCTAAAGGAGGGACCGAAACTGTCAGTTCATGAGCTTATGGATGTAAAGAATTTGTTTTAAGGGGTTTGTTTTTCTCATTATGGGATAAATTGGGAACTAATTGTGTAATTTCAATTTTAAGCCCATCTTTTGGACGTGTTTAAGGCTACAATCGGTTCATTTGCTAAGCCTTAGTCCAACTCATATCGGATAAACCTAATAGCCCAAGAACGCTCCTTGCATTCTGTCTAAGGTTGATGCGTAAGTTTTGGTGGGTGCAGATTCAACAGAGAACAACGAGGGGGAAGGGACGGAAGGTGAAGTTGTGATTGAGGAACTATACTCATCAAGAGAAGGAGAGGTCGATATAGATATGTTTGGCTTGTAGTTTGCATTTCCAAGGTAATGGTTCTCCTCACTCATTCTTCACTTTCTTTTGTTTGGTCCTCGTCTTCAAATCACCATCACCGCCGGCCATTGTTGCCATCGTTGACTACCTACCACCTTGCTATGGTGGCAATGGTTGTGTCTTGGGTGGTTCATGTTTAGGCTTTGAATGGGAAAGGGCTAACCCTAGTGGTGTTCTTTTAATGGCTTTGCACTTTGTTTCTTCTTTCTTTTTAAGCAATGTACTTTGGGGTGTGGAATTATCCAATGATTAGGTTTTGTTAAACGTAATTAATTCACTTTTAAGGACTTATTTTTCTAGAATATAAGTCATTTTGGTTAGGTCTTTATGGGGTAATATGAGTTAAGAGGCTAATTAACTCTGAAAAGCCAAAGTTGTGAATTCTTGGAAATCCCCTAATCCGTCCATAAATTAAAAAGGTCATATCTCAGTCATGGAAAAATCTTTTTAGTAGAAACCAAATCTCAGGGTTTCGTTATTGAGTCCTCTACATTTCATTAGTTTTGACCTAAGGCCATAAATGCCTCTAAGTAGTGTGAAATTGATCATTTACCTTGACTGATCTGTAATGAACTGTTTTGCAAGATAGTTTTATACAAATCACCAAAATTGTAGAAAAATCATACAAAGGTGTGTGAATGCTACTTTTAAAGCTAAGGTACTGATCTTCATGCATATAAAATAGTTTTAAAATATAGGGTGATTAATGGGGAAAAACAGGTCCCGATCAGACCATAACTTTCATGTAAAAATATGGAAAAATTAGCCCATGAGTCATTTGTGTTTTGGGGCATCAAATAACCATAACTTAACTATATTTTCTATTATTAAGAAGCTTGAAGGTTGACCTGGTGTAAAGGGTGTATCGGGCTACTTTGGAGAGTGTTTTTGCTATTGGAGGTGAGTTCCTCACTTCATAATCTTAGGGTATTATTTGCCTACTGTTAGGTCAGGTGAGACTAGGAATTACATAGTTGATAGTTAAAGTAATACTTGTTGCATTAGTTTTATTTGATGTACTTATTTCTTATGTGGAATATGTTTGGTCTCGACGGCTGAATACCAAGTCGATATGTTTGGGCTCAACGGTTGAATACCGATTCGATTGACTAAAGGCCTTGTGCTGATTTAGACTGGCTGAACACCAAAGTGTTGAGTCAGGGGGACTGAAGGCGGAAACGCTTAGTCCGTGGACTTGACGACTGAATACCGAGTCCTTATACGGGTGTTGTTTGGGATGTGTTCCCAAATAGACACGAGTTGTATGATCTTGATGTTTATGCTATATGAATGCTTGTATGTTTGATAATGGCATGGAATGTAGGAGTAGGGTGTAATACTTATACCGTTATGTTGTGATGGAATTCACTAAGCTTCATGCTTACCCTTTCCTTTATAAAATGATTATTACAAGTACATCATGTACGAATGAGGGTTTAGCTTAAGTGTACACTGACGCGGTTGAAGATTAGGTCCTCGTCACAGACTCTTCATATGAGATTATAAGAATATTAGTTTGCCGCTGTTGTATTGAATTATAAATGGATTAATATTTTTGAAAGTATGTTTTGATTTATAAATGTTATTTGAATACTTGAAACTTAATGGTTTTGGTTAATAAAAGGATTTAATGGTTTTTATTATAACTATAAATGTTTTCAAAAGTTTAAATTTGTTGTAATTTTTGGGACGTTACACTATAGGTTATGAGATAAATCTTTGACTTGATTAATTATTTTTATTGATTAATATAACTAATTTTTAAGTGTGTAAATAATTAATTTAGATATTGCTGATTGATTCTAATAACTAATGTCAAATATTAATTGGTTTATTTAAATAAAATAAATTTTTAATTTTGCAAATTTAATAAAGCTAGTATTTTAGAATAGTTTTTAAAAAATACATCTTATATATATATATATATATATATATATATATATATATATATATATATATATATCATTACTATATATAAAATCCCTTTTATTCTGGTGCCTTAAATATGAAATTCATAGCGTTCCAGTTCCTCCACGTACCCAATCCTGGAACGATATAACGCACATTAAATGTTCCTAATCATCCCATCCCGCTAACATACACCTTTGATCGAACATGCTTACCATTTCTCTCTTCAGCCCTCTGATTCACCATAGTTTATCTACAAGACTGTGAATGCAACTATAACCTGTCAAAATATATGGTTTATCATAATCCAAAAATGTAGCTCCTAAAAAGATGAAACTAAGGATGTAATTTTTTATGTCTTCTGTTAACCGGTTACTTGAACCTTGATGAATAGACATCATTTTTTTTGAATAAAGTAAGATTAACATAAACATTTTGCATGAATGCAAGTAATGATAAAAATAACTATTTGAATTGAATGTCGAATGTTTTAACCTTTCTTTAAAGAAGTTCTATAAATCAATGATTATAAGCTTTATTTATTTTACCTGTAATAGCAATGCACTTATATCTGTTTGCTAATAATAACATTGTTCTTGTGTTTTTTTAATTGATTGAATCAATACGAAACAAGTAGGAATGAAACTTCATTGCTATTTTCCTTATATAAAATTCAAGAAAGAGCATTTCAATATTTTTAGGGGATTGTTTCTCATTGTGATCTTATGATTATTTCAAAAAATACCAAAAAGACATTTCATGGGTCGTGCTTAGCACGGGCCTTAAACATACCTAGTATAATATATATATATATATATATATATATATATATATATATATATATATATATATATATATATATATATATATATAACATTAAAAGTTAATTACTATATGTATAAGACTAACTCAGTCGGATCGCTAGTGTGCCTCATTCACAAAGCCGAACTACAAGAGGGTATAAAGAATCTGTCTATAAAATGGTAGTTGAATGGGTGTCCACTCTCACCCACTGCTTCCTTGTAGGTGAAGGGTCGTTAGCAGAACGGATTTGATAGGACATTAACTTCATGAAAAGTATAATGCTATTAAGTAACTAAACTATTTTATAAAAATCTCACTCTTAGTTACTTTAGGAGAAATGTGAAAAGTATGTAAATCCATAAAATAGCACATTATAATTTATAGTAGTTGGGGGAGTGCGTGTGGTTAACTGACACACTAATAGTGACTATAAAGAGTAATAATGGGCATCTCAAAAATTATCGTTGATTAACGGAGCGCGTGTGGTTAACTGACACATCAAAATGAGATGATAAATGACATCGAGCGTGCCAATCATATTTGTATGGTTATTCATATCTTGTTTGTGATCATTGGTATCCTAGTCACAAATAGAAGAGCATAATCTGACATTAAACATGTCATTGATAGATTCAATTAATCTCAAAAGATCTACGAATTTCACAGTTCGAAATTGGTAAATAGCTTTTACCTACCTTCATAAATTCGCAATACGATTACGACATCCCTCTTCTTAGTTGTGAATTATTATTTTGGATCCTACCCATAATTGTTTTATTATGGGTCAAATATTAAGGAATATTGTCATCTAACTAAAATTTTCTTGATAGATATCTAAACATGTTGATGCTTCCGCTCCATCATCGTCTACCCATCACTCGAGTTTCTCCCTACTCTCCATCATCTCCAAAGTGACCTTTGATGGCTCCAACTACAATGATTGGATGCACAACATCAGAATGGATCTTTTCTTTGAGGTCAAAGAATGTCTTGAAGAAAAGACCGTTGAAGTCGATGAAGCCACTGCTACTTATAACGTCCCAAAAATACGACCCAAAATTTTCATTTTTAAATTAATAAAACCAGTATCCAAAGAACATCATTATAAAATGTATAGATAAAAGAAATTTATCAATCAACATATCACATCAGAGTAAATCAAGAAAATACGGAACGAGGTGGTGTGTGCCCTACAATCAACTCGAGTCATTCCCTTTGGAACTGGAAGTACCTGAAACATAAACTGAAAACCGTAACCGTAAGCACAAAGCTTACTGAGTTCCCCAAGATACCACATACCATACAAAATAACACATAATGGGCCCTATCCGGCATCGAGCCCCGCTCGGTATACAGATCGGGGCCCGCCCGGGATACATATAAACATATACACATGCAATAATCACAAAGATACATAGCATACCAAATGATCATCGGGCCCCTCCTGGTAAACATAAGAATACATAACACATGCAAGAGTCACGCAGACATCTAGCATCCTAACATAAAAAAATCGTGGGTTGGCATTGGTGCATTCGACCTGCTAAACACAGTGAGGAAACTTACCTCAAACTGTTGAATCACACTGATAAATCTCTGGCTGTTGGTCCGACTAATCCCCGAGCTATCAATACCAAATAACATCCAATAAATAAATTGGATTCCATTATATAACCATTAGGTTAAAAAGACCATTTTGCCCCTTACCTAGTTTGGTCCAAGACTGAGGCCCAAACCTACAATCCAAAGGGCCTAATTACCAAAATAATCATCAAATGCCCAATCATGGCCCAATTTGCCAAATTAGGCTCAAATTCCTTTCATAGGCCCAAATAACTCTAAATAGTGCTCCCTCATCTCATCTTCCAGCTCCCACGTCCACTCAGAACCCTTGTGGTGCTGCCATTGTACCTCCACCGACTCGAAAACCTTGTTCCTAAAGGTTTCCGCCTTCCGATCCAGAATCGACACTAGTCTCTCAATATAATTCGGGCGGTCATCCACCTAAATATCCTCCAATGGCACCATTACAGAATTATCCACTAAGCACTTCCACAACTGAGAGACATGGAACGTGCTATGAATTTGACTAAGCTCATCTGGAAGATCTAAGCGATAAGCAAGTCGGCCCACCCGAGCCAAAACCCTGAAAGGACCAATAGGGCCCAGCTTGCCCTGCTTCCTGAACTGGATGACACCTTTCCAAGGTGACACCTTTCGGAGAACCATATCTACCACCTGGAACTCTAAATCTGACCGACACTTTTCGGTATAACTCTTCTGCCGACTCTATGTTGTATGGAGCCTATTCCGAACCTGCTGAATCAACTCACTGGTCTTGAGTACAACTTTGCTACTCCCCATAACCCGCTGACCAACCTCACCCTAAAAAATCAGGTTCCTACACTTCCTCCCGTAGAGCATCTCGAATGGAGGTTGATCAATATTGGCGTGATAACTTTTGTTATACGAAAATTTCGCTAACGGAAGATACGTATCCCAGCTCCCACCAAAATCCAGAACACATGCCCGCAGCATATCCTCTAAGCTTTGAATAGTTCGCTCACTCTGACCATCGTTGTGCTGAAATGGAGACGAGTAACCAACTTGTCCTGGAACCTCTTCCAAAACCTAGAATTAAACTGGACATATTTTTCAGAAACCACTGATACCGACACCCCATGACGTGCCACAACCTCCTTGATATATATCTCATCCAATTTCTTTGTAGAAATACTCTCCTGAATTAGGATGAAATGCACGCTCTTGGTCAAACAATCCATGATGAAGAAAATTGAGTCCACTACACGTGCAGTCTAGGGTATCTTTGTGATAAAATCCATGGTAATATCTTCAAATTTCCATATGGGAATCTCCAACGACTGCATCTTGTCATGAGGCCGCTAATGCTCGACCTTGAATTTCCTGCGACTCAAGCACCACTCCACATACCAGGCCACATCCTACTTCATGCAGGGCGACCAATAATCACGACGAAGATCTCTATACATCTTCATCGCCCTATGATTAATGGAGAACCTAGACTTGTGAGCCTCTTCCATCAGAACCTGATGCACACCGCTTCAATGCGGAACCCAAGCCTGCTGATGTAGAGTCAACAATCCACGACTATCATAATTGAAGGAAGCCACCTGACCCACAATACGCTCACTCTTTTGGTGCTCTTCCTTCATAGCCTCAACCTAAGATGCACGAATCTGCACCAACAATGGAGTAGTCATGGTCATCCTCAAACATATGTCTCTGATCGAGGTCGCGACCTCCTTGCGGATGAGAGCATCGGCCACCACATTGGCCTTCCCCGGGTGATAAAGGATCTCACAATCATAACCATTCACCAAATCTAACCAATGACGCTGCCTCATATTAAGATTTGACCGATCCATTAAATACCTCAAGCTCTTGTGATTCATGTAAATAGTACAACGGACACAATAGAGGTAATTCTACTAAATCTTGAGGGTGAAAACCACAATCCCCAACTCCAAATCATGTGTCTGATAACTCGCCTCATAAGGCTCCAACTGCCTCGAAGCATAAGCGATCATGCGACCTCTCTGCATCAACACTACCCCCAATCCTATGATCGATGCATCATAATATACCTCAAAATCCTCAACACCCTCCAGTAGAGTCAAAATTGGTGCCTCGCACAACTACTGTCTCAAGATCTCAAAAGTTGTCTGCTGCTCAGGCCCCCAACAAAATGTAACCATCTTTCTTATCATTCGGGTCAATGGAATAACTATCTTGGAGAATTCCTAGATGAATCTTCGATAATAACCCGCCAAACCAAGAAAACTTTGAATCTCAGATGGAGACCTCGGAACCTCGGACTGCATCACGACCTCGACCTTGGCCGAATCAACCAGAATACCATTCTGGTTGACAAGGTTCCCCAGAAACTGCCCCTCGTGCAACCAAAACTCACACCTTGAGAACTTTGCAAAAAATCTCTCCCTCCTCAACGTCTCCAACACTTCCCTCAAGTACTCCTTGTGCTGCTTCTGAGTCTTGGAATAAACCAAGATATCATCAATGAATACAATCACAGACCGGTGAAACATCGGAATGCACACACGATTCATGAGATCCATGAACACGACTGGAGCATTGGTGAGCCCAAAAGGCATCACCATGAACTCGTAATGACCATAACGAGTCTAGAAAGCTGTCTTTTGCACATCCACATCCCTAACCCTCATTTGATGATAACCCAATCGCAAATCAATCTTAGAAAACCAAGATGCACCCTGAAGCTG
Organism: Lactuca sativa; assembly: GCF_002870075.4. NCBI lineage: Eukaryota > Viridiplantae > Streptophyta > Magnoliopsida > Asterales > Asteraceae > Lactuca > Lactuca sativa. The sequence continues at coordinate 90,157,114 of NC_056628.2, read as the reverse complement.
GTCAAAAAGATCATCAATCCTCGGGAGTGGATAACGGTTCTTCACCGTTACCTTATTCAGCTCTCGGTAGTCAATGTGCATACGATGAGACCCATCCTTCTTCTTCACGAACAAGATCGATACTCCCCAAGGCGAACTACTTGGTCGAATAAATACCTTGTCTAATAGATCCTGCAACTGTTTAGACAACTCCTGCATCTCGGGAGGAACCAGCTGATACGGTGCTTTGGCCATCGGAGCCACACCAGGAATCAGATCAATCCTAAACTCAACCCGCCTCTCCGGAGGCATCCCAGGCAAATCCTTCGGAAACACATATGGGTAATCCCGCACAATCGGCACACCATCCACGGTCGCCTTACCCGTATCCCGGGGATCCATAACATAGGCGACATAACCGGAACAACCCTGCTAAAAATAATGTCTGGCCCTCATTGTTGAACACAGAATCGGCCCATGTTGAGATCTCTCCCCATGAACCACTAACTCTCCCCCACTTGGGGTCCGAACCCAAACTGACTGCTGCTCACAATCGGTCACTACCACATTAGGTCTCATACAATCCATGCCCATAATAACCATGTTCCAACGAAAAAGGAATGGGAACCAAGTCGACCATATATTTCTCTCTGAATAACTAAAGAGTACAACCCCGATGAACCCTCGCAACCCGAAAAGACCTATCATCTGCAATCTCGACATCTAACGGAAAATCCAGCTCCCCCGAAGCTCCAGCAAACATCTCGCTAAGCGGAAGCGATACAAAAGATCGGGTAGCCCCCGAATCAAACAATACCAAAGCAGAAATACCATTAACGAGGAACGATCCCAAAATAAAACACACACACACACACACACACATATATATATATATATATATATATATATATATATATATATATATATATATATAAGCAACAATTCAATATAAAAAAGAGATAAGGAAAAGATACATAACCGTCACCACATCTGGTGTCGTGCGAGCCTCCTTGGCTAACAACTGAAAGGCCCTGCTCTTTACCACATGTGCATTGCCCGACCCTGGTGGACATCAGTAATCCAAAGAGTTTCAGGAGCAGGTGCTGAAATTGGTCCTACTACTGCCAAACTCAGACAATGGGCCTTCTTGTGGTCCTTCTGATTGCATTGAAAGCAACTCAAATCAGATATCAGGGTGGTGGTGGTAACAGTACAATATCTGCTAATATGACTAGTCCAGACGCACTTGAAGTAGGCCGGACCGCCCACCCTGCTCGCTCCCTCGTGCACCTTGCTACACTTACCACAGTGGATACCTTCGGCCCTGATGGCATATTGACCTGGAATCGGATACCTTGGGCCTCTTGCCCGAACCCTCAACACTTGGCACATAATCTGGCTTCCTTTTCTCCCTCTCTCTATCCCTTTCTATCATATCCTCCAACGTCTTGCAGCTGGATCAGCTCACAAACTGCCGAATGTCACTCCTTAACATCTCATGATATCGAGCCTTCTTCATCTCCTCATCTTCCACATACTGTGCAACCAAAAGTGCCCTCTCCCAAAACATCGCCGTGATCTCAGCCACCGTCTCAGTATTCTGGTGGAGATCCTGAAACTCTCACGCTAACTGTTGCACCTCAATCACCGGTGCAAACACATCCCTGAACTTGGTCATAAAATCATCCCAAGTCATCACAGTAACAACCTCATCACCCACTGCGTGCCCGACCTCCTCCCACCAATCTCGTGTACTGTCCTTCAGAAGACAGGAGGCTAGTCCAACCTTTTCCCCCCTTAGGGCAACTGCTGGTGTGGAAGGTGTTACCAACATCCATTTACCACCTACTGATCGCTATCGAGTCCTTCGCCCCGTCATAGTCTGGAGCTCCACATGCCCGGAACTCCCTGAAGGTCAGTGAACGCGCACCAACAAAGGCCACCATATCAGAACGAAAGGCTCTCAACCGCTCATCCAAAATCTCCAAAATACCCTCCTTGGTTGTGTCAAAGATTAAAGGAGGTTGCTCAAGAATGCAACACGTAATCTCAGACGAGATGAACTTCCTAGTCTGATCATTTATCTGCCCGACTCCAGGGCCTGAGCCCGAGCCCTCTCCAGCACCCGAACTGTCAACAGGTCCACCTCGCAATGTCACCATACTGAAAATAGACCATAATAACCATCAGAATAAGCATCCGAATACATCTAGGGATCACAGTCTCTACAAGCTTCTTGGTTTCGTCGCAACCCTTCTTGACTCGAGTACGGATCCTTTGCTCCAGTAGTACGGGCCATACTACCTTCCACATCTATCCGTACTTTCCTCAAGGATTTCCTTGAATCAACCAAGTCACCTTATATCCATACAAATAACCCTAAAAAAATAAGGTTCCCAACATTAGATCTCATCCTTGGTTTTCGTAGGTCAAACTCCACACCACTCTCCGCCATCAGCTGCAGAAGGAACTCCCGCTAAATTCTTCTAACTAGCTCACGAATACTATTACATATCACTAAAACCAGTTAATTCTTCGAATGAAAGGTATCACACTACAACAGTTGGACTCAGACAAGAGCTTCGCAATAGAGTTAAAACCTAACCTTATAAAGGTCCAATAGGCCGAAGAACTTAATGAGTCTGCCCTAGGCCCACAACCAAACAAGGAACAGGACCCAAGGTGGACTCACCATTTCTAAGTCGATTATCTCTTAATTACACCCGACCTCGAGGTATACATTAAGAATTCTTGGAGTTACCATAAGTAAATTGTTTGTAATACTGAGTTATGAAATACGTGGAAAATTCCCAATGAATTTTAATACGAGCCAATTTCTTTAATATAATCTAGTGTATAGGGTTCGAGGAAATTTGTCCTTATAATAGGTCTACATCTTATTAATGTAAGGAAAATTTTTGACAACGCCACGATTCCCTTGAATAGTGTAGTCTCTGGATTTTGAAGGATTCGAATGTCTCTATACATATATGGGGGTAGTCGTTAGATGCATGCTAGTAGACCAAGTCTATACCGATATGTCAATGGTGTACACCCTACTTGTGGCGGGTGATGCTTTGTGGGTCATAGAGTAAAGACATGAATGTCTACATTGATCTAACCTCTGCCCTGCTTTCTGTCATTCGATGATCTGTCTTTATTATGTGTTTTCTCTAACGCTGCTTGACGTCCACGATACTCTTTAGTATCGGCTCAAGTCGCGGTTACTTCTCTCTGAAGGCTTGAATGTGGCTCCTGATTTGTTCATGGCCTCCATCCCGGTGACAAAGGCAAGTTGTGGTGATCCTGGTGGTAGTGCCTACTTTCATGATTCGGCTAACCGATGCTCGTATTTATATATTCCGGCGAGCGATGCGGTATACTATGGAAAGAGGGCCCTGTCTACTGATCCTTCCCTATTGAGGTTGTAGAAGCCTCTTTTTATACTCCAGATGGGGTGTTTGATCTTGTTCCAAGTTCTATCTCTTTAAATCTACGGTTCATCGAGGTGTCTGACCATGGAAGTTTCGTCGGGCTGGGGGACACTAGAGGGTGTGTTGCAGACTTCGGGCTCTTCGTCAGAGTCTTCTCCTATTTCCCTTTGTCTTCGTCTTCATTTGGTTTCGCTTTCTCCGGATCCTCTTCGGGCTCTTCGCCTATTACTTCTTTAGGATCCTCTTCAGGATTCTCTTTGTTCTAGCCACCATCATCCCAATTAGGAGAATAGAGGTCTCTTGGTAGTTGGGTTCCCTCCACGTTGTTCGTGCGAGAACAGGGGTAGAAGAGATAGTTAATAGGCGTCTAATCCTATAATTACTTATAGGGATGATCCTTATTAGTCACTTCTATAATCACATAGTGCGTACCAGTTATATATAATATGAGATAAAATAGACCTTCAAATAAATGACTCTACTCTAAATCCACAATCAAACAAGGAACAGGAAGTAGAGCAATAGTCATAGATTATGAGTCTATAATATCTTTGATTATGTATAACCTTAGCGTATGCACTTAGTCATTTTAGACCTACTCCTATAGTATTTTAAATGTTTTCCTATAGTATTTTGATTATGTATAACCTTAGCGTAATCACTTAGTCTTTCGTTTTCACATAAGTTAGTTATAGTTCCACAAAATACTCCTATAGTATTCTAAATGTTTGTCTTATGTTCTCAATGTTTCTTTGTAGATAGATTTGGTAAGTTTTTAGACTTGTTGCAACACCACAACCATTCCTGGGCAGATGCTAATCACTTCTGGGTGAGACATAGTTGATCAGGCTATGTCATTCCCAGACCTGACTATACATCCCCAAGCCTACTCGTACTGTTCAACAATCACCACTTTTGTCCCATCCTACCATGATACTGACCCTAATGTGTATGCATGTCCTCATACTTTTTAGCGGGAAAATATTTGTTTCTAAAAGTATAGTTATTTGGAAAACGTTAAATCAGAGACTTTCAGTCCCAATGTATTTATAGTTTGTATATCTTATATGGTTCGATATACTTAGTTCACTATAAACAATGCTATGATACCAATCTGTCACACCCCTAAACCAGAATGGCGGAAACGTTCGGGGGTGGATGACTTCATGTATAGTATCATAACAATGAATGTAATAGTGAAGAAAGCAAACACAACCATCATCAATATAATTGAAAGAGTTACATCATTGAGTAAGTTTACATGTTTCAAAATCAATTACATCACGATGACAAAATAAGTTTTGAATTTAACACCTTAGCGCCCCGTCCTCGAAAGTAGATGATTACCTGTTTAGTGATTTCCTGAGAATACAAATTGTTTGAAAAAATGTCAACACAAAGGTTGGTGAGTTCATAAGAGTTTTAATTGAGAAATAAACTTTTTTCCTTGTAAAAGCAATTAAGTTGTTCCAGAAAATCCGATATTTTCCTTAAAGAGTGAATTGAAAGTTTCTATGTTATGAAATAGTGCATCCTAGAATTCCCTATAGTTTCCTTCTATAATCTCCAAGTATATATAATTTATATAAAATTAAGGTTAGATAAACCATCGAATGTAATGGGTATGCCCTAGGCCCACAACCAAACAAGGAACAGGAAATAAAGCGGACCCACCAACTCTAAGTCAATCATGACTAGATTCTATATAACACTAGCATATACATTTAGAAATTTTAGCTGAAAACTAACAATTCTAGATAGAATGTAGTCTTAAAACCAAAGACCGAAACCAAATCCTAGTGTAGTGTATGAGATAGTAGTAGTGGCTGTGAACATAAACTATACATATCATAGTTCATCGAATAGTGATGGTGGTAGTGAACATGAACTATACATATTATAGTTTATCAAATGTGATGGTGATGGTAAACATAAACTATACATATCACAGTTCATCAAATAGCGATAGTGGTAGTGAACATGAACTATGCATATTATAGCTTATCAAATGTGATGGTGTTGGTGAACATAAACTATACATATCACAACTCATCAAATAGCGATAGTGGTAGTGAACATGAGCTATGCATATTATAGCTTATCAAAAGTGGTGGTGATAGTGAATCCCCTCTTGTAATAGGTTCATAGTGTAGATGAAACATAAACTATACCTATTATAGTATATCACATTGTTTGTAATGTATATACGCCCTAACTGTACCGATTATAATTAGCGTATTCGTTTGTGGGGGTATAATAGACTTAACTATACTTATTATAGTTTATCATAATTATTCGTAGTGGTAGTAACCCTTTTGTATATGTAATACCTTTAGTAATGTGTTTGTTATGTAAATGAATCATAAACTATACCTATTATAGTTTATCAAATAATTGTTGGGGGTAGTGAGCATAAACTATACTTGTCATAGTTTACCAATGTTTGTATTTCAATGGATATAACCCTATAATACCATTTATATATTTACCATACTTGTGAAGGTAAGAATCCATTTGTTTTCTGATGCATGTCCATATAACAAGACAAAATGACATATATGGTAATAACATATCATCACATGAAGGTACACACCTTGCTCAACAAGTTACAAGGTGTAAATGAAATTGAAAACAATTTTCTAGTATTACCATTTCTATTCTGTTTTTAGAAAATTCATAGGAAATCATTAAAGGTCCAATTCAGAATCCGTAAATTCTGAGAGTTTGGAAAATGAGTCTAGTTTGTTCATAAATTTTATTATGATTTTTAGTGCTCTCCAACTTGTGTGAAAATATCCATATTCACAGACTGATCCGGATTTGTTCTTGAAATGATAGGCTGTTTAGTAAAAATCACCATAAATTATAGAAAAATCATATGGAGATGTGCAAGTAGTCATTTTAAAGGTATAATCCTGAGCTATTTTCATCAAATACGGTTTTGAAAACTAAAATGTTTAAGTTGACCAAAACAGTCTGTGAATGGAGTTAAACTTTCTTGATGAAAGCTGTTGAAAAAGTTTAGTTGTGTTCTTGGTGTTTTAACTTGTATTCCCCCCCCCCCCTTAAAAACTTAAGAAAAAAATGAAAATGTAGGGGTATGAACTCACCTTGAGTGATTTCAGTAGATGGATGATGGAGGAAAGAACTGCTCAACTCAAGAACACTTGGAGTTGCTTGAAGATTTGAAGATCTAACACAAATATGACGATATTTGTGTAAGCAAACTATGATTTGGATGTAGGATAGTAGAATATCTAAGTGTAGGAGAATGATATTTACCAAATGTAGAACAAAAGGTTGGAAACAAGCCTTAAATCTCGAAATCTTAGAGAGAGGGAGTGACAGAAAATGAAGTTGTCACTTGGTGGAAAAATGGAGTAATGTGAGGAGAGACAAGGATATCTCCAGCTTTTGTTCAACATTATGGCTGAAAAAGAGTGGGAAAAGGACAACTATTGAATAGGTATGGGTGAATAGTAACTAGGGGTTGTACTATGAAGGTATAGGGAGGTTGCTTGTGTCATACCCTAAGGCAAAGTCAACACTCCACCCATAAATCTTACCTACTAGATTTTATTCTTAGGCAAGGATCTTCCCCAAAATATGATTAAAATATGAATATTTGGGGTTTATTATGTTAAAATATGAGTTTGGGTGAAAATCTCGCATTAAAATCACGAAAAACAGGCTCAAAATGCTAAAGATATTGAAAACCGGGTGAAAATTGTCAAAATCCGAAGTTCTGGTCGAGGATGCGAGGTTCGGCTCCTTAAGAGCTTAGAACCGAGAGTAGAAGAGGAGAACGAGAGTGCGACGAGAAGGGACAGAAGGCAAGGCTCGGTCTTGGCTTGCATCTTGGATTCGGAGGTCAAGTCCTCGGACCGAAAGTCAGGTCCTCGGACCGAAGGTGAGAAGGGGAGCCGAAAGTCAGTCTCGGTTTAGCATGATTAGGGGACCGAAATAGACAGCGCACTCGGTCCATTTCGGTTGAGAGGGTCTCGGTTCTCAGGAGGTTCGGCTCTCAAAGGTTCGGCTCCTAAGAGGTTCGGTTCCTAAGAGGAGTTTCGGCTCCTGAGAGGGTTTCGGCTCCTTAAGGCTGTTTTTCGCGTAGACTTCCGTTTTCGAGCGGTTTTCGACTAAATTAAGAGCGGGATGACCTGAGTGGTTTTAAGAAGTTGAGAGAGATTTTGAGAGAGATTTGGGAGAGATTCGACATACTTGGAGAGATTTGGCATTCAAAGAGAGATTTGGGAGAGATTTCACATTCTTGGAGAGATTTCTCATTCAGAGAGATATTTGGGAGAGATTCCACATACTTGGAGAGATTTCTCATACAAAGAGAGATTTGGGAGAGATTCTAAATAGAGAGAGATAGAGTAAAAGAGATAGGGAGAGGTTTCGTTTGTGACCTTTTTGAGTGTCCGGCTTCGCAACGCAAGGTCCGTAAACCCCGTTAAGCCATGTTTAAGGGTCTTACACACTCCCGATGAGTATGCAACATTGTTTTATCGGTTTGGTTTGTTACTTACTATAATTTTAGGTTAAGGAAATCTAGATATACGAACTTTTCAATTGATGATATCTCATTAGTGTAGCGAGTTGTATAGTAATTACTTAACGTAAGCCCTAGTACACAAGGGTTAATTGAGTCGATCGGTTTGATTTGTTGACTTTATTTGACTTTGACTTAACCGGAAATTGACGGTTGTCACATTAAACATAACTTAAAGACCATAAGCACAAAACATAGTGAGTTCCCCAAGATACCACACACCATACAAAATAACACATAATTGGCCCCGTCCAGCATCGGGCCCCGCTTGGTATACAGATTGGGCCCCGCCCGACATACATATAAACATATATCATATACACACATGCACATGCAATAATCAGTATAGCAAATGATTATCAGGCCCCGTCCGGTAAATATAAGAGTACATAATAGATGCTAGAGTCACAAATACATCAAGCATCTTAACATGACAAAATCATGGGTCGGGATTCGTGCCTTCAACCCGCTAAACACAGTGAGGAAACTCACATCGAACTGCTAAATCACAATGATAAATCTCTGGCTGCTGGTCCGACAAATCCCAAAGCTATCAATACCAAATAACATCCAATTAATAATTGGATTCCAATCCATAACCATTAAGGTAAAAAGACCATTTTACCCCTTACCTAGTTTGGTCTAAGACTAAGGCCCAAACCTACAATCCAAAAGGCCCAATTACCAAAATAATCATCCAAGGCCCAATAAAAAGTTAGGCCCAAATCCCTTTCACGGGCCTTTTCCAAGAGAACCCAAAGCAATCATTAGTCCAAAACCTGATGGCCCAACAAGGCCATAAGCATCTAAGTCTAAAATGGCCCAAACCAAAGCCCAAAACGTACGAAGCCCAACTAGCTGAGTACGCGAGGTATACTTAGCATGTATGCATAACGTACTTGCTTTAGGGTTTGTACGCTAAGTGTACCTGCTTGTACGCCCAACGTACTTCCCGATTTGGCCATTTTCCATTTCCATCTCTTAATCCATTAAGACATCATTCCAAAACTTAGATCTGACTTCCTTGATATGGTTTATCACATAAAGTTGCTAATTTCACATGCATGCATGGCTTAATGAAGCTCTTAAAGCTCAAAAGGACTTAATAGATGACTTAATGCATGCATGAGACCATAAACCCCATAAAGTTTGCACCTTGAAGCACAAAGAACCCTCTAAACATCCAAATCTACAAGATTTAGCTTCTAAAATGGCCTTATCCCATCAAGACCAACCAAAAGGGGACAAAAAAGCATAAAACCATAATTTGAAGAGATCTAAGCAAGGAAAAGACAAGGTATGAACTTTATACCTCAAAAGACTTGCAAAATGAGTGATGATTTTGGATCTCTAAGCTTCACATTAAGCAATACACCTTCAATCTTCTTCAATCCCTTCAAAAAGAGAAAAATAAGCACCAACTTCTTCTCAAGATCTCAAAGACACAACAATGGAGTCTAAGGGTCAAAATTTAGGGTTTATGAGGTTTGGAGGCTGGTAAAGAGGCTAGCCCTAGGGACGTAAGGACCTTAAAAAGGGTGCAATACCCTAAAACTAGGGTTTCTTATACTCCACATATGCCAAGCGTAACCCTTGTACGCCTATTGTACAATGCTTCGCACCCACGATCAAACTCCTCCTTAGTAGACTAAGTGTACCATGTGGTACACCCCGCATACTAACTCCAAGGGCCAAATATGCAAGACTTTAAAATTTAAAGGGAAAAAGGAAACATAATCATAACAAGCACTACACTACTCTTGAACAACTAGTCTCTTACAGAAAACACTTAGATGATGCAACAAAAGTTGTGTGCATCATGGTTGCCACAATGACTCCTGAGTTGCAAAGGTTTTATGAGGACTATTGGCCATTTGAGATGAACAATGACCTTGTAGAAAAGTACTATAAGAGAGCTCATCTAGAAAAGTTTGAAGTGGTCAAGTTCCTTATGGCTTGCAAGATGAAATACAGAGAGTATGTTTGCTACCACGTGCAAAGAATGCAAAGATACGTGGAGTGCCTTGCTAAGCTGAATATGCACTTTGACCAGGAGTTGGCCATATACATGGTCGTAAACTCTTTTCCAATTTGTTATGTTCTGTTTATATTAGCTTATCATTTGAACAACAAATAAACCAAATTGGCTTCACTCCACAACTTGCTAGAGACTACTAAATCAGGAATGAAGGGTAAGAGTCAAGCCCCTACTGCTACTGCTAGTGCTCCCGTTCTCGCCATTAGTAAAGGAAAAGAGAAGAAGATAAAGGTTGCTCCTAAATCTTACTACACGAATAAGGCACAAGCTGGTTCTTCAAGCAATGGGCCAAAGTTGAAGCCCAATTCAGACATTCTAGCTGTTAGAGACCCAAAGAGGCAACTTGTTATTGAAATGAAAAAGGCCATTGGAAGAGGATCTACCCCAAATACTTGTAGGACATCAAGGATGACAAGGTAAAGCCATCATCAGCATGTATAAACATTATTCAAACTAATAACTCACCATTTTCTCTTTCTTGGGTCCTTGATACAGGATGTGGTTTTCACATTTGTTCTAATTTGCAAGGCCTAAGAGAAAGTGAAGAGGTGGAGCATGGGAAGATGAATTGTATCATGGGAAATAGGCAATCTTCTCATGTTACCAAGATTGGGACTTATCAACTTATGCTTATTAGTGATGTTAGTTTAGATTTGATAATTGTTGCTATTGGTCAGAAATGACACAAAACATTATTTCTTTTTATGCATTGTTTAGACAAGATTTTCGCTATGCTTTTAATGATTTGAATGGTTCAATTCTAGTTTATAAAAATGGTTTTTTTATATTTGAAGCTATACCTTGTAATGGTGTGTATGAAACTGTCACTTGTGTTAATAGCTTAGGAAATAGTGTATTTCACATTGGTTCATCTAATGGTTTAGACAAGGCATGCTTATGGCATTGTCATCATGGGCACATTAACAAGAAATGCATCGCCCAAATCCAAAAGGATAGAGTGTTAGTATTATTTGACCTAAGGCCAGATGATGAATGTGAATCTTGTCTTTTGGAAAAGAAGACAAAATCACCTTTCACTAGATCTTGTGAAAGAGGCAAAGGTTGTGTGCAGACCCTTCAGATCTACCACAAGAGATGTCAATCAGTTTTATGTAACATTTAGACATGATTATTGTAGATATGGCTATATTTACTAAATCAAAATAAATCAGAAACCTTTGAAAAGTTCAAAAAATTTAAACATGAAGTCGAGAATAAATTAGGCAAGAAGATAAAGATACTCCAATCTAATAGAGGAGGAGAGTATCTTAGTATCGAGTTCCATGACTACCTCAAGGAATGTGGAATAGTTTCATAATTGACTCCTCCTAGGACACCAAAACTTAATGGTGTGGCTAAGAGGCATAATCAAACCTTGTTGGACATGGTTCGTTCCATGATGATTCGATCAACTCCTCCCATTTCCTTCTGGGGTTATTCCTTAGATACGGCCTCTCACATCCTCAATCTTGTCCCTACTAAAAAGGTTTCCTAAACACCTCACACAATGTAGATATGGAAAGTTCCATCATTAACACATATCAAAGTCTGGGGTTGTGAGGCTTTTGTTAGACGAGAGACTCATGACAAGTTAGAACCTAGAAATGAGAGATGTATTTTCATTGGCTATCCACAAAAGTCTTTTGGATATTTGTTCTACATGCCTAGTGTAAATGTGGTCTTTGTTGCACTAACGAGAGCCTTTCGCATGAGAGAGATTATATGCAAAGAGAACAGTGGGAGCACAATTGACCTTGAAGAGATTCAAGAGTCAACCAATGAAGGAGCCTTAGAAGACACTAGCACTCAACTAGAGGACTAAATTCTAGTTGAGCCAATTGACAATTTATTTCCTGTTCGTCATTCCATTAGATTTAGCGTTCCACCTGAATTCTATGGTTTCCATATAACTATAGAAGGTGATACGTTTATCAGTGATCACATACTATAAATTTTGGATGAGCCAGCTAACTACAAGGAAGCAATGGCAGTCCTTGAGGTAGTAAAGTTGAAAGAAGCAATGGACAACGAGATCAAGTCTATGTATGATAACACAGTTTTGAATTTGGTTGATCAAGACCTAGTCGAAAGACAGTTCGTTGCACATGGATCTCCAAGAAGAAGACCGACATGGATGTAAATGTGAACATGTTCAAGGCACGACCGGTTGTGAAGGGCTTTACTCAAACCCTAGGGATTGACTATGATGAGACTTTCTCACCAGTGACTAAGATAAAATCTATTAGGATATTGCTCGCCATAGCCACTTTTTATGATTATGAAATTTGGAAAATGGATGTCAAAACCACTTTCCTTAACGGAAAGTTGGTTGAGGGTGTTTATGTGAGTCAGCCGGAGAGTTTTGTTGATGCAAAGTTTCCCAGTAGAGTGTGTAAGCTTGATAAATCCATTTATGGATTGAAACAAGCATCTCACAGGTGGAATCTTTGATTCCATGAGAAAGTCAAAGAATTTGGTTTCTCTAGAAGTAAGGATGAGTCCTATGTATATGTCAAAGCTAGTGGGAGTATAATAACTTTTCTAGTGTTGTATGTTGATGACATACTAATTATAGGAAACGATGTTCCAACCTTGCAAGAAGTAAAATATTGTCTTGGAAAGTGTTTTGTTATGAAGGATCTAGGTGAGGCTATCTATATTATCGGGATAATGATTTTGAGAGATAGAAAGAGAAAACTAATTAGACTTAGTCAAAGTACATACTTAGAAAAGGTGCTAAAGTAGTTTAGTATGGAAAATTCTAAGAAATAAGAGCTACATATTCAAAGCAATGCTGAATTAAGTAAGACTCAATGCCCAAGTACAGATGAAGAGATAGCTTATATGAGTCAGGTCCCTTATGCTTCGGCTGTAGGATCTGTCATGTACGCTATGACATGTACTAGTCCTGATGTGTCCTTTGCTCTGAACATGGTTAGTCGTTATCAAGGAAATCATAGTAGAGCTCATTGGACAGCAGTAAAGTACATTCTTAAGTATCTACGAAGGACAATAGATATGATTCTAGTGTTTGGAGGCCATGATATGTTGAGAGTAATTGGGTATAGTGAAGCTAGCTTTCAAACAGATAGAGACAACTTTCATTCTCAATCTGGTTGGGTATTTACATTAAATGAAGGAGCATTTACTTGGAAAAGTTCCAAGCAAAACACAGTGGTTGATCCTACTTGTGAATCAGAGTACATAGCAGCAAGTGAAGCATCAAAGGACGCAGCATGGTTGAAGAACTTCATCAGAAGATCTTGGAGTTGTCCCAACCATTCAAGAATCAATGGAACTTTTATGTGATAATGAAGGAGCAGTTGCTTTAACCAAAGAACCGAGAGATCATGGAATGTTTAGACATAGTGATAGAAAGTACCATTATATCATACATAGAGCTGAATAAGGTTATCTCATAATGAAGAAAGTCTTGTCAGAAGATAATCCTGCAGATCCTCTCATAAAGGCCCTGAGTAGGATTAAGCATAGACATCATGCTATGAGCATTGGATTGAGAAATGACATTAGTTTTAGTAGTTAGATGATTAGTTTGAAACTTGTAGCAAAATAAGTTTAACTAACTTTTTGTGATTAAATAATAGAGATTATTTATAACTTTGTTTACTGCCTTTGTCAATTATTTATTATTGTGTTTCATTTTGCTTGTTTTACTTCCCGAATACTTTAATTATTCAAATTCCATATTCGTTCATTCTTTGGGAAGTATGTAGTGGATTAAGATTGTCATGAGTTGGATTTTAGAATGTCTAAGGAGGTTAGACATTGCAATTGTATTGCTACAACATTAATAAGGACTTAGAAATAGAGATTTAAGTATTAGATAAACCCATGCTCATAAAATTACTTCATGGATTACATCACGAATAATTCTTAGATGATAATATCTAGTATTCTTGAAATGAAGATATATGAGTTGTAATTTATAAGTCGGTTGTGCATTGGTGTTATGAAAACACATCAGTAACATGATGTTATAAAACATAGTATCATGTATGATTTGATGAGTAAAGGATACAAGCATATGAGTCAAATTTTATCCGTTCCTTTGCCCTAACGGGAAAAACGATATCTTTGGGCCCCTTGGTGATTTGGTGTTGACTTATAGTGTTGGTCCTAGCCAGGACTCAGTTGATGTGTTCAATTTGAAGCCTTACATCGTCATCACAAATCAAGAAATCGAGAAACAAAACTTGGACAATTAGATTGATTCTAATCCATGTCTCATGTCCGGATGATATCTAGAAGAACAGAGGAATATTTTATCACTTATCCTAGGACCAATGTGTGTCTGTTTCAGAGTTCGACGATTGCTAAGGAAGCACTCTTTGCTGTCTAATTTAGAAGTTATATTAGTAATTACAGTTATAGACTTATCCAAGTGGGAGACTGTTGGATTAGGTGTCTAAGCCAATAACTGATTTAGTATAATCTTGAATTATTAGCAAAATCTTGAATTATTAGCAAAGTCCTTTTCGGTTGCCCTCAACCCTAGTAATTGAATATGATGTTTTTAGAGAGATAGACTCATTTATTAATTTATTATGAGATTAATAAATTAATTAGAAATAAAAATAAATGAATTTATGAATATGTTATTAGAATAATATATTAATTAGAAATCATATTATTTAATTAACAATTAATTGGAAATTAAGTAGAATTAATTTCGTGATTAACTAGATTAATTAAAAGTGTATGGACTGTTTAGTTATTTGTTGAAAGTTGAAGCTAGAAGGCTCTATAACCTCATGGAATGAGGTGAATGAAAATTGGCTATAGATCATCTAGAATTTTCATCCAATAGTGATTGGATAAGTAGACAAGGCAATTTGATTATTATACTAATTAATCTAGGCCTTATCCCAAAAATCCTAGCTTTGGCCCCAAATTTCCTTCAACTATATAAACAACCCATAGCCTTCAATTTTCGGCTACCACTTCATTATGAAGAGCCTAGGCCAAAAATTACATATCTCCTCTCCTCTCTCTTCAAGGATCCTAGCTACTATGGTTGGGTGTGAACCATCAGAGGCACGACACTTGTGGTGCTCACTTCTAAAAGCTTTGAAGAAAGGATTGTTGATTGTTCACTACAACAATCATCAAGGTATGTAATCTTCCTCATGAATTCAAATTTCATTAGAAAATTTTTTTAGCTTGATAGTTCATAGTATGTTGCCTTTATGTGAAAGACATAGATCCTTCTTAGGTTGCATGTGCCCTAATCATTAAACTGTTAAATGTTTTTCTACTTAGAGCATAGTTTTGTAATCTACATTTTCCATCAAAAACAACATAATCATACATAACATATTTGGCTTGTCATGTAAGTAACCAAGCATCAACACATATACCGGGTGGTCAACCACCAGTCATCATCTCTGTTTCCATGCATACTCTAAAATACACTTCCTAGGGATCCCTTAATCTAAATTTTTGCATACATAACATACATATTATAAAACATAACACAAGTTATGCATCATACAAAAGTCTAACAATGATGTAATTAACAACTACGTCCATAGATTCACATGCTTGCATATGATCTATAACACATAATCGTACAATGAAGGGGAAGAATAACTCACCTTATGTTGAAGAATAGCAATGTACTTCCAACGCTTCCAAAGCTTCTCTTGAGAGCCTCCAAATCCTTCCTTTCTACCACCTAGAATATTTACATACATTAAGCCCCTCATGCTTGTCTTTGTTGGGATTTTATTCAAACATAGTTTCAAAAACACAAGATTTAGCAAAGGAAGTTTATAACGCACCAAGGGTCTTCTTGCAAAGTTTGGAAAGAAAACAACAACCAAAAACGAAGAAGAACGTAACAACCTTTGTAGTCTTTGAATCCTCAATGGGAGATTAGGAAGTTGATGGAGAATGAATGAACCTTTGTGACATTAACAATAATCCAACTTTATGATGATGCTAGTCTTTAAAATTTTAAGCTCTTAAGCTTTAAGTTCATAACCAAAGTATGAACTTACAGAGAGCAAAATGCAAGTGTTCTTTCAAGTGTAAAAGCAAAAAACAAGAGAGAATGAGCATTCCAAGCATACTCATGTTTTTGGCATAGGAAAATGTCAAAAATGAAAGCCATTCATGTACTCTCTTAAAGCTAATAAAACAATACACATTAGTCATTAACCAATTAAGCACTAATGTCATAAAAGGAACTTGTCCCATATGTCTTTATGAACTAGCCATGTTTTTGATTAAACAAATCAAAAGGACATGCTTCTTTTATTATTTCTTATAAAGATATAAAAGAAGACATAAGTTTTTAAATTTTGTGAACTTCTTTTATAAAATATAAACTTTGGCTTTTGGCTAAAATACAAAAGTCTTTCTGGTCCAAAATAATTTACATGACTTAATAAATCATATCATATGATATATTATGTTACTTGTTAATGAAATATTACTATTTCCAAGAAATAAATAATTTCCAATTAATTATAAGAGTTTATTGAATACTTATTAAAATTAATTTCTAATAAATAAGCAATTGTATCAAGTTGTGTTAGTGTGACCCATTTGTATCATATGTTAATTAGCAATATCATTTTAATATGACTCTTGAGCATACAAGATCTTTCCATCTCCTACTTATGCAAGACTCATGATCGATTGATATAAACACTATGAATGTCTAGCAACATTTCACTCCCCCTAACAACATATGACTTTGTGTCATTCTATCAGCATCTAATTCCCCATAAGCTTAAAGCTACAATTGGTATATAAGGTAAGTTATCAGTTATCCCTTTGTCACAGACATCAGGTTGAACATGAGATACGGATCACAATCAATCTCATATGGTGTTCAACTTTTGATAAGACACCTTATATGTCTAACTCTTAACACATAAGAGGAACAAATATCATCTTGACTATATAAGCATCTTGCATAATTCACACAATACCTAAAAATTACTTTTATAACTGCCCAGTTTAGGATCAACATTTGACCATATATAAGCACAACACTCACTACACTTAAGCCCCACTGTGTATCTCAATGTTAAGGATAAAAAGATAGTACTTTTTAATCAAGTATCACTCATGATAGCGATGCATGAGGTGATCTTGATGCGGGTCAGTTCAATACCAGATCTCTGACAAGTACCTATGAATCTCGGTAACAACCACTTACCTACTTTCATCTGGTGAGAGTCAACCAATCCAATTCATATTATTCTTACTTCATAATCACTCCTATAAAAGGACTTTATTAATGGTCTGACTAAATTTAACTTATGTGAATTATATGAAGACTATCATCTCTATAATTAACTTTACTCTAGGTATAGTTTAAAATCTTGGAGAATATGATTGGTGTTCTTCTGTGACATAGAGTCTCTTAGTTTGATTAACTATACTCTCGAACTTACAAAGATTTCTATATGATCCTTGAATGGCAGAAATCAACATATTTTTTCAACGGACTCATTCATCCAATCATATTTATTTCAACTTCTAAAGTATTGTATTCTTATTTTGTAGTAGATTGTGTCATTATGTTTTGCTTGGACCTCATTCCAACTAAACTTACTCTTCATTCCATAAAAAAGTCAAAAACCAATTATAATTCATAATTATTTTAATCAGTTTTGAAGTCAGAACCCTATGTAGCTCTTTACGTGAAGATTTTATTCTAAACTAATTAGCTCATATACATTCTCTTAGTTCTTCTTAAGTACTCTGAGAATGTTCTTATAATCATCCAATGACTTATCTATGTATTCAGTTGGTATTTTATGAAATGTTCATACCATAATCATATACCTACTCTTATGCATAATATGGAATAACTGATGGATTCATTTTCCAAGTAGATTGAATATAAATCATTTCAGCTAGTTTAAACCTATGATCTAGGTCCTTGTGAGGCAGGCTCAAAATTATGTCAAGTGACAATATCAAGAATCCTATAAAGGAATCTTCTATCTTGATTACTTTCAAGATATTGTTGATATAGGCATAAAGACAGAAAACTTTAACATGCATTTTATCTATTTCTATAGATTTTACATTTCAATAACGTATCTTGTCCTTCGTAAGTCTTTCATTTTAGATACACAATCCAAGTCAATGTAAAAAGGTCTGGCATAGTTAGAATGTTATTGCTCATAATTAATTATGTCCCATTCATACAAGATTAGGAATTTCACTATGCTCCCATTAATTTTTAGTAAACACGCATGTTCTCTTCATTTTAATTTTCCAGAAACCAACAAGATCTCATTAATGATAGATTCCACGTTTCTAAAGTGATAGATGATTTCTACCATTAATGCGAACAATTTGGGTTTGAGAATAGATATTATTCAAGTTTAACAATCCCTTGTTAAAACTAGTGCCAACTATTACTACATCTGGCTATGGTTCTTGAGTTGCTTCAAGCTCTATTTGTCCCTTACTTTCTTTGTCATTAGAAGCTTGCTTTCTGCTAACTTAGATTTCAGGGGAATAAGAAAACTTACTCTTGGTGGGTTTGTATATAATATTTTAAACCACATTTTATAGTATTCTACAAATATGTAATTAGTAGATTTAGGTTTAGAAACTTTTGTCTAACATAGACTTTAAATTTTCAAAACATTAAATAAGATAGAGATGGGGCCTTCTATACAAAAATTTATAAAGATAATGTTTTTATCTACTCTTTAGTTGGTATTTATACTCAAAGTATAATTGATAGTGATTAAGAATAATCTCAAAAGAATAAGGGAGGATAATTTCCACCTATTAGAAAGTAAATCATATCAAGTAAGATATGATTCATCCTTTATTATCACTAAGGCTTTAGATGGTTCTTAGCGGTTTGTATCTCAACTTTATATTTGAAAACTTTAACAAAGATTTTTTCAACCATGTTTTAACATGTAAAATATAATTTATAACTACCATATTTGTTAATTAAAGTTGATTTGCTATCTTATGCTAAATCTTAGATATTTATTAGAAAGGAAGTCATACATCACACTGTATAGTTCCTTAAAAATTTGTTTTCTTTACAACTTAGTGAAAATATCATTATGGATCTCTTATATATAAATAAGATTTACATATTTCATATAAACTACATTATTTGCCTTCAAACATTCATTTCTTGAAGTTGGAATATGTGAGTGTCCTTTATATAATAAAGATAACAATGTCAAAGATGAGTTTGATTCAAAACAAGTTTAAGTCAAAAGTACTTTACATATAGAACTTGTTATTAATAAAATATTGATATTTACTCTTAATTCTTATTAAGAGATCTAGTCTTATAAAAATAATTGTAATCATTTCCGAATATGAAGATGATTGTTATGAAAAATGATTTAAGCAAATGGTAAATCATTCATAAATTAACTGAGATATATACTTAGACAAACTAAATTAAAACATACATTGTTCCAAAACAAGCATTGTTTTACAATACCAGTACATGATGTTCCTAGCATAATTACTAAACTAAACTCTGGGAGTGTAGTTTCAACTTGCTTGTGCTCAGTTTGTTACTCTTCTGTAAATATCTACAAGCCATTTATAAATCTTAGATCAACATTAAGTACCAAGTACTTGAGTAGCATATTAAAAGTATAAGTTCTATCTAGTAGATACAAGGAGTACTAATCTCTCTAGACTTTCTTCTTAGATAAGAGGGACAATTCCTCTTCTAGTGTCCAGTTTCTTTTTAGAATAAACATGATCCATCATTGTTGGCCTTCATGGACTTCTTGGCCCTAAAGGTGTCTCTTCCATGAGCATAGTGCCTCTTAGAGCACACAATCTGACTCTTCTAATCCTTTCATTCTTTCCGTGTTTGATCTGTTTCAAACCAAGTAGCTCTGTATCTTTGGGATATTTGCCCCACCTGACGAAGCATATAAAATGTTTCTAAGCCTTCTAATTCCTCCCAGAGGTTAGGAATAACTGAACATATTATCTTCAGAATGATTGCAATGTTTCCAGCAATCATTATGCTCAAGTATATTGGTGATGTCAGGTTTTTCAGGAATAGGTCCTTCAATAGTGTACAATTTTTTATCTCTTTCAAGATTCTTTTCAAGACACGCAGCAAGTTGTAGAAATTGTATCCATTGAATGTTATGTGTTCTCGAAGATCATTAAGATTAAATTCATGCATGGTAATAAGATTGGATTTTTTTCTCATTTACAAAAATTTAACACAATTCATTTAGTACTTTCAATAATTAATACTCTTTTAGTTTCCTAAAACATTAATTATCAAAGTATAAAATCCAAGTTTCAAAACAAATAAATGGTTAGATCACCTTTATGCCATTCATTTTAATCCAACCTGGTAGATATCGATTATCAATTATATTCTACTATATAATTCCTAGATTTATGGGATCACTAATATTAAATTTAATTAGACATGTTGTATCTTATTTTTGTCTCATATCTCTCTTTCTTAGGTGACCTTTATCACACCATTACATCCATAACACACCCTTTTGTTAGATGTACACTAATTGGCGTGATGTCCAGTTTTCCCGCACTTGAAACAAGTCACCTCCTCGTCACATTTTCTAGAGTGCTTTTTTTGCACTTCTCACACCATTTTGCTTCACCTCCTTCCCCTCCAAACTTCTTGGAACCAGATTTTGAGAACCTTTTTTTTTTCTTTTTGGACCTCAAAGATCCCTCAAATTTCCTTTTCTCTCCTACCTCCGTCCTCTCCAGACCCTTTTCCCAAAGTTGGGTCTCTACATTCTTGGCTGCTCTAACGGCTGTGTTCAAAGTAGTTGCCATTTTGACCATTAGGCCAAAGTCCATTGGCAATCCGTTAGCAAAATTCTCTATCTTGGAGAGTTTAGTAGGCACTAAGTAGGGGAATAAGTTCATCCTCTCAGTGAATGCGGTGGCATACTCATCAACACTCATATTCCCTTTCTTTAGGTTCTGCAACTCATTGTTTAGGTGTATCAGATCTACCTCCGAGCAGTATTGCATTTTTAATTGCTCCATGAATGTTTCCCAAGACATCCGCAGGGCTTCTCCCCATCGCATTGTATCTGCAAACAACTTCCACCAACTTAAAACTCTGGTATTTAGTTGTCTGACTGCAAAGATGGTTTTCTGTTTATCGCTGCAGACGAAGCTTTAAAATACCATCTCCATCTCTGAGATCCAGTCCATAATCTCCACTGGCTTTGGGCTTCCAGAAAGACTTGGTGTCTTGGCACCCAAGATGTTCTTATATATACGCCCATCCATGTCAATCCCTCTGCTCGGGTCGTTCCTCCTTACCACTCGGGGTTCAACTTGACTCACAGTATGACTGTAATTTCCCTCCTTTGATATTTCTTCATTCAGTTTGGGTTGCATAACATGCATAGTAGGTTCATCCTTATTATTTTGAAGTAGGCGCCTTGTCTTTTCCATCTGACGATCCAATATCGCATGTATCATTACCAACGTGATAGGTTCGGGTGTAGTTGCTACCTTAGGTGCATGCTCAATCACTTGTGGCTCAGGATGCTGGTTTCCATTAGCATTTCCTAATCCACTGCAAGTTCTCACCATGTCGATCTATACACCCAAGTAGATGTTCAGTGTACATCAACGGGAATTAAGATATGAAAAGCTTTATTTACGACATGCGTCTAAATCTCCTTATCACTCCGAAAAGTTACATGCCAATTCTAATATCGTAATTAAAAATTTAGATATGTAAACACATAAAGTTTCCAGATCCGGTCGGCAATAGACCATTGATCTGATCAAATAATATCATCATAAGGCATATAAGGCATTTTATAGCTATGCATAAATCATTTTGCACATAAATGCAATTTAGGGTTCGTTCCAAAAATAAGCTAGTGCTCGTGTCTATTCAGTTATATTTCCTAAATATAGTAGACACTCATCTCACAATCATCATTTAGCATTCCAGGTTTAAGTCTAGAAATCATACAAATTCCTAGTTCGCAACTAATTCTCTAATACCATCTGTGACATCCCTAATTTCACGGCCAGAAAATACCGATTTGTTTGTGCCTTATTTAAAAATCAACGTATCCTTTTGAAGAATAATACTGCAGAATTTGTTCCCAAAAATATGATAAACATATCATCAAAGAATTTCCAAAGAAATGTACTTTAATTATATTAAAAACAT
Source organism: Lactuca sativa (assembly GCF_002870075.4). NCBI lineage: Eukaryota > Viridiplantae > Streptophyta > Magnoliopsida > Asterales > Asteraceae > Lactuca > Lactuca sativa. The sequence continues at coordinate 90,134,933 of NC_056628.2, read as the reverse complement.
TGGGATGTTATCATCAATACAGTACATAAGCATAAATGGAAATAGTACAGGCCTTACAGACATCTATTATTCTAATGGCCTATAATCCATAGATATATCATCCGTTCATCACACATATGCTCTTGTGCAACTACCTGTAATACAAGAAACTGAGTGATTCAGGCTTGGGAGCTTGAAGAGCACATAGGGTTTTCAGCCCACAATAATTAAATTCTTTATTTTCATCAAATCATTCAACCAGAATACATGTTCCCGTTATCCCCACTTTCTATCCCTAAAGCATCTAATTTAAGAGACCTATCCTAAGGATTATCTTCGAGATAGACAATAATATTTAGGGTATTCCTTAGCAATATATGTCAGTAAGGCAACCATGAGGGGGATGGAGTACACATGGTGAACACTTAGTTCAAAAACACCTACATGTTGCGAGCCTGCTAGCATTCAACTAGACAATTTAGAATAGTCTGTGGTCGTCATCTATACTCCGCTAGATGATTGGATCATCTTTAAAGTCAAGGCCTCTCATCATTTATTCATCTTTCATCATCTATATCATCTTTCATCTATCCATCTGTACCCAATATATTTATATGTATAAAATACATCTACAATTTAAATCAAATAAAACATGTATAAATCGTTTATGTAGCATAGATATCAGGAACACAGATAATATGCACATATATCATGTAATTTATGTTAAATACTTCATATCTATGTGTAAGATGAAAATAACTATGCACTCACTTGTTAAAGTGACGACTTGAAATTCGGGCAGCAGTTCGCTTCTAGCAATTATCTTTTCCTTTGATGTAAACTAGTGTCATTATCACTAAGTTTTAGACTAATTTTTATTGCGACTAATTATTAGTCTAGGTTCATCATTAATTTAAAGTCTATTGATCTACAGCTGATAAAGGACAACCAGGTAGGATCATATTGGAGGTAAGGTCTATTTGGTATCCAAAGTATACTGTTTGGAAATCGTTGAGAGAAAAACTTTGAAGAACACTTGAACAAACGATAGTTCAAGATAATAAGTTGCGGAATAAGTTAATCTCAATTATCTTTCTTAGCTCAACAATAATAAGTTAGAAATGTTAGATTGCGGAAATATAAAGGAAATATAAATGACAAGAAGTTATATCAAGTATACACCAAGTTGATTCGTAACAAGGATTGCATGCAAACACAAGTTAATAAATATGATCAACTTAAAGTGAAGAGGAACTTCGAGAAATTAGTTAATATAGAATAGAGATGAATGATCTTTGTATTTCGATGATTAATCTGGAAGTAGGTGATGTTACATGAAGATGGAAACTCTATTTATAGAGTTCCGAAAAGTTACATTGGAAATAAAAAAAAATACTATTATACTGACTTCAGTGACCATGAAAGGTTCATTGGAAAAAACAAAGAAAACACTCTAAGTTAGTAAAGTAACTTGAAAGTCTTCATTCATCATTCATCTCTATCGTAGCTGTTGCGGTTGCAGTTCACAAAGGATGTTCTCTACGGTGGTCAACTTCTTCTTCGGTAACAACAGCAATCCATAATAAGGTACCTTAGCTAAATATGGTCACTTTTTTTATCAAAAATTTCCCCCAAGATGACCTCTTAGCTATCTTTCTTCATTTGTTCAACTTGAGGAACCGAATGAGATTCCACCAGAATTTCTAACTTTGAACAACCACTGGATTCTCCTTGGTATTTCAAATTTGACTTCATCAGTAGTGTGTTTCGACTTTTGCACTGAAGCCAAAGTGATGTCTAGTTTTTTCTTGGTGAGTCGATGGATTGCGATGACCAGAACAGAAAAAAAAAAGTTTTGAGGACTTGCAGAAAATGGTTTGAGCAAGAAGATGAAGTTCGTCAAGAGAGATCAGATACCGTAAAGGCTATCTTGGGAAGAATTGGGGGTTTTTATACCTCCAGATTTCAAAAGTTATTGACATCACTTTAATTATAGCTGTTAAAGTGAAAAACCCTTGCGTTTTTTTACCATTATCATCTAGAATTAAAAAGAAATCAAAATTAAATTATTCTGGGAAAAGAGGAACATTTAATGCATTGCAGAACCATGATCACATGTCGATTAAACGTGGGGTGAGGGTGGTTTATCCGTTGTCAAAAATGGGGAAATGGAAACGGATTAGACATCCAACGGCTGTGTGACATGACGGGATAAGGAAAAAATTTCTTAAAAAGATTGCGTTTATGGAAAAATGTTTCATTTGTTTTTTATCCGAAAATGGACCTGACTCAAGAAAGTCATTTGAAAAGAACTGAAATGTCATGTGCGAAAAAATGAATGTTTTCAAGAATGTTATTATTAAAGTCCATTAAATAGCACACAATGTTATTTAAGAAGTTTTTTTTTGAAACGATGACTGCAAGTTCATTCAATTCAACTGCAGTAGCATGTGGTATGACTGCGGTAGCAGTAGCTGAAAACAAACTTGATCATGAAGGTTAGAAATAAAAGAAATAAAGAGACCCAAAGAAATATGGATCATATGTGATTTCAGTGTACAAGATATACTGAAAAGAGATATGAAAAATATATTAATCACTTTGAAAGGACCGCAGCGAAGGAAGTGCTTCAAGAGTTTTGATTTGAAAAGCAAAGAAGTAGTTCATTCACTCTTGGAGACCTAAATTTGTCTATGGTACTTATCATTTAATAAAGAACTGGTGGTCTAGGTTCATCATTCCTAGCATTCCTAAAAATCCGTTTAACTTTGTAGCATCGAGTGCCTTATTAAAAACATCGGCTATTTCTTCGTGAGTGTGCACAAAAATGAGTTCGATGTTACCTTTGAGAATGTGGTCTTTGATGAAGTGATACCGTAGTTTAATGTGTTTCGTCTTCAAGTGGTGAATGGGCACCCAGCACGATCTGCATCTGTGAATGTTTGAAGACTGCGGTCAAGTGTGACATTTTGAGATCAGCCTGGTACTGAGCATATAAACCTGTTGCAAATACAATATTCAATCAACTGGCAGTGAGGTACATCAACGAGCCAATCATCCCTCGATAAATCTTGTGATCAACTGACTCTCTGGTAGGGTCAACTGAGATTTTATATCCAAAGGCCATCGGGACCTTAGCTGAGTAGCAATTTGTTGGGTTTTGAGCATTCTAACACTCCTAAGTGTACATGCAACCCTAAATATATTGGATCTATGTTTTCTCTATTATACATGCAAATATGAACTTTCCAAGGTATTCATCCTAACTAGCATAATAACATTGATTCATACGAATATATCAAGTTAGAATTACATACCTCTTTGATGTAGAATGTCTTCATGAAGCTTGAGTGCCTAGTGCCCCAAGTGTGATACCTCAAATGGCTCACACAACACCAAATACACTTGGAATAGATTAGAGAGAAATCTACACTTCATAAAATCGGCTAGCCCTTACACATATACTCTAGTGCCGATTTTGTCACCAATAAGATCTTTATATAGTGTCACAATTAGGGTAAACCCTAATTGTCATGGCTTTCCATTTCCTTGGATCCATGGGTTCAAATACACCATGGAAGATCCATAGAGCTTCCTATGGGTTTTAGCCGAACTTGATAATCCATGGAGCATTAGCCCACTATACAAGTATGGATGATTTACACAATCAATCCATATATTTAATTAGTCTTCTTTTGATCAATTAATTAATCCTAGATTAATTCTTGATCAATACTAATTAAATAATCTTATTAATATATTATAACTTATAATATATTAACAAACCTTAAGTGTTATTTCTCTTATTATAGTCTATCCAAATGCATGATGCCATGCAACCCAAATGGACCATGCCGGGTCGGGTCAAGTCTTAACAATTATAGTTATGGACTTAGACATTAATCCAACAGTCTCCCACTTGGATAAGTCTAAAACTATTATTGCAAGTATGACTTCAAGAACCGACTGGCAATCGTAGCTCTCAAAAGCTTTTGTCGAACTCTGACCTTGCCGATGATATCTGACCTTTGTCAATGACTTTTCCATTAGATAAGGGATCATACATTCCTCCATTCTAGATATCATATGGACTATGACATGGATTATAATCATTCTCTCTGTCCATTTGTTGTTTCCCGATTTCCGATTTATGACGACTGACTAATTGAACAAATCAAATCAGTCCTTACCCGGCCGAGCACTTACATTTGTCATCACCAAATCATCGAGGGGACCACAAATATCGCTTTTATCCCGAAGCTAAAAGGAATGGATAAACTTCGACTCATATGGCTTGTTCTACTACTTGCTGAATCATACACAAAGGCACGTTTTATAACATCGGGTGACTGAATGTGTTTTCGTGCAATCAATGTACAACCAACTCATAGTAGCAACTCATATCTCTAGGTTTGAAGAATATAAGATATTATCGTCTCATGATCACTCTTGATAAAATCCATGAAGTGATTCCAATGAGCGTGGGTTGAATCCAATACTCAGAACTTATGAGCACTCATGAGTGTTGTAGCCCTTAGTCCAGCATCTTAGACCTCTACAACCCAACCCATGACAGTCTTAATTCATATCTACTTCTAACATATGACCGACTGTGGATGGTTTAAATAACTTAGTCATCCAGAACAATGACCTAGTTATTCTGGAAGTTAAAAGATGCAAAGTGAAACACAATAATAATTGAATCCAATATGGTATCAAAACCTATGAACATAAATAAAACACCTTTTATTTATCACCATATGATTACACATTATTCATTGTATACTGTTTCAGCTATCAACTTTATTCTTGAATTAAAACACTAGTTGTCCCATGCATGTATACTATATTTTCTAAACACTAGTCATGCCATACACCAAGTATGCATACTATGTTTGTCTATGATCTTTACTTTGCGAAATAGACCAGTTGAACATAACTCCAATGATACTCATTTCACAGTCCCAATTCCTTACTGCAAATGCAAGAATTCCAAATTCATGCCATTTACTGAAATCTATTAGATTCTAAACTTATATGCATTGATCCTCTTGTAATGATTATGCACAAAGTCAGAAAGACTTGACAACAAACATTTCAGAGCATTCCAAAGGAGATCAACTCCTTGGAAACATCCTTCTTGCATTATGTTTCCTAATCTTACACAGATTGAATAATTTCTAACTTTGAAACATTTCCATATTCCATTTTGACTATCACTTCTGAACAACAGTTGCCTCCTTACAAATTATGTCAATACGGTCCTTCCAGAATTAACATTATACTTCCAACTGTCCTTGATCAACCAATCTTTGGTAAACCTTAGATTTTCCTTGACAATTGCTTAATCCTTTTAGTCATATCCAATTCTAGACCTTTTCCCTTCTTAATGCGCCAAGCATCTGGAAAATTTTAGAAAGGATGAATATAGCACATGCAATCGATCCTATATCCGAAGCATATGGGACACGATTCATGATGTCTCACATAAAGACTAAACCAGTCGTTTGCTATAATATTTCCATTTCAATTTGCCAAGTTCTCATAATTCAGATTATGAAAAGGGATGTCGTGATCATAATCGAATTTTAGAACGCAAATAATGGACCCATATATTAGAATTTTATTATGTTGAGCCATTCCAACATAACATTCATATATATAATTGACTAAATATGATTAAAACCTCAATCTAAGCTTTTATATTTGAGATGAAGTATAATTTTCTCTCCCTTAATTGTAGCAAAACAACTTTTTCCCAATTGAGACCTTTTGTTTTCTATAATTAACATTGCTAACTTGCAACCTTTATCATAATTACCATGCTCCCACTAACATGATGATTATTAGCATAACATTTATGCTCCCACTAGCTTTGACATGTACTTAGAAATCAACTGGACTTCTAGAAATCAATACTTAATTGACTTTCTTACCAAAGTTCAGATTTCTGATACTAGATTGCTTTGATAAAACTTTATCAATACATACACCTTATCTTAGATAGCTCACAGGTGTGTCTAAACAATTTTAAGAACTATGAAAAGGGATGTCGTAATCATAGTCTCGACTGTTTAGACCTTTGCCACTTCTCACAAGTCTATGTTAGTGTGTCGGTTAACCACACACGCTCCACTAACGACTTTGAGAATGCAAATATCACAATTACTATCTAGCTAAAATCTACTTAGTGAAAGTGTTTGTTTTCATGAATCGGAGAGAAACCTTATGACACTTAGATTTCATGGTGTATGTGTTCTTATCCATGTGAATTGTCAAAACCATAGTCACAAGACAAGGAAAATAACAAATCCAAACTCATATGGACTGAACTCAATCTTAATTTCTTGCCACCTGGCAGCTGAAGGGTCTGCCATTGCTTCCAAGTTGTTGCGCAACCAATTGAGAACTCTAAGAACTCATATGTAAAGCCAACTTTAATTGGAATGGGCACAAAATATGTCAACACGATAGGTTATAAACCTCAAGTCGTGTGCTAGTGAAGAACTTCAGGTTTTATTCTTGATTAGTTCTTGAGACTTTCAAGACCATTAAGACTTCCACTGTCCTCTTGACATATAAGACTCTCTTGTCAAATATTCAAGAGATAGTGTGGATTCTAATCAAGACAAACACTTCACACAATTGGCCTTAGCTGGTCTTTGTTTTATCCAAAACATCACAACTTACCAATTTCAAATGTACAAGAGTAGAAAACTTTTACTCTTACATTTGACAAGTGTTTTAAACCTTCTTTAAGACATGTCACTCAAGTTACATTCTTAGAGTATAACTCTAAGAATTGTTTTTGGAACGAAGTATGAATCATCTTCTTGATTTAAACACTTCAACAATTCATAGCTCCTCTTCTTAGCTATCAGAATGCACTTAGAGGATGAATTGTGATATGGTTTCTTAATCATTAAGATGATCACAAAAACTGATACTAAAGTACTCTCCCATTTTCCAGATTTGAGAAACTTTTATCTTTCTGCCTAATTTGATTCTTCTTATTCGCTCTGCCATACATTGGATCTTTTCCAATGTTTCAGAACTTATACTTAAGCTTTTAAGTATAACCATATTTACTAAACCTTAGTAAATAATGATGAATAGTCTTATCGATCTTTTGTGGTGGACTTAACCAGTGCACAAGAATGTGTACTCGATCCCTTAGTTCTCCACTTCACTCACACATCCATGTGAACAAGTAGTTAGTCTTAATTTTCCAATGCTTGAAAGTTCTCATCTATCATGCTATACAACTTGAATGATTCCAAGTTTTGGTCCAACTGAAACTTGGGTGATGAGGATCTTTCCTTATTTGGTAAATTTATACATTACCACAAATGAAAGAATCGAATTCACTTTCCAATATTGCTATCAGTTGAATCTTATAAGCAACAATTTTCCACAAACGCCATTATAAGGATACATAAGATAAATAAAATCAAAAATTTCCTTTTATTTTAAAACTTTGCGGAAAAACTTATCCTTACAATCCATATGAAAACTTGTTGTTATCTATTCCTAAGCAATATCTCATAACTCCTAAGAAGTAGCTCAATAATCCGATCTTCAAACTATGCGATAGAAATCCATCTACGCGATCAGATTCAGCATATTCTTTCTTTAATTTCCTTCACTTTTCTTTGATTCTTAAAACATCACCATGTGACCCAGTCACATCATGTATCAAGAATCTTAGAATAGAAACTTAGCAAAGTTAGATAGTGGACTTTACCTGAAGTAGAGTCAAAGTTATTGACTTTAACACCCTTAGGTAAATTGGCAGCTTCACAACCAATGCCCCTTCCTTTGTCAATTCAACATATGGAAGCTTTGGTAATGGAACATGGGACTATCACAGACTTAGCCTTTCTCTTTACCATTTGGTCAACCGAGTTGACTATGGCCGGTCCCTTTCCATTGGGAAGAGATAGCTTTGCTGGATATCCAATGTCATCATTGTCAATGTCCATCAAGTCTTAGGAAGTTGATCTTAGCAAATAGATAAGATCATTAAGGGTCTTGTCATAGTCTGTTTCATAGGAGTCCCAAAAGGAACTGACTATGTGATTTAGAAAGTAGTTGAGCCACCAACTTTCTCAAGATTTTGACACCCAACTCTCCCGGCTTGTCAATATGTGACTACATCTCCAAGATGTGATCACACATAGACCTTTGCGTGCCAATAGGGTTTGAGTGACCTTAAACTTTTCAAGAACTTGTGGGTTAGGGAGAATAATTTGAGGAGGTGAAAGAAGTATGATTTCCATGGGGCATCATCTTCATTTTAGGAAAACTTGTTTCAAGAGATTTGGGAAGATCATCAATTGGGAGATATTCAAGATAGTTGATTTAAAGTCCTTAATATAACACCCAATATGAAATATTAAGGCTAGGACCCTACAAACTATTTTATAACTCGGAAGAGGGATGCCGTAATCCAAGCTATAAAATATTTGAAGGTAGGTGAATGACGATTCACCAATTTCCACCATGAAAACGAAATAATATAATTAGGTTTTACTTGAATTTGAAACTCCAAGATCTTTTGAGATTCATTGAATTGTTCAATGGCATGTTTCAATCTCGAGTGTGCCCTTCAGGTTTTGTGACTGGGATGCCGAGAATCACAAAACAAGGTGTGAATAACCATGAAAATATACTTGGTACCCTTAAGTGTTTACCCCTTAATCGATGTGCCGTTAACCACACGCGCTCCACCGATACTATGATAAACATTAAGTTACCCTTTGCCTACCTTGTTAAATCCAGGTTAGTGTGTCGGTTAACCACACACGCTCCACTTACGACTTAAGCAAAGTGCAAAGTGTAATTTCATGGATTAGCACCTTATTCACATTTTCCTAAGTAACTAAGATTGGGTATTTATAAAAGGTTTGGTTACTTAGTATTTATCATTAATACTTTTAATGAAGGGAAGAATTCTAGTCCTTGTCCTACCTGTTCAGCTAACGACCCTCCACCGGTCAAGGAAGCGGTGGGTGAGAGTGGACACCCATTTAAACTGCCATTTTATAGACAGTAACCTTATACCCCCCTTATAGACCGACTTCGTGAATGAGGTCTGTTAACGGTAAGACTGACTTTCTCTTATACATATATATATATATATATATATATATATATATATATATATATATATATATAGGGCTAGGTTATTTTATTTTTTATATTTATTGTGTGCTAGAATGCACCAATAGAAATTTAGTAAATTAAATCATTATTTAATTAAATAATTATAGATATTAAATGATTTCCATAATTATATGTATATTAAATGATATCCACAATTATAATTCTCTTTTTATGGAAACTAATTAAATCTGTCGTTAATGCCAGCAATAACATTCTTTCAGAATGAATTTACATCTAGGTTTTTATATATGAGTTCGTACTTTGTTTCAAGACTCAATCACTTGAAATACAATAAATTTGTATGGAATACACTCTCATTCTGCTGCAATACACTTTCATTATTCTAGATATGAATTTATTCTGAAAGAAAATATTATTGTTGACATTAATGACGAATTTAATTAGTTTCCATAAAAATGAGTTATAAGTATGGATATCATTTAATATACATATAATTAATACTAAATTCCTACTGGTGCATTCTAGCACACAATAGATATGAAAAACATTTGAACCTACCTCAATATATATATATATATATAGATAGATATATATATATATATATTAACTTATAATATTATAAAGTATAAGGGTTGAATTTTAACTTTTAAAATTCTAAGGGCTAACTTGGAATTAAAGTATTCATAAGTGAACTTTTTCAAATTCCAAAACTTGAGGGTAAGTTTTGAAACTATTCAAAACTAATTAATTCCATAACTTATGTGTTTAAAGTAGTTTTAATTAAAAAACTCTTCAAGTTCCATAACTTGAGGACAAGTTATGGAAGACTTTAAACTAATAAAAGAATGTAACTTTTCTTTATTTTTGTAATTTATGGAATTAATTAAGGTTACACATTTTATTACTTAATGAAGTGACTCTTGAACCTCCATAACTTGAGGACAAGACTCTTCATTTTTGTAACTATTGCCAACTTTTATGAGTTTTATGAAACTTAAATGTGACTTTTCATATAACTTGAGGACAAGTTACAAAAACACATTTTAGAATCAACTCTTAGATTAAAATGGATTGAAAACACATAATCAATTAACTTATCTATTAATCTAAGCAACTCATATGAAAAAAGATAATTCACATCAAACTTTTTCATGTAATTAACATAACTTTTAAACTAATACAAAACATGAATCTATTGCCAATTATCTTTGAAATTGGATTAGCATGAACATTACCACATCAAAAAACAAGTTTATAAGTTCAAAAATAGCTTAGGGTAATGTTCCTAGTCCAATTCCATCCAAAACAGCAAACAACAAGCTGTCATCACCCAAAACTCGCCGATTACCTTGAGAAACTCGTCGAGTTCATGCCCAAAATGATGAACTCGTCGAGTTTTATGGTCTGGACAGACTCAACTTTGAAAAAAAAAACACATTTGCATCAAGTATAAGAGAAAGCAAGCCTAGGCTCTGATACCACTGTTGGATTTTGAGCATTCTAACACTCCTAAGTGTACATGCAACCCTAAATACCTTGGATCTATGTTTCTCTATTATACATGAAAATATGAACTTTCCAAGGTATTCATCCTAACTAGCATAATAACATTGATTCATATGAATATATTAAGTTAGAATTACATACCTCTTTTATGTAGAATGTCTTAATGAAGCTTGAGTGCCTAGTGCCCCAAGTGTGACACCTCAAATGGTTCACACAACACCAAATACACTTGGAATAGATTAGAGATAAATTCACACTTCATGAAATCGGCTAGCCCTTTCTCATATACTCTAGTGCCGATTTTTTCACCAATAAGATCTTTATATAGTGTCACAATTAGGGTAAACCCTAATTGTCATGGATTTCCATTTCCTTGGATCCATTGGTTCAAATACACCATGGAGCATCCTATGGGTTTTAGCCTAACTTGATAATCCATGGAGCATTAGCCCACTATACAAGTATGGATGATTTACACAATCAACCCATATATTTAATTAGTCTTCTTTTGATCACTTAATTAATCCTAGATTAATTCTTGATCAATACTAATTAAATAATATTATTAATATATTAGAACTTATAATATATTAACAAACCTTAAGTGTTATTTCTCTCATTATAGTCTATCCAAATGCATGATGCCATGCAACCCAAATGGACCATGATGGGTCGGGTCAAGTCTTACCAATTATAGTTATGGACTCAGACATTAATCCAACACAATTGTCCATCGAAAATTTATTCAACAACTCAGAGGTATACTTTTCTTGATGAATGAATATCCCTTGAGGGATTTTTTTGACTTGAAGACCTAGAAAGAAATAAATCTCTCTATTCATGCTCATCTGAAACTTGTTATTCATGAGCCTTGCAAAATCATCCACCATACCCTGATCCGTTGATCCAAAAATGATATCATCCACATATATTTGAATAAGAATCAAGTGATTATCATTTGCTCGTCTAAATAACGTGGGATCAATCACACCTCGTTTGTATCCTGAGGTGGCAAGAAACTCAGAAAGAGTCTCATACCATGCTCTAGGTGCCTGCCTAAGACCGTATACTGCTTTCTCCACTTTGTACCAGTGGTTTGGAAATTCTAAACTTTCGAAACCTGGAGGTTGTTGCGGGTATACTTCTTCCTTCATTTCTCCATTCAGAAAGGCACTATTTACATCCATTTGATGCACCTTGATGTAATTGTCAGCAACATATGGCAAGAAGATACGTATGGATTCCATTCTTGCTACAGGGGCATATGTTTCATCATAGTCAACGCCCTCAAGTTGACTATACCCCTTGGCGACTAATCGAGCTTTGTTTCTCACCACCGCATCGGATTCATCTAACTTGTTCTTATACACCCATCTTGTACCAACAATTGTGTGACCTTTTTGCTTCGGTACCAATTTCCATACTTTATTCTGTTCAAACTCAACCAACTCATCTTGCATTGCAACGATCCATTCGGGCTCCAAAAGCGCTTCTTTTGTTGTTCTAGGCTCGTCCGAAGACATAGATGTTGCATAATGACAATGGTTATTTAAATCAATAGAGGATCGAGTTTGAATACCTGAGGATGGGTTGCCGATGATTTGACCCAGTGGGTGATTTCTTGTCCAGATATGTAGTCAAGATTGTTGATGATATGCAGCTGTGGCTGAGGGAATATATTCAATGTCTGAGGACTTTGCGATAGAGGAAGGTAGATCCCCCTCAATTTGAGAACAACTAGCAGATGAGTCCTGGTTTGTTGGAATGGGGACCACGGTAGGTAAAGGAAGTTCCCCTAGATTAATGAAAGGATTTCCCCTTGAACCATGGATGGTTCCCCCTAGACAAGTGACATCGGTTCCCCTCTGAATTGATGAGTGATGAATAATCCTTGGGTCCGATCTTGTGTCAATGTTTTCAGCTACTTCATCGTCAGAGTCTTCAGATACATTTAAGTGAATGGTTGGTCTGCGGGTGGATTTTGGATCAGTTTCTTCAAGTACTAGAACCTCTGTGGTTGTAAATTCCAAAGGAACAGGTCTTTCCCCCTCAACCAGAGAGGTGGAAGAATCGAGTGATGTGCCTTCAGATATGATTGGTCCAGATACTTCTGCATGTTGCTGTTGAGCCATCGGAGACACCAAGATCTCTGAAAGATGAGTTGTTTCTGTAGGACCGAAGAGGGTGTCATAGTTAACTTCTACTATGTTCAAAGGACCCGAGGATATGGGGATATCACTTTCCATGATGTACATGGTTTCGATGGAAGGAGCAGTGTTTCGAACGTAATAGTCATAAAACTTAACATCAAAGCTTTCGACTATTAGTCTGGAACGCCGTATGAGAACCCTGTATGCAACCTTATTGGTGGAGTAACCCAGGAATATGCCTGATGGGTTTTGAGCATTCTAACACCTCTAACTTTACATGCAACCCTAGAAAACCTTGGATCTATGTTTGTCTAAAATACATGAAAAATATGATTTCCAAGGTTCATAATCCTATCTAGCATACATGGGGAACTTTTAATCTAAAAGATGGCTATAATTACATACATTTTAGTTGATTTGATTCCTTGAAAACCTTGAGAGCCTAGCACCCCAAGTGTGATGCCTCAAATGTTTCACACAACACCAAATGCTTTGGAATGACTTTAATAGAATGCAAACACTTGTAAAAACCGGCCTGGCCCTCTTGTAACTTAGTGTAGCCGATTTTGGTGGAGAACATGTTACTTATATAGTGTGTCACATCTAGGGTTACACCATGTAAACCCTAATGTGACATGACTCTTCATCTCCACGACCCATGGATTTGTAACTCCCATGGAGCATCCTATGGGTTTAACCCAACTTGATAATCCATGGAGCCTTTTAGCCCACTATACAAGTTATGGATGATTTACATAATCAACCCATATATTTAATTAGTCATCTTTTGATCACTTAATTAATTCCAAATTAATTCTTTATCAATACTAATTAAATAATATTATTAATATATTAGAACTTATAATATATTAATAAACCACAAGTGTTATTTCTCTCATTTAGTCTATCCAAATGCATGATGCCATGCAACCCAAATGGACCATGTCGGGTCAGGTCAAGTACATACCAAATATAGTTATGGACTTAGACACCTTAGCCAACAATGCCTTCATTAAACTTGGGTGCAAATTTGTTAAGATGATTCTTGTTGTTGATCACAAAACATCTGCAGCCAAAAATGTGAAAGAAGTGGACATTGGGTTTGCGGTTGTTGAGACCTTCATAGGGAGTCTTATTGAGGCGTTTGCAAATGATACTTCTATTTTGAACAAAGCACGTAGTTGGCACTGGTTCCACCCAGAAGTATAGAAGAAGATTGGAAAAGTTTAACATGGATCTAGCTGCTTCGACCAATGTTCTATTTCTTCGCTCTACTACTCCGTTTTGTTGTGGTGTGTAGGGTGCCGAGAATTTGTAACTGGTTCCCATGGAAACTAAGAAGTTATTTAAGAGCTGGTTTGTAAATTCAGTGTCATTGTCACTTCGTATCCATCTGACAGGTAGTTTGATCTGGAGCTCTATTTATTTTATGAAGTTGATCATGAACTGCGGTGTGTCTGATTTGAGTCTCAAGAAGAAGACCCAAGTAAATCGAGTAAATTCATCTACTATAACCAGAATGTATTTCTTGTGATGAAGGTTGGCTATGGTACATAGACCACAAAGATCAATATGAAGTAGCTCTAAGAGTTCAACGATTGAAGAATCTACTAACATAGGATGGCTACCCTTTGTTTGTTTTCCGCATTCATAAGTCGAGCATAATGTACATTGTTGTATTTCAGGATTGGCAATTCACAGACTAAACCTTCAGTTACTAGGTTGTTCATGTATCTGAAGTTGAGGTGAGCTAGTTTGAAGTACCATAACCAACTTACTTCGGATACTGCTTTAGAAAGAAAACACAACTATACTTTGCCAATGATCAAAGAGACGTCTTGTGGGTACATTTTTCTTTTAGCTTTGGACTTGATCAAGCATGTGTTCCTATCACTCGGCATGATGTAGCAGTATTCATTGTCAAACTCAACTCGATGCCCAACATTGCATAATTGACCCACACTGATCAGATTATGCTTTAGTCACACTACGTAAGCAACTCTTTGAATAGAGAAGCTCCCCATAATCAATACTCCATAACCCCTGATTAATCCATTTGTATTGTTTCCAAAAGTGACGTGTTCACCACTGTTGATTGGCCTAAAGTTTCGAAGGTATTCCAACCTTCCATTCATGTGCAAGGAGCAGGCATTGTCGATTAACCATTCCTCCTCTTGTTCCTCCTTGCACATTTCCTAAAAAATTATAGGGTTAGTTTGGGCACCTAAATAAGTTTGGAGTCGTGAGTAACGTGTGACACTTTCTTAACAAATGCAATCTCATGATACATGTGGACATGTTTCTTTTCTTGCTTCAGTCCAAGTCCAGGACGTTTTACTCTTTTTGGAAAGTCACAAGTTAGAATATGACATGACTTTTGATGTGGATAAAACCCAAACGTAAGATTCTTCTCATTTAACCAAAAACCATATTTTCTCAAAGGTCCGAAAGGTGAATTTTCTTTCTTGTGTCTGGTCCTTGAATGATGTTTTGCTGGAGTATTCTTGGGGTTTGAAAAAGATTTGTCACGTAACGTAGACTTAGGCTTTGACTTGGTGACTGGCGGAGGTGAGTTTGAAACCTTTGGAGTTGGCAAAATACCTTTGAAATTCGGATTTGTTAAGTATTTTGTGAAAGTGACCTTACTTGTTTTTTACTTTTCACAAGATTGTTTCGAAAAGATTTTGTCAAATTGGTTTCCCTTTTGTTTGATCCCTCGACTGCAGATTGATTTTGAAAATTTGTTGTAATGACGTGTTTTTCAAAATTATTTCTAGAAATCCTAGTTTGTTTTTGAAAGTTTTACTCTTGAAGTCAGCTTTCCGCTTTTCACATCGGGATCTGATCTCCTTTTGTAAGGCCAATTTTGCTTGACCTTTTGGTGAGACCATATCAAAAACATTTAGCTGTGGTTTTTTGAGATTCTTTGATTGAGATGAAAATCGAGGACTTGAATAATCAGAACTAGAGATTTCATGATTTTGTGAAAATTGGCCAAATTCAAAGTTGTTAATTGGCAATTCATGCAAGATGGGCTGAAGAGTGGTTGTACTTAGAACTGGGGTCTGCGGTAGAGAAGATTGAAAGATGACTTCGAATTGGGACATGTTTTGAAAAGCATGGATGGACTATTTTCAACTACCTCAGGTCCTTCTAAAACAATTTCTTCATCCACATCTGAACTTGATTGAGATCTAGAATAAATTGTGCCAACAATGGGTATCGCTTCATTTGAAATACCCGAGGATTCAGGAAGAATTTCCTCTATGACACAGTTGTTAATCAGTTCACGAAGTCTAGCGAAGTGACACTGGATGTCTTCGAGATATGTCTTACTGTTAGCTGTAAATTAAAAAGGTTTATCAGGTGGGACATATGGACGATCAACATTGATTCGGGGAGAGGATGTCTCATCAGTTGAGTACTCATTGGACCATCCCCAAGTATAAATGTTGTTTATGGTCCCATTGTTAACAAGATTCTCAATAGCTTCATTTTCATTAAAGAGTTTTTCAATTAAAAGATTCAAACGTACAATCTCTTTTCATGCTAAATCACGTTGACTTAAAGTGATATTAAACTTAGTTTCACTTAAAATCCTAGCATGCTTTACTAACAAGAAGTCCTTTTCTAGCATGGAAACCTTAAGGCTTTGTTGTAGACTGTAAGGACGGCAACACAAGTGTCATTAAGTCTTTTTAAGTAAAGTTCACAATCATGCATGTTGTAATTGTTATATTGAATCATAATTTTTACCTATTCGATGATGCTAAGAGTTCCATCTTTTGCCATGTAGCAGTAGTTATTTTTCAGGTTTGATGATCTGTCTTCTTCAGTAGTTGCCACCATACAAATTTTCCCTTTCCTTTTGTTGTTGTCCATTTCTTCATCTTCGTTACCCGGAGACTAAACTTGATGATCCATTCTGACTTGAGCAACATAAGATCTTTCTTTTTCGCTTTCCTCCACTTCTTGAGCCATTCTAAGATAGAATGCCTTGTCCTTAACCATGTTTACTTTGCAGTCTTTGGCAAAGTGGTTT
Source organism: Lactuca sativa (assembly GCF_002870075.4). Taxonomy (NCBI): domain Eukaryota; kingdom Viridiplantae; phylum Streptophyta; class Magnoliopsida; order Asterales; family Asteraceae; genus Lactuca; species Lactuca sativa. The sequence goes on along the minus strand of NC_056628.2, from coordinate 90,118,130 downwards.
TCTTTAAGACATTTATGGCAAATAACGACTCCATCTTTGTCATCAGTAGTGGTACCGGAGTCTGTAGGTTTGTTGTTCTGTGTTAGATCCTTTGAAGATGTGTTCTATGGTTGTGAAGGACGATGAGGGTTTCTGGGATATCTTGGATGGTTATTCTGTGGGTTGAAGTTGCGGTTGAAAGGTGGTTTGGTGATATGTTGGTTTTTTACGAAATGATGGTGGTGGGAGTCTATTGAGTTGTTGGTTGACCAAGGCAATGGCATTTTAAAACTCTTCTTCGTCATCAAGTTATGCATCAACTTCATACAAGTGCGGTGGGTTGTCATATGAGTGTTGATATGATGACTCTGCGGTATATGGGTACTAAGGAGCTTTGAACTGTGGGGTTTGAGCCATCAAAGCAAGTGGTCCTCCTAGATCTGTACAATCCTTTAACACGGTTGATTCATGTGCTTGGAGTTCACCATAAAGTTTGAACATTGAGAGAGTGTGGATCTTTCTGTCTCCTTGGACTATCATTTTTGTTGTGATCCAATGTCTTCCCAAGCCATTTAGGAATTGTAGATTCGTCTCGTGATTGCTTCGAAATGTACCAACATTTGATAGTTTTGTGATGATGAGGTTGAAGCTTTTGAACGAGTCTTCAAAACTTTCACCAGGAAGAGCTTTAAAGTTGTTAAACCCATTGGGTGCAGTAGTGAGTTTCTTGTCTTGAGCTTGTTCAGACCCTTGATACAGGTTTTTGAGCACATCCCAGATTTTCTTGGCAGATTTGCAGTTGATGATGATTTCGAAATTGTCTGGAGCAACACCACATGAGATTTCATAGAAGGTTATGACATCTTTCTCCATTTTGTCAAGATCATCATTTGTTGGTCGATTCATGGCTGCTTGACCTGCACCTAGTCATGCTTGAGTACCATCTTCTTGAACAGGAGTGAGAACAGGGACATGAGGTCCTTCTTCCACAGATCTCCATACATCTTTACCGAACCTCTTAAGATACATTTCCATTCTTTGAGACCAATGGCGGTATTCATTTGCAACAAGTATTGGAGCTCGATTTGAACCTCCAACACTGTTGGAAATGTTTAATGATAAATCTTGTGCCATATTTCCTTGTTTTTTTTTGTTTTTTTAACAATGAGCTTAAGTGGTATAGAAGGCTTTCTAAAATCATATTTTTGTTTAAAAAGCAACCACTTTGGCTCTGATACCAATTGTTGAGAGAAAAACTTTGAAGAACACTTGAACAACCGTTAGTACAAGATAATAAGTTGTGGAATAAGTTAATCTCCATGATCTTTGTTAGCTCAACAATAATAAGTTAACAATGTTACATTGCGGAAATATAAAGGAAATATAAATGAAAACAAGTTATATCGAGTATAAACCAAGTTGATTCATAACAAGGATTGCATGCAAATACAAGTTAATAAATGTGATCAACTTAAAGTGAAGAAGAACTTCAGGAAATCAGTTAAGATAGAGTAGAGATGAATGATTTTTTTATTTCGATGATTAATCTAGAAGTAGGTGACGTTACATGAAGAGGGAAACTCTATTTATAGAGTCCCGAAAAGTTACATTGGAAATAAACAAATACTATTCTACTAACTTTAGTGACCATGCAAGGTTTACTGGACAAAACAAAGAAAACATGCTAAGTCATTAAAGTAACTTGAAAGTATTCATTCATCAGTCATCTCTGCGGTAGTTGTTGCGGTTGCGGTTCACAAAGGATTTTGTCCAACTATGGTGGTCAACTTCTTCTTCGGTACCAGCAACAATCCAGACTACAGTTCCTTAGCTAAAGAGGGTCACTTTTTGTATCAACAAAATCCCACTATAAACACCTCACTAAATCTAGACTAGACATCATCCCCATAAGTAGATCAATCAGTATAACGACTTGGAATCACTGATAAATCTTGTTTATAGGTTTATAATAATGATAATGAACTTAAACATAAGTTATACTTAAAGTACGGTAAGCATAACACAACATACAGGTGATTTAGCTAGACACCAGACTCTGTGTGAGCAGAGCTTCTAAGCCAAAATCTCTACCTCTCGGGGATTTCTGATGCTCCGGATCTTCGCTACTAACACCTAGGAAGTGCTAGAGAAAGGCATTGAGGCCTTGGGGGGTTTGGGAGAGAGTGGAATGGAATGGTGTGAAGAATGGAGTGCATTTCGAATTTTATTTATAGATTGGAAGTGGTCTAGTATGCAGGGCGTACTCAATTTATGCAGGTCGTACTAGGGGCCACATGTCAGCACCAGATCGCAAGCCTTGGGGAAGAATGTGCGGTGCCAGATCGCGACACATGTCGCCCTCTTGTTAATCCGAAAATTATTTATCTTGTAAAATTCATAACATTCGCACACAAGCTCCGTTTTTGATATTTTTCATATCCACGTGTAGCTATCGACGTGATCTAGAACGTTCATTTAGATTCTGTCGGCTAATTTTGAATTTATTTTTTAAGCTATATTTTAACAGTTTTAGACAGTTCAAGTGAGTTAAAAATTTAGAATTTTGTCATCCGATGTCCATTTTCGACTGTCTTTATATCGTTGAGCTCCAATTAATGAGATCTTCAATTCTCATCTTGATCATCAATGTGACATCCCAATTTCATAGACAGAAAAGACCGATTTGTTTATGCTTTGTTTTTTTTTAAATCAGAGTAATCTTTCAAAGAAAATGGTTGCGGAATTTGTTCCCAAAACAAAATATGATAAGAATTAATCAAAGCATTTCTTAAAGAAATGTATTTTCATTATATAACAAAATCTCGGGATGTCATGTTCCGATACAGACACATAAGCATAAACAGAACATACATTCATTTACACTAGTGATTTACATCTCATTCACTATCATAAGCCTTTTCATTTCCTCCATTTACTCGATTCACTACGAGTCTTCACCATGACCTTTCGTACACCCAAGCAGACATTCGGTGTACTGGGCGAGAATTTAAGACAGGAAAGCTTCATTTATGATAAACGTATAAATCTCCTTATCACTCTGAAACGTTTACATGCTAGTTCTAATATCGTAGTCATACGCTTAGAATCCTACACACATAAAGTTTCCAGATCCGGTTGGCAACAGACCATAGATCCCAACAAATAATAGCATCAATATAGCTATCACACAAGACATTTAGCACATAAAGCATTTTAGGCATTATTCCTAAAATAAACTAGTGCTTGTGTCAATTTAGGTGTACTACCTAACATATTTTAGACACACTCCTCATAATCATTACTTAGCATTCTAAGTTTAAGTCTAGAAAATTCCTACAAATTCCTAGTTCGCTTAAACTAATGCTCTGATACCAACTGTGACATCCCCAATTTCACGACCCGAAAAGACCGATTTGTTTATGCTTTGTTTTTTTCAAATCAGAGTAATCTTTCGAAGAAAACGGTTGCGGAATTTGTTCCCAAAACAAAATATGATAAGAATTTATCAAAGCATTTCTTAAAGAAATGTATTTTTATTATACAACAAAATCTCGGGATGTCATGTTCCGATACAGACACATAAGCATAAACAGAACATACAATCATTTACACTAGTGATTTACATCTCCTTTAATCTCTCAGTGAAATATGTCTTCGTATTGATACCTGTGATACAAAGAAAACTGAGTGGGTCCGGCTTGGGAGCCTGGTGATCATATAGGGTTTTCAACCCACAATAATATAATTACTATATTCAATTATCAAACAATCAACCCAATTACCCATCCCATTATCTTCTTTACTCTTAAGGTTTTACCCTAAGAATCAACTATCCTTCATTCATTCATTCCAAAGGATTGACCTAAGGAATCAGCATGAAGTCCATTGCTGCCAAAGTTTATCTATCAGGTACTAAATCCATAGTTACCAATGTTTATTTCTTAGGTACTAAATCCATAGTTATCAGGCGCTAACTCCATAGTCACCAAGGTTCACTTAACAGGCACGAAGTCACATCGTCACCAAGGTTTATCAAATAGGCACGAAGTCGCATCGTCACCAAAGCTTACTCAATAGGCACGAATTCGCATCGTCACCAAGGCTTACTCAATAGACACGAAGTCGCATCGTCACCAAGGCTTACTCAATAGGCACGAAGTCGCATCGTCACCAAGGCTTACTCAATAGGCACGAAGTCGCATCATCACCAAGGCTTACTCAATAGGCACGAAGTCGCATCGTCACCAAGGCTTACTCAATAGGCACGAAGTCGCTTCGTCACCAACTATTCCATCTACCCATGTTCTACCCAACATTTTTGTAAATATAAATACAAACACAGTTTAAATCATTTAACACTCGTATAAAAACATCAATTCCAAGCCCATATCAAATAGACAAATAATATATAACACATAGCATGTATTTTTTAGCTAATACTTTATATTTATATGTTAGAAGAAAGTAACTATACACTCACACATAACATAGATGTAATACATTCAATCGATACTTGTATTAAAATTATGTCTATGAAAGGGACTATACACTCAGCTGATCAGAAGATGATCGGACAGCGCTACGGCTTGTAGAAGTAGTATTCTTCAGTGAAACCGGGAGAACTTCACAAAAACCGGGCTTCTCATGGGCAGAGTTTCGACTCGGGAATTGCACTTCTCGGGATCTTCGAGGCTTCTGGACTTGCTTTGGGGCTCAGGATTAATACCGGGGCTTCGGGATATTTTTTGCATGGAAAACGAGGTAAAACGGGAGAGAGAGAGATGAGAAAAGGAGCAAGAAGGTCGGCTGCCCTCGCATGGTATTTATAGGGCTGAGTTTTGGAGTTACATTGCGCGTACTGCTCAGCTACACGGAACGTAGATGCGAAAAATGTCATCGCTTTCGTATGCGAGGCACTCGAGTCCGAGGCGGTTCATGCACCAGGGTACGCTTGGCGTACTTCGGATAAGATCAATGCCTCCTTAGGATATCTATCCGATTTAAAGATTAATTAATAAATATTAGTTATTTAAAAACTTTAGAAATTCATATCTTCCTCATACGAACTCCGTTTTCAACGTTCTTTATATCCACGCGTAGGTGAGACTATGCTCTACAACTTTCGTTTAGACTCCGTCGGCTGATTTCGACTTTATTTGTATTATATTACTTTTAGTAGGCTGGGACAGGAAAACTTCGTTATAAATTCATAACTTCTTCATCCGCCGTCCGTTTTCGTCTGTCTTTTTACCGTTGGACTACTTACGATGAGATATTCGATTCTCATTTAGATTATTTTGTCCAAATATCACTCGATCTCAAATTCGGGTTTCGTACTGCATACTGCTAAGCTGAAACTTAGAAAAATCATAACTTTCTCATACGAAGTCATATTTGGGCTTTCTACAGGCTCTCAGTTTAACATACTCAACAACTTTCGTTTAGATCACTAAGGCTAGATATCGCTCTAACGTAAATTCAGATTTTACGTCGCATTGTGTCGTGCCGACTCTGTCGCGAAACTTCGACAGGTCATAACTTATTCATTATAACTCGGATCTCAACGTTCTTTATATGTACAGAATCCTTGTAACATATACTACAACTTAGTTAAGATTATTCCTTCAAAATAATCTTCCATCAAAAAGTCATTTTTGACGCTTAACGTCTCTAAATTGACTAGCTCGGATCTATGGGCGTTACAATTATCTCCCCCTTAGGATGATTATGTCCCGGAATCATCAACGAAAATAGGTCTTGGATAATGATTCCATACGTTACCTCTTCATCCTAAGTAATAATCGTAACTTCCATGTTTCCTCGAATAAGTATTTAACTCTAGGGCTTCTTGACTGCAGACGATGCCCAATCTTGCATCTGCTTTTCGTACTATGTTGTACTTTCAATCATAGCCTTCGAGTTACCAAATAAGTCCTTATTGTGGACTCCTCCTTCTTCTTAGGATAAATACTTTCCTTTATCTATTGCAACAGACCGATGGGTCGTGCTCCATGACCTCTCATCGGACGATGCAATGCTTAGACTCAGGTCTTTTAGAGTTAAATTCCAGAATGGAATATACCTTCCTTCATATTCTAATGTGATATAATCACATCTCAGCATGTAGCATTTCTAGCTACAAACTACATTATCAATGAGCGCGATACCAATGATCGCATTGATTTCAATCTTCTGACTTCAGTCAGATGCTACATCGAACTCGGTTCTTGAAACCACGTAACAACTTGTAAGGTCCTGAAACGGATCTTACCAGTGATCAAACAATAAACACAATCGATAATAATAAAGAACAGGGTAGAAACAAGAATCTAAACAAGCTTGCACACGCCTCTATTAGCAAAAACGTCTGGTACAACTTGTGAAATAACGGCGGAAACTCTGTGGCATCAACAACCACTAAATGACCTAGCACACCTCTATTTATAATGGACCTGAGCCGGTCTTGGGTTTATGGCCGTAAACTCATAGTTGGCCGTAAACTCACAGCTAGACTACAAGAAATGCGTATTTAAACAAAAGAACCTATTACATTGAAAGCCTAGACCAAACCATTAACTGGACCCTTCAATCTCCCCCTTGGTTTGGCGCTAGCTTGAAGTTAATCTTTGTTGACCACCATCACATCTGCCTGTCCCATTGCCCCATTCCACATGCGCTTATTGATAATCTCGGCAACCATAGACCTGTACTCTTATGCTGCTTGTTCAAAAAGTTCCTTGGCAACTACTATTTGAAAAGCACTTAGGTGATGAATGTCCCACCTCCCGAACTGGAACAAATCCCTTTGATCATACAGACGAATGGACCCATTTTTAAGCTTGATAACAGCAGAAGTCGTAGTCTCGTCGAAAAACCAATACACCATGGAGCTTAGAGATCCATCTGGGTAACTTTGAAGCACAGGAATTTGTTTGACCTGATTGCTTGAAAGCCACATCACCACTTGAAGATGATGACCAGTCTTGAGATCGATGACATCAGGGTAATGCTTGATAACAGAATCAACAGTCTTCATCGAGGGAAAACCCTTTTTCACCTGGTCTTCTAGAAAATGTTTGAACTGAGTTGCCTGTGGATTATCCGAGGGATTTGAAAAAGGAGATCGTGACAGTTCTGATAAATCCACCCTAGTCCATGAATTGAAGTCATAACTGTCTTTGTAGAGCTCGGTGTTGCCACTCTTTCTTCGAATAATCCACATATTAATAGGATCATGAAATCCCCAATAAATTATCCCCGATCTATCACCATACGTATCTCTAAAGCGAACCGCTCCAAGATCCGTAACAGTAATTTTTGCTTGATCCGCAGGTACGTTCTTGTCATAACTCCTCTTGAACAAGAGTTGTCCTTTCTCAGCAGCTTCAGCTTGTCTATCATGTGTGATTGCCTCAACATGGGGAGCATGAACGGGCTCTTCTTCGAAACGATTAACAACCCGCGAAGTCTGAGCGGTTGGCATGGTAGCAGGAAAAGCTTGAGCATGTAAATTGATCCTATACTCATCTGCAGATGTTTGGTATTTGTCACCAAGATCACTTTCAAGCTTTTTCTTCAACTCAAAGTAATTGGAGGTCAGGAGATTGAAATGGTCTTGAAGATCAAAAATTTGCTTTGTCTTTGTTGCCCTATCTTCTTGGAGATCAGAAACTTGAATTTTCAAATTTGTATTCTCACTCAAAAGATCTTCAACTCGAATGTTGAGCTCAATGTTTGTCTGATCCATCACATTCACTCTCTTCTGAAGTTCATCAATCACAGAATCATCTTCTCTTGAATGACCTTCTCTAAAAGCAATTCCTTTACCCTTAGAAGAAAGTGCAGCGCTTTGTTCTTGAGCAAGATGCAAGGCCAAACGCACAGAGGCCTCATCGAGATCTGTCCTTGGAGGAGAGTATCCTGGTGGAACAGAGGAACCATCGGATTCAAAAATGGTGCTAGGGCCTTCACGCAAAGGTTCTATAGTTATAATAGCAGGAGTGGTAGTTGGAGTAAATGGCAAGCCTTGAGACAAGCTAGAATCTAAAGGCCCGAACCTAGGATCTCTTCGTCTTCTTTTGGATGGAGGCTGCGAGGTCTGGTCTGTTGAGTGATCACCTTGTAGTGGTTCAGATGAAGGTGAGACAACGTCAAGGGGAGGAATCCCTGACACTATCACCAATGGAATTGTAGAGACAACCACTTGTTCTGTAGTTATGGGTGTTGATTCGAGAGCATCTTCTGTATCCCTAATCTCCGTTCCTATGTGAGCAAACTCGTCCAGTTACTTGAAAGATCACCTTCCCTTTGCGGTTTTGTTTAATGAGCCTAATAGTGTGAGGGCCCAAGGACTTCATATCGAGCGTTTCTCCCTCCTTTACCAAGTCAAGAAATTGTTTATTGATGAAGAGCTGAACGAACCGAGGGTACATTAGGAAGGTATCCCGAGTGGTGACATTAATGTTGACCACAAACTTGTCCAGGATAAACCTAGAAAAGTTGAAGCCAGTCCCCGCAGCAAGAGAAACAATAGCGCCAGTGTTTCGCAGGGATATTTCATCTGTACCGGACCTTCTGCCGGAGATGCAGCTCACGAATACGTGGGCTAGAAATCTCCAATAGGGCGGCAGAAGCTTCTTCATAGTAGGAGGAGAATCACCTTCATACCCCATCTTCTTTAATATCTTCTGAGCATCTTCAATACCAATCTCCGTGGGAAAGCTCGGAAGGTCGATGATCAGCAATGTTTCTCTGATGAACTGCTCATTGATCACAATATTGCATCCTTGAATAGCTGCCTCCACAGTCACAGCTCCATCGTCATCTCTTGTTATTTTGGCAGTCTGCCAGAACTGATAGACAGCAGTGTTCATAGTAATGGCAGAGGCCAAGCAGCACTCTCGTAATCCATGAATCATTGATTTGAAGTCCAAATGAGCCACTGGAGGATCAGCAAGAACCATCGACAGGTTGTGCATATCTGCAAATTTTAATGCCGCCATTATATCTACACTAAAACACAACAAGTAAGACAAGAGAGAAATTTGAGCAACTAATATTTTAAATGATTTAATTTCGATCCCAAAAGAGAATTATCAATTTTTTTAAAAAATAAATTTCAAGTCAAAGGGGAGTTTATGGTCAACGGGGGTTTACGGCTGTAAACTCCCCTTTGACTTGAAATTTAATTTTAAAAAAAATTGATAATTCTCTTTTGGGATCGAAATTAAATCGGGGTTTACGGCCGTAAACTCGTGACCGTAAGTCTGTGGCCGCAAACGGTGTTTACGGTCGTAAGCTCTTCACGGCCGTAAGCTTGGGCCGTAAACTTCAACAAACCCTTTTTCGTCAATTTTAGGCTCAAAACTCGCTTAATCTCTGAAATAAACACATATCCATGGTCGAAAACATGATACCTTCGAAGTTATCGGAGCAATTTCACAAAAACGAGAAAAAAAATCGGAGAGAGAGAGAGAGATGAGGAGAGGTTGCGGCCGGAAATGGAAGAATGAGGATGATTCCGGCTGTAAACTCTATTTATACCCTCAATCCTTTTACCTGCTGACTACACAGTGTAAGGCACAGTCCAAGATTTTTAAAAAATTTCAAAAACAAAACTTTTAAGGATTAAAATTACAACTAAAATTAAAAATATAATAAAATAAAATTAATCTGCAAAATTTAAAAATTAAAATTAACAGTTAAATTTTAACAATTAACTAAATTAAAAAATAAAATTAAAAATTAAAAATAAAAGTAAAAATAAAAATAAAAATAAAATCAAACAAAATATACAACTTAAAAATTTAATTACTGAGAATAAATTTGCGACATTGGGATCAAAGTTGTTGGACAGTCCTATTCCACTTGTCGTTACCCTTATTTTCAGGTCTTCGTCCGATCGATCGCCATGTTCCCCTTGTATATATATATATATATATATATATATATATATATATATATATATATATATATATATAGGTGTTAGGGTGAGGAGTAGAGATTGATGAACAGAAAAGGAGTGTACGGCCTAGAAAGAGAGAAAGAGTGTGTATTGTGTGTGAATCTTATATCCGGATCTTCATTCATATCAAATAATACAAGATTCATCAACTTCTTCTTCTCCTTCTCTTTTATTTGATCTGACATCATCCGTTTGATTGGGATTTCGCACCATCAAACGGATCTGATTGATACACAGGCAAATTAGGACTTACAATTGATATCAGAACAAAACCGGTGTCAAAGCGGAATACAATCGAGTTTTGAACATATTCTTCACTGTTTACGATTGAAGTTAGCTTTTTCTATGAAAGGGTTTCAAGATTAATTCAAAGATCATATTTTTCTCGAACTTCTAGGAGAATACGGCTAGAGCTTACGGCCGTAAACACAGATTACGGCCGCAAACTCCTGTCTGTTCTTGAACCGTAAGCTTGGTTCTTAGGCCGTGAGTAAGGATTCTTCAACAACCGGAAACTTGGACTCTTAGACCATAAACTTAAACCGCATACTCTTTACGACCATAAACTCCCGACCGTGAACCGAGTTTACGGCCGTAAACAGCTCCTTGACCGTGAACTATTGTTTGACCAGAAACTAAATTTATTTTTTTTAAATAATTTAATTTCTATTTTATATTAAATGGATTCACAAAGTCAAACACACCACCACGAGCCGGATTCTGTAATGGGCACAACCACTCGAATTCCAAGACTGCTGTTCGTTGACGGTTTCCCTAAATGGAAGTACAGGATTGAGAAGTACATCAAAATGAAGGACTTCAAAATTTGGAGAAGCATCGTAAAAGATCCTGTCAGAATAACCACCACTGTTGCAGGGCAAGTGGTTGACAAGAAAATTGAGAATTACACTAATGAAGACTTTGAGAAGGTTGAAGAGCAAGAAAAGGCTTTGGCCACTCTAACCATGGCCCTATCTCCGGATATAGCTCAAGTTTTTAGGGAGTATACTTCAACAAAGGCTTTGTGGGAAGCCCTAATTGAAGTATATGAAGGGAATGAAGATATGAAGGAGAGTCACCAGGACATGATGCGTCAAAGGTTTAACATGTTCAGTTACATTCCTGGTGAGACCCAGGAGGCGCAGCTTCAACGATTCACAACTCTCACCACTGAGATGATTATAGCCGGGATTTTTTACACCAAGTCTAAAATAAACAAGAAGCTACTGAATGCTCTCCCAAAGTCATGGGACATGAATGTAGCTGTTATCAAGAAAACTAAGGATCTAGGCCGGCTCTCTCTTGCTGAAGTGATGACAGTCATCAAGGTTTGTGATATTGATGACAAACAGTGGGAGATAAATCATGTGAATTCATACTCAGCTGCAAACCTTGGGATCTCTTCTAACAATGCTCTTTCATCTTTCACATTTCCTTCTGCAGGTCGACCCTTTGCTGCTCAGCAAACTCAGATTCAGTCTCTTTCCTCTCCATCAGCTACTTCACTTCCTGCTGCATCAGCCATGCCATTCTCTCAGAACCAATCATTCTTGGCTACTCAAGTTGCTTCTCCCTCTAATGTGGCTTCCTCATCAAATGGAAAGGAGGGTGATGAAAATCTTGCTCTTGCTATAGGTCTTGTTAACTGCTACAATGCACTTGTAGCTAGAGATCTTCCGCCCCAATTGTCATTTGCTGATCTCAATCAAATTCACCCTGAAGACGTAGAAGAGATGGATATCACATGGCAAATTGCCATGGCAGTTTTCAGGGCGAAACAGATTGCAAAGAAGACCGGGAAGAACAACTGGGGGATGAGTGCTGACAAGAAGGTAGGGTTCAGCAAGGGAAAGCTGCGTTGTTTCAACTGCCATGAGGCAGGGCATTTTGCTCGTGAGTACCCGCAACCGGATAGAAGATTGAATAATGACCGAACAATGGTTGCAGTAGGGAATAATCGAAGCGGTGCTCAGGTCAACGGTGAGAAGGCCATGGTTGCACAATCGTTTGACTGGGAGGATCAGATGCAGGCCCTGAACATATTAGGACCTAAAAATGTTCATTTGGCACAAGTTGGTGATGATGTTCTCGCGGAGATTGTTGCAGCTGAAGATCAAATGATGGAGCTACAGTTTGCGTTGATGGTATCCTCTTCTCCTGAACCAAAGAAAAACGAGGTAAGTCTACCCTCATGCTCTCAAGCTTGTATTGATTATGTTAAAATTCTCCATGATGAAATTGAGACACTATGTAGAGAAGTAGAGAACCTTACAATTCTTCGTGAACATAATGACTTGCTTAAAAGGGAAGTAGAGGACCTTAGGTATGAGGGTTACCAACTTAGAAAAGGAAAAAAAAAACCTCTTAAGGCCCAGTTAGAATCTAAAATAAAGGACTTTAGAAGACTTCAGGAAGACTATAGTAATAAATGTGAGAATTATGACTACGTAAAGAGACAGAACGCTGAGTTAGTGACTGAAATTGAAACATTAAAGGGAAAAATTGAAACTGTTGATTTTGATTTTCGAAAATTTGATATATCGAGTGAGGTAGTTGCCAATCTGATAGACCACTGCATAAAATTCATAGATAATCAAAACAAGGGTCTAGGGTATGATAGTGTTCCTCCACCTTTTAATCATAACTACACATACATCCCTATGACATAGGAAGATATTGCCAGGGAGGCACATCTTCAATATGGCAAACCAGCTGGATTTGTGTCAGGAGGTATTCAGGTTGAAAATACTAATGTTTCTACTTCATGTGCAGGTAAAGTAGCAGAAGATGAGAACAAGGAGAACACTACTAAGCAAACCAATGACTCCTTGACCTCAGAATCTGTTGCTTCGAATTCTGTTACTCCTAACAAACCTTTTGTTGAGAAATACAAGCCACCAATTCCAGCGCAACAGAATGCTTGTTGCAAGTGTGTGTGTGGGAAAAGCAAGAGACAAGGCATGGATACGCCACCAAGAGTAGGAAGAAACAACTTTACAGTGAAGAAAAAGACTTGTTTTCACTGTGGAACACCTGGACACATTGCCAAAAATTGTCCTAATCGCGCATACGTTCCCTACTATGCATAAGGGTGGCAGAACGCGCCAAGAGGGAGATACTTCAAAAGAAACCCCTCAAGGTCATGTTCAGACCATGGTGACTGGAACGCGCAGAAGGCCACGAATCTAAATCCCAAGGGAAAGAAGGAAATTCCGGCCAAGAAGCCCAATCCAAGAGATGCTCCAGTGAAACAAAGACCGGTTAAGTCAAAGTCATCTCAACGGCCGACATCAAGATCAAAAGCAAGTACTGAGCCACCCATCGGATCGAAAAAGAAATGGGTCAAACCCAACTACAGATAGGTTCCAAAGGTTCTATCTCCCAAATCACCTAATGACTCTAATAGTTCTTCATCTTCTGTTTGTGATAAACAGGATATGTCATGGGAGAGAGTAACTTGCATTGATGACAAAGGTCGACCCAGTTTCAAAATGGACTGGGTTCCAAAGACCAACTGATCCCGCTCGGTGTTGGAGCAGCTATGGAGGCATATCATCAGACTTCGGTTTGTTGGTAGTGGTTGTTCCAGGCACATGATAGGGGGCATCTCTCAACTGTACAACACTCAGAACATTGTTTGAGAGTATGTGTCCTTTGCGGGAAGGGAAGAAAGGAAGAGATCACTCATGGGTTTAGTGCTTAACGATGTGAAGAATTTTCGATCTGTTGTGAGATTATGTGTGTTGTTCTCAGACCTTCTGGATGCAAATTCAATCGATGAATTACGGTTTGCATTTTCTTCTCTATACTCCTGAGTTTATCTAACACTGTTTCGTTTTAAAGACAGTTTTTCAATCTTTTATATTTTTCGTTAGTAAGTATTCTTTAGGAAGTGATATCAAGAATGTGATAACGGGCAGTCTAAAACATGTGTAAAGGACTGAATCTGAATTGTCTAGACTCTGTGATCAATGTGCTGGTAGGCACGAAGGATTTGACAGTGTGGATTTAGTTAGGATTGTTTGGACTGACCATACGACGCTCGGGTAGATTGAGCAACGAGATAAACACGGGAACCTACAGGATACATTAAATTAATACGCATCTAGAACTGTGGCTTAACTTTTCCTTGATGTACGGACTTATGTCCTTAATTTTGGTTCTGATAGGGCGATTGGGGGTTCTGATAAAGTAGGTCTGTAGGAAATTATTTTCTTGTTTTCTATCTGTCAGTTATATGTTGCTTCCTCTACGTGATTGGAAGAGATCCGACCTGGAATGCAACATATGCAACTTTATATCTACAAATCTTCTTATCTATGAAACTATTTCTGTCTGTTAGCCATATGTTGTCCCCTCTGCGTGATCGAAAGATCCGACCTGGGACACAGCATATGCAACATTCTACCTCTCAATCCCTCTATCCTAGTTAGCCATATGTTGTCCCCACTACGTGATTGAAATATATCTGACCTGGGACACAACATATGCATCTATCTCTAAATCTGACTTCCTCCTTAACAATTGTTTACTCACCTAAAGTAAGGAGTTCTTTGGAAGTTCTTGATAACTAGGGTATATCGGGAAGTAGGGAACACGTTCTAGTGCATCTAAAATTGAAACATTTAAGAGGTTGTCTGTAGATCTTGCTGCTTAATTTAAGTGGACAGCAATACCCATGGTCGTCGTCAGCTAAACGAATTATTTAGAAAAGTTTATCGATATCCTTCGTGTTTAAGTGGACCACAATACCGGCAATTGACCAGATTTATTCATGAAGGTGAAGGTTCTGATAAACAAGTTCAGGTTGTCTCACAACTTTAATCCCAAATATTTTTGTTTTGTTAAATTTGTTCATAGTTTTCCTCTATGCACAAATTTAAGGGGAGAATTAAAACGAAATTCAAAAATCAAACAAAAATCAGAAAACTAAAAATCCAAAAATAGTGTTATTTCTGTTTTACTTTTTGTTCAGAAAATATCAAAAATCCAAAAATATTTTTGTTTCTGTTTTAATTTAAAAAAATCCAAAAAATATATATATTTTTGTTTCTGTTTTAATTTGTGTGCTAAGTTTTCTTTTAGTTTTGTTTTGTCTTGAAAAGTGAATCCAGGTGTAGAAGAGACTCATGGAGACTGTGTCGAAGATTTCTGAGCCAAGGCTTTGTCCGTGAGCGTCAAAGAATTCTCATTCGAAGGAGCAAGAAATGAAGATTATTCTTTCAACATTCAATCATTCAACCCCAGAAGCAAGGTGAAGCTGAAACTGAAGATTATTTGACAGATAGCATTGAAGCCTCCTCAATCAATTTGCTGCTATCATGAACCTACTGAAGTGATCCAGATGATTTGTTCTCTCTGATGTTCTCTTTAAGGATTCTCAAGCTGAAACTGCTATCTTTCAAAAATCAGTACATCAAGCATCCTCATCCAATGTGCGTTCAATGTCAAATTCTGAAGAAAAGCCCAACTGCTCAAGATGAAGTCATTTATTGAAGATTCATCAAGTTCATCTTGAAGCTGTGAAGTCATCGAAGATAAACACTGAAGCCAATATCCAACTAGAGATTAACAAGAAAAGCCAGCTACTTTTTAGGGGGAGCTTGTTGGGTCAATTAAGAAAAGAAATTTATAAACCAATGGGAGATTGTTGGGTCAAAAATATGGTTTATACTTTATTTTTCTAGGAAATGTATTTTTGTGTCTTGGACCGTAAACAGCTTGGTGTTTACAGTCCTATACGTGTTTACGATTGTGTTTACGGCCGTAAACCCATTTACGGCCCATGTTCTCCGGCCCATGTTCCCCTTGTATATATATAGGTGTTACGGGTGAGGAGTAGAGATTGATGAACAGAAAAGGAGTGTACGGCCTAGAGAGAGAGAGAAAGAGAGAAAAGAGTGTGTGTTGTGTGTGAATCTTGTATCCGGATCTTCATTCATGTCAAATAATACAAGATTCATCAACTTCTTCTTCTCATTCTCTTCTATTTGATCTGACATCATCCATTTGATTGGGATTCTGTACCATCAAACAAATCTAATTGATACACAGGTAAATTAGGGACTTACACAACTCATCGTAGTCGAACTCAATTTGGATATGACCACTAGGGTCGGAACAACAACCATCTTACTAGTCATTATCGAAACAATGGTAATGACATACCAGAATAAAACGGAATCAATCACTAGCTTCTTGGTAACCTTGTGACTTTCCCTGATCCAAGTGCGAGTCTTGTGCTTCCGGTAGTATATGCATCTACTACCTTTCACACCTACTCATACTCGTCCCAAGTATTGTCTCGCAGTCCCCAAGTCCTAAAATCACAAAACAATTTAACACATACGAATGTGTCCAAATAATCATAAAAATTTCCCTAGACTCTACTAGGACTTCTTCATTGCTCAATCATCAACTCTACTTCAACTCGATTGGTGATGGAAATACCAGACGATGAGAAAACTTCAAGAATTTCACCAATCGTTCCATCATCCTGCCAATCGAAGGTGTACTTCACACGTACCGTACTCCTTTAAACGTAATGTTATCTTATAAGACTTTCTAAAGGCAAGATACCACTCTTACTATATCTTCCGATAGGTGTCATTCACTATCATAAGCCTTTTTATTTCCTCCATTTACTCAATTCCCTACGAGTCTTCACCATGACCTTTCGTACACCCAAGCAGACATTCGGTGTACTGGGCGAGAATTTAAGATAGGAAAGCTTCATTTACGATAAACGTATAAATCTCCTTATCACTCCGAAACGTTTACATGCTAGTTCTAATACCGTAGTCATACGCTTAGAATCCTACACACATAAGGTTTCCAGATCCGGTCGGCAACAGACCATAGATCCTAACAAATAATAGCATCAATATAGCTATCACACAAGACATTTAGCACATAAAAGCATTTTAGGCATCATTCCTAAAATAAACTAGTGCTTGTGTCAATTTAGGTGTACTACCTAACATATTTTAGACACACTCCTCATAATCATTGCTTAGCATTCTAAGTTTAAGTCTAGAAAATTCCTACAAATTCCTAGTTCGCTTAAACTAATGCTCTGATACCAACTGTGACATCCCCAATTTCACGACCAGAAAAGACCGATTTGTTTATGCTTTGTTTTGTTTTAAATTAGAGTAATCTTTCGAAGAAAACGGTTGCGGAATTTGTTCCCAAAACAAAATATGATAAGAATTTATCAAAGCATTTCTAAAAGAAATGTATTTTCATTATATAACAAAATCTCGGGATGTCATGTTCCGATACAGACACATAAGCATAAACAGAACATACATTCATTTACACTAGTGATTTACATCTCCTTTAATCTCTCAGTGAAATATGTCTTCG
Source organism: Lactuca sativa (assembly GCF_002870075.4). Classification (NCBI taxonomy): domain Eukaryota; kingdom Viridiplantae; phylum Streptophyta; class Magnoliopsida; order Asterales; family Asteraceae; genus Lactuca; species Lactuca sativa. The sequence goes on along the minus strand of NC_056628.2, from coordinate 90,100,819 downwards.
TATTGATACCTGTGATACAAAGAAAACTGAGTGGGTCAGGCTTGGGAGCCTGGTGATCATATAGGGTTTTCAACCCACAATAATATAATTATTATATTCAATTATCAAACAATCAACCCAATTACTCATCCCCATTATCTTCTTTACTCTTAAGGTTTTACCTAAGAATAAATTATCCTTCATTCATTCATTCCTAAGGATTGACCAAAGGAATCGGCACGAAGTCCATTGCTGCCAAAGTTTATCTATTAGGTACTAAATCCATAGTTACCAATGTTTATTTCTCAGGTACTAAATCCATAGCTATCAGGCCGTAACTCCATAGTCACCAAGGTTCACTTAACAGGAACGAAGTCACATCGTCACCAAGGTTTATTAAATAGGCACGAAGTCGCATCGTCACCAAAGCTTAGTCAATAGGCACGAAGTCGCATCGTCACCAAGGCTTACTCAATAGGCACGAAGTTGCATCGTCACCAAGGCTTACTCAATAGGCACGAAGTCGCATCGTCACCAAGGCTTACTTAATAGGCACGAAGTCGCATCGTCACCAACTATTCCATCTACCTATGTTCTACCCAACATTTTTGTAGATATAAATACAAACACAGTTTAAATCATTTCACACCCGTATAAAAACATCAATTCCAAGCCCATCTCAAATAGACAAACAATATATAACACATAGCACGTATTTCATAGCCAATACTTTATATTTATTTGTTAGAAGAAAGTAACTATACACTCACACATAACATAGATGTAATACATTCAACCGATACTTGTATTTAAAATCGTGTTTATGAAAGGGACTATACACTCACTTGATCAGAAGATGATCGGACAGCGCTACGGCTTGTAGATCTTCACAAAAACCGGGCTTCTCGTGGGCAGAGCTTCGGATCAGGAATTGCACTTCTCGGGATCTTCGGGGCTTCGGGACTTGCTTCGGGGCTTAGGATTAATACCGAGGCTTCGGGATATTTCCTGCACGAAAAACGAGGTAAAACTGGAGAGAGAGAGAGAGAGAGAGAGAGAGAGAAGAGAAAAGGAGCAAGAAGGCTGGCTGCTCTAGCATGGTATTTATAGGGCTGAGTTTCGGAGTTACGTTGGGCGTACTACTCAGCTATGCGGGGCGTAGATGCGAAAAACATCATCGCTTACGTATGAGAGGCACTCGAGTCCGAGGCGGTTCATGCACCGGGGTACGCTGGGCGTACTTCGGATAAGATCAATGACTCCTTCGGATATCTATCCGATTTAAAGATTAATTAATAAATATTAATTATTTAAAAACTTCAGAAATTCATATCTTCCTCATACGAACTCCGTTTTCGACGTTCTTTATATCTACGCGTAGGTGAGACTATACTCTACAACTTCCTGTTTAGACTCCGTCGGTCGATTTCGACTTTATTTTTATTATATTATTTTTAGTAGCCGGGACAGGAAAACTCCGTTATAAATTCATAACTTCTTCATCCGATGTCCGTTTTCGTCTGTCTTTTTACCGTTGGACTACTTACGACGATATCTTCGATTCTCATTTTGATTGTTTCGGCCAAATATCACTCAATCTCAAATTCGGGTTTCGGGCTGCATACTGCTAAGCTGAAACTTAGAAAATCATAACTTCCTCATACGAAGTTAGATTTGGGCGTTCTACATGCTCTCGGTTTAACGAACTCTACAACTTTTGTTTAGATCACTAAGGCTAGATATCGCTCTAACGTAAATTCACATTTTGCGTCGCGCTGTGTCATGCCGGTTCTTTCGCGAAACTTTGATAGGTCATAACTTCTTCGTTATAACTCGGATCTCAACGTTCTTTATACGTACAAAATCCTTGTAACATATACTACAACTTAGTTAAGATTATTCCTTCAAAATAATCTTCCATCAAAAAGTCATTTTTAACGCTTAACGTCTCTAAATTGACTAGCCCGGATCTACGGGCGTTACAATCTCAACTAAAATTTGACCAATATGTAATTCGATTTTTGAGTTGTATACTGTTATACTGAATCTTTGAAAAATGATAACTTCCTCTAATAAAGTCAGAGTTGGATGTTATCTATATGTACGCTCTCGGATTAACATCTACTACGACTTTTGTTTAGATCAATAAGGCTAAAAGTATTTTGTCAAAAATTTACTTTTTACGATACTCGAAGCTATACTGGTTTAATCGTGAAACTTCGACGAGTCATAACTTCTTCATTCTAAGTCGGATTTCAGCGTTTCTTATATCTTTGGAATCCTTGTTACGACTACTTCAACTTTCTTGAAAGATATTGGGTCTAATTATTATTTTATTTTAGACGCGTATTTTATTCCTATTTTATTATATCGCTATAAGCACGTACGTTGCACATAATTTACACGTAAATCACATAATACTCGAATAATTCTTGTTCATTACATAAAATAGGTTACAATTGTTGACCCTAACTATTACGTCGTTTTATTAATTCTTAGCGAGAAACGTGGGTGTTACATATATGGTATGTGGTATTTTGGGGAACTCACTAAACTGTGTGCTTACAATTTATGTTTAAAATGTTTTTAGGTATTTTTGGTTCCAATGGGAAGGGGCGACTTGATCGCACTACATCCCCCGGGGATTCATTCTGCATTGACTGTTGTTTTTACTCTGATATTTTGAGAAATAATTTTACTTTGATTATCTTTTGGAACAAATGGATGGATGGTTTTGATTTATTTAAAATTAAATTTTTACTTAGTATTTTTGGGACATTACACCATGTATTTTAACCATAATAACTTCATACAATCCATGGGTTATGTTTTTAAACACTTAATCAAGCATTAATAACAATAGTACTTGAAAAACTTAGCATCAAAACCCTAAACTCAAATTTTACCATGAAAGCCTACAAAAGCTTGAAAATGAAGAAAACAATCACTACAAGGGTTTGAGATGGTCTTACCTAGTCCAAAGCAAGAAAAATCGCCACTTGATGCCTTCTAGAACTCAAGATCACTCGATCTCCTTTCTCTAGGGTTTGCTGTGCATTTGTGAACAAATGAGCTCTAACTTGGGATTTAATCCTTCTTGAAATTGCGCCATCGCACGCCCCTGGAAAGTGACGAAAATGACAGGTTGTGCAATGTAACACTAGATTACAAATATTGAACATATAGTGAATGGTACAAAAATGTAAATTTCTATTAATATCAAAATAGAGATTACATTATCGAAATACAATCCAAGCCTATTACGATAGTATGTGTGTTCTTCTAACTACTTATGATCTTGAGAATACATGTTTTTAAAGATACGTCAACAATAATTAGGGGTGAGCAAAACCGAACCTGAAAACCCAAACCGACAAAAACTGACAAAACTGAAACCGAGAAACCAAAACCTAACCCAAACCATCGGGTTTGGGTTTAAATTTTTAAAAACCGAAAAATGGGTTTTGGGTTTGGCTTTAGTACCTCAAACCGACCCAACCCGAAACTATTACATGTTTTTTAGTGATATGCTATAATTATAATTTGACTTTCTATGTCAAAGGTAATATACGTTGAATGAAAAAGAAGGTAGATTTTGGTACTAAATTACACCAAATATATGGCATGTGTTGTTGTTTTAGTGTAACCTATATTATTACATGGTTGTTTACTACTTGTTTTTTATTCTAAAAACTTGTTAAATTTAGTTGTTTTTAAACTTAGTTGTTGTAAACTTTTAGCAATATACTTTTGATGTTCTGTTGGTGTTGAAATTGGTTTTAGTTTCCTTAATCGAGATTAGTGAATTTGTTTCATTTTTTTAAGTTATAACGATTTGCTGAAAAATGGACTACAACACAAAACCCAAGGGTTTAAACCCAAAACCCATCAACCCATGGGTTGAACCAAAAAAACTGATGAAACTGACTCAAGAACCCAAAAACCGATGAAGTCGACCCAAGAACCCAAAAACCGAAACTGACCAAAAATGAATCTGACGGGTTCTAAAATCGAGAAACCGAAATACACGATTTGGGTTTGGTTTTACCCTAAAACGACCCCAACCCGTCCCATGCTCACCTCTAACAATAATGTTGGCATGTTGGTGAGTTCCACAGGTTTTGACACATTGTACTTTTATAACCAAAAGTGTTTATAAAATGTTGTCTGGCTCACCGGCTTTTATAAAATGTGTACTTTTTCTAACGGAAAAGTATAAAATGATATGAATTATATAAGTGCTTTGGACTTATATAGAATGTTACTTTTTCTAACCCAAAAGGTATAAAAATAAACAAGATATATAAGTGTTTTGATCTTATATAAAAACATTTCTTTTCCTAACCCAAAAGTATAAAAATTGAGATTTGAAAGTGTTTATCCAACTTATCAAATATGAATCTACTTGTAAATACGTACAAGTGTGTTTATGTGTGTTTACTTGTTTAGTATATTACAAAAATATACTTGAAAGCTATTTTGTTCTTAATCATAAATTCCTTTACCAACTTATATAAATATGTTTGTATCGTCGTAGTAGTGTTCAACATTCAGTTAAGTTTCATACCAACTTAACCTATTATTTTTCAAGTGTATTTTTATGATTAAAGTGTATTTTATATAAATATATTTGAATGTCCATTTATACAAAATAAATGTACTTTTTCCAACTAGAATGTATCATTTACACCTTTGTAATCTCATGTAAGTAAAAATGTTGTTTGTGTAAATAACTCATTAGATATAAGTTTATAAACAATAAAAAGTTATGTCAAAAGGTTTTTTAAGTAATATTCTACTTAATCCATTAACTAACACTTACCCATTTGAGCATAAAATCCCTACCACATACAATCTTATTTCAACTCGTATGAGTATCCACACCATATATAAATAATATTTCAATTATATATGTGCATTAAAACAAACTTCGGGGTCTATAATGCCTATAACCAAACTATGGACGAGCAAACCTCTAAAATAGCACTGCAAGTGAAGCATGCCGAGAACATCACTAATGAAACATCGACGTCATGAAATAATAAGAGGATGAATATTAATGATTGTTTCGACTTGTCAGACATATGTTGTAGCTATCAACCACAGGCGGGGTAGTCATCTCGTATAAATATATACAAAAAGTGCATCGTTCCTAGCGGATTAGCGATTATAACATAGAGGGTTTTACTAAGATCGGTGATCTTAGATGATGAAGAGCACATCTCATATATGGAAACCCAAGTTTAACATATTTAACAGTGAGTGTGTGCAATTTAGTCCAATACTTCAATTAAAAGTTCACTAGAATATTATTTGTTGAAATCGTTTACTAAGTTCAAATCATTCACTAATTTCAAATCGTTCATCAAAGTTCAAATCGTTCATTAAGTTCAAATTGTCCGCTATATTCAAATCACTCAAATAGAGCTTTGTGTCTTAAAACTTAAGTTATAAGTTTACTTAGACATAAATGTTCACTTGTTATGTAAAAACTTTAATAAAAGATTTATAACAAAAATTAGGCACCATAACGGTTATATTTTGACCAAAAAACCAAGTTTTATCCAATTTGAAACCAACTATTCCAATAAATATACAAGAACGCAAATGGAATTCAAATCTTACATACAGAACCAAGTGAAAATGACATTTAAAGTTTTGTGTTTATAAAGTTTCAGACAGTTTTCGTGAATTGTCTAACTTCAGGTTAAAAATCTCATAAAAATGAATTCATACATTAGTCCTAATCCTGAGTTCAAAAACATGCTCGAAAACTATTTACGAAATGTGTAGCTATCCCAACGAAACGGTATAGTGTTCGTTTCCAGGAAAATCAGTTAAATACTGATTTTACAACCATAAAAGGGCATGACTCTTTCGTATGATCTATGTTTTCGACGTTCTTTATATCTATGCAACTGTAAGAACATAATTTATCCAATTTGATCATCAATTACTCCTAAGTGCACTTAATGCATAAATTTAATTTATTTTTAGGGCATTAAACGGTACTTATTTTTGTGAATTGTTTTCTATTCATTAACGATTGTCAACCGTTCGAGAAAATTGGAGTAATTCTTGTGCGATGATGAGTAACATAACTTCAATTGTATTAAAAAAACATAGAACTACATACAATAGATTCTACTACAAAGGGGTCCGCGGTGGTTTGACCGGCGAACTTTGACCTATTTTTACCAATTGTTACATCACCACGGACAACAACTCCCGCACCGCAGTGGGTTAAATGAAGTCATGGTTCCCTTTTTGCCACATTGTGGCGACCATTTTCCTTAGAAACATATTTTACCCACCGTGTCGTAGCACCCATACACCACGTCGCGGAACCAAAGTACATTGCCTACGACTTACGACGGAGAATGCACCCAATCACCGCTTCGCTCACCATGTCGCGGTGAGGCTTAATTCTCCATTTCCATTTTTTTTATCAATGTCATTACATTCCAAACTTTCATTTACCGATTCCGCTCCATTCTAATTCATAATATCACATTCTAATAGCTTAATAACACATGATAAATGCATAAAACATATCTATAACATTTCACAAGTCTTAATAACATAAAATGACCAAAATGCTATTGGCATCAAAATGACATTTCACAAAATAATCAATCTAAAAATCGCGGTTCTTAGATTCAATATCTATTAAACATAATTATATAAATAAACTAAAAGCAATATAAATGAATTAAAAACATTAAAAGAAATTAGTAATAGCAATATAGTTATTTTATGTTTGAAGGGATCAAGCGTGCAAGTTTAAACTAAATTAGTGACATTAAAAGAAATTAGTAAGGAAAATATAGTCATTTTATGTTTGAAGGGAGCAAGCGTGCGAGTTTAAACTAAACCAGGGACGATCATGTCGTTTGCCACCATGAGATATGATCTGTATAATTTACTCAAATATAGTTGTAACAAAAAGAACCACATAAATAAATAAGTAACAATGGTACGGAGCAAATTTGAAGAACGAAGCTGTGAGATGAAATCAAAAATGAAAAAAAAAAAAGTAACTTAGGGATCAAAATTGTAAGGGTTAATACCTTAAAAGCCATTATTTATACATTCTCGTTTCGATTTATCCCTAACTTTATTTTTTGTTCTTCATTTGTCATTATATTTTAGAAAATGTTTCATTTTCGAGCATTTGACCGGTCACCAACAGGTCATGATGACATGTCAGTTTTGCATTTTCCTGAGTTTGCATTTAGCCCCAACATTATGTATAAGTTTGCATTTAACCCCAATATTTTTTTGTTCCCCATTTGTCATTGTTTTTTAGAAAAAAAAATATTTTAGCCATTTGCCAGTCATTAATATGTATTTTCATGTCTTTGGTTTCTCAACAAATATGTCATTAGAAATATTTGTTTCTTAACAAATATGTCATTAGAAATAATATGTTGTTTATTTAGATGAGTTATGAATGAATTAACAATTTCGATTGGCTCAAATATTAACATGTCTTATTGTTTATTAGATGTCACGGACTCAAGATGTACACTAGGTCATTTTTCTTCATTTTAAAATACATGTGTACATTAAATACAACAAATACTGATAATACAAAAAAAAACCATTAACTTACCGGCTAACACTCATGTCCCTTAAAGAGAAGACACATTTTCAACTCTTTAGAAATATATGGTTTCTCAACAAATATGTCAGTAGAAATAACCAATCGTTTTTTAGATGAGGTTACGAATAAATTAATAATTTTGATTAGCTCAAAGATTTGTATGTCATATTGTTTATTAGATGTCATGGACTCAAGACTTACACTAGGTATTTCCTTCATTTTAAAATACATGTGTAGATTAAATAGAAAAAATACTTATAACACAAAAAAAAAAAATCATTGACTTACTAGGTAACACATCTCGCCATCAAGAAGAAGTCGCGTTTTTGACTCTTACCTCTGTTTTTTTCTTTTTCATTTTATGTTATTACATTTTAAAATACCTATTCGTGGCTGACCAATGGCTAAAACAAAATGTTTTCTAAAAAACAATGGCAAATGGGGAACAAAAACATGTTGGGGCTAAATGCAAACTTATACGTAAATGTTCGGGCTAAATGCAAAATGAGAAAAAATATAAAATCGACACGTCATCATTACCTGTTGATGATTGATCAGGGTCAAGGGCCCGAAAATGAAACATTTTCTAAAATATAATGGTAAATGAAGAACAAAAAATAAAATTGAGGTTAAATTGAAACGAGAGTGTATAAATAATAGTTTTTAAGATATTAACCTAAACTGTAATATGTGCTTAGTATTATAACAACTAAAAACTAGTATCGCCATTTTAGCATGGAAGAGAATGGAAACTCTCAACTTCAACAACATCAGAACGAACAGATTCAGAAGGAAACCTACAAACACTCACAAGTCAAAGCAACTCCTTTTCTGTGTGACAACCGTCAATTTCCGGTCAAGTCAAAGTCAACTAAAGTCAACAAGTCAAATCAGTCGACTCAATTAACCCTTGTGTACTAGGGCTTACGTTAGGTAATTACTATACAACTCGCTATTCTAATGAAAAATCATCAATTTGAAAGTTCGTATACCTAGATTTCCTTAACCTAAAACTATGGTAAGTAATGAACCAAACCAATAAAACAATGTTGCATACTCATCGGGAGTGCATAAGATCCTTAAACATGGCTTAACGGGGCTTACGGACCTTGCGTTGCGGAGCCAAGCACTCAAAAAGGTCACAAAAGAAGCCTCTCCCAATCTCTTTCATTCTATCTCTCTCTATTTAAAATCTCTTCCAAATCTCTCCAAGTATGTAAAATCTCTCCAAGTATGTGAAATCTCTCCCAAATCTCTCTAAGTATGAGAAATCTCTCCAAGTATGTGAAATCTCTCCAAGTATGTGAAATCTCTCCCAAATATCTCTAAGTATGAGAAATCTCTCCAAGTATGTGAAATCTCTCCCAAATCTCTCTAAGTATGAGAAATCTCTCCAAGTATGTGAAATCTCTCCCAAATCTCTCCTAGTATGTGAAATCTCTCTCAAATCTCTCCAAGTATGTGAAGTCTCTCCCAAATCTCTCCAAGTATGTGAAATCTCTCCCAAATCTCTCTAAGTATGTGAAATCTCTCTAAAATCTCTCTAAGTATGAGAAATCTCTCCAAGTATGTGAAATCTCTCCCAAATCTCTCTAAGTATGAGAAATCTCTCCAAGTATGTGAAATATCTCCCAAATCTCTCTCAAAATCTCTCTCAACTTTTTATAATCACTTGGGGCATCCCGACCCTCGAATTAGACGAAAACAGCTCGAAAATGGAAGTCTACGCGAAAAACAGCTTTAAGGAGCCGAAACCTCTTAAGGAGCCGAACCCTCTTAGAGGCGAAACCGTAAGAAGCGAAACCCCAAGAAGCCTCCTGGACCGAACTGCTGAAGGACCGAAGCCGAACACTAGGAGGACCGAACCTCGCATAGGACCGAACCCGAACTCACCCTTCGGTCCGAGATGCTACCTTCGGGTCCGAAGCCACCTCCGCTCCATTTTGCGTCCCTCCCCAGGCTCGCATGCAAAGCTGCTCAAGACCGAACCCTCCTCTCGGTTCCCATCTACCTTCGGTTCTAACCCTCTCAAGACCCAACCTTCGGCCAGATTTCGGAAATTAGTATTTTCTTCCCGGTTTTTGACCCAATCTTCGTTTTAAGCCCGTTTTTCGTGATTTTAACGCGGAATTTTCACCCAAAATTTTATTTTAACATATAAGACCGTATATTTATTAATTAATCACGTTTTTGGGGATAAATCTTATCCAAGAAGAGTGGGTGAAGTACAAGAGGTGGAGTGTTGACTTTTCTTTAGTTTATGACACAAGCAACCACCCACACCCACTCAATGACCATACCCATCCACTATTCAGTCAATCATTGTCCTTTTACACTCATTTTCCAGCCATACTCTTGAACAAAAATTGGAAATCCTTAACTCTCCTCCCATTTCACTCATTCTCCACCAAAAAGCAAGACCCATTTCTCTCACACTTTCTCTCTCTAAAATTCGAGATTCAAAGGCTAATCTTGGGTTTTTCCTCCACATTTGGTAAGTATCTTCCTCCTACACTTAAGTATTCTACTATCCTTCATCCTAATTATGGATTGTTTACACAAATATCGTCATATTTGTCGTTAGATCCTCGAATCTTCAAGTATCATCTAAGTGTTCTTGAGTTGAACACTTCTTTTCTTCACCATCCATCTTCTGAAATCACTCAAGGTGAGTTCATACCCTTATATTTTCATGTTTTCTTAAGTTTTAAGGAAGGGGGGGGGGGGGGGGAATACAAGTTAAAACACCAAGAACACAACTAAACTTTTCCAACAACTTTCATCAAGAAAGTTTAACTCCATTCACGGACTGTTTTGGTCAACTTAAACATTTTAGTTTTCAAAACTGTATTAGATGCAAATAGTTCAGGTTTATACCTTTAAAATGACCACTTGCACATCTTCATACGATTTTTCGACGATTGATGGTGATTTTTACAAAACAACCTATCATTTCAAGAACAAATCCGGACCAGTCTGTGAATATGGATATTTTAACACAAGTTAAAGACTTCCAAAAATCATAATAAAAATTATGAATAACCTAGACACATTTTATGAACTCTCAAAATTTACAGATTTAGTTTTCGACTTCATATGATTTTTCTAAAACAGTGCAGAAAGGTTAAAAACTAGTTAACAGCTTATAACTTTCATAACACTTTGTATTATGTTGAGCAAAGTGTATAACAATAAGTTCTAAATACTGAATGTGATTTCTTGTTAGTTTATCATTATAAACTGAAATTTAGTCATTCATGATAAGATTCTTCATTCATTTAGAACACATATATTAAGCTATAATAAGCATAGTTTATGGATTCATAGTGTAACACCCCGAGATTCAGGTGCATTTCCTTCATCCTTGTTCTTTATTGTATTGTCATGTTTAGTCCTTAAGTGGAGGATGTATAGCAAGTGAGTACACTGGGCGTCCCAAGGGGGGTACGCTGCGCGTACTCACGCGCTTAATTTGGACGCGGAGTTGCCAAGGTACGCTGGGCGTACCTAGAGTTACATCGGGCGTACCCGCCCCAGGTGCAAAAAAAACCTAATCCTCATTGTGCACTATTTAAAGGGTGTTATGGCTCATTCCTTAGCCTCCATATCAGTGAGTGAAACCCTAAAAGAGAGCCCCGTCGTTCTTAGAGTGTAAGAGTGTTTATTTGAGCTTATTGGTGCTTTAGTGGCTTGGTGAAGAAGGAGGAAAGGAGATCTTGGAGGCTAAAGCTTGAGGTGTCATTTTGGATCTGAGATCTACAGAGGAAAGAGCTACTCTTGGAGGTATAAAGTTCAAAACTTTCCTCTTCTTTTGGTTGATGTTGTATGAGTCCTTTTTAGGGCTAAAAACCCCAAAGGTGGAGACTTTATGAGTGTAAAGTGCTCCATGGTCCGAGATCTGTCCCTTTTCAGTGTTATTAGTGATGTAGAGCCATAAAGTTCCCATCTTGGATGTTACTATAGAGTCATGCATGTGTTTTAAGCCTTCTAGAGTGGAAGGTTGGATCATTTTGGGAGATAGTGACTTGTTCAGCCATGCAAAGGCTTAAAGTCATCAACTTTATGGATTAAGGGGCTTAGAAGGGGTCAGATCTAAAATATGGACGTAGGTCTTAACTGATTAAGACCTCAAGAGCAAGAGGGTTGATGTAGGGGAGTACGCCGAGCGTAATTCCTAGTACGTGCCGCGTACTGGGAGGTGCTCCCCGATTCTGTGGTGCAGCCGGGTAAGCCCAGTGTACACATCTGGTACGCGCAGCGTAACCCAGAGAGTTGACTTTTGGTTGACTTTTAGGGTATGGTCTATTGTGGGGCCTTTGAGCTATGGGAGGGGTAAAATGGTCTTTTACCCTTCTGAGAGTGTCATAAGATAGCATAGTCTAGCCTTGAGAGTTATATTAAATAGAGTGTTATTTTTATATGATTAGGCGGAGGCTAGGCCAGCATTTACCGAGTCAGAGATTTACCGAGATACCCGAGGTGAGTCTTCTCATTATACTTTACCTAGTGTGGTAATAGAGTTAAGAGACAGAGTATTATAGAGTTATATGCCAGTGTGATTACATGTTATTATGTGTTGTGATTTATTGTGATATGTGATATGCATGATTCAAAGTTACAGAGTTGGGACTTTCGGGTCCCTAGAGTTAGGGCCAGAGGGCCCACAGAGAGTTGGGGCTAGAGGGCCCCACTGAGACACATTGACCAGAGGGTCAATAGAGTTACAGCCTCGAGTGGCTATTATGTGATTATTATGGTATTTTGGGGAACTCACTAAGCTTATGCTTACAGTGTTTAGTGTTATGTGTTTCAGGTACCAGTGATGACCGCGGGAAGGCGTCGGCTTGATTCGTACACACATATGGGATTGGATGTATTTTGATCTTGGGAGATATTTGTGAAACAAAAATATGATGTTATGACACTTTATGAATGAATGGTTTTAACTAAAATGTGTTTTTCAAATGTGAAAAATTGTTTTAAATTTTACGGTGTTACACATAGCACTAATGTATTTTCATAAAAGAGTTCTTTTACATTACAAACATTTTGGATAAACTGTAATAGGTATAGTTTATGTATCATTTAATTTTCAAACTTATTTACCAAAGGTTTTCAGTTTAGTTCACATAAATTTGTTAATGAACAAATTTGTGAGACATTCCCTTCGTGTTACCTTCATGGTAACAAAGTCAAAAGTCCTGTAAATTGTAACTAGAGTCTCTTGTAGGGAGAGCGTGATAGTTGTGTATAGATCTATATTTGGTCTGACAAGCCCGCACCTGAGCTGCTTGCAACAGCTAGACCGGCAGGTCTGAGGTGACAAGTTTCATTTAACGTGCGATGCCCGAAGAACGTCGTATTACGAGGCCGTCTGAGTCTTAGCATGGTTATAATAACTCACATGTGGTATTAACAAATCATAAGATTTACGTGTTCTACTTTTAAACTAGCGAGTTATGTCGATTTAACTCACAGGAATTACTTTAAGTATGGAAAAATACTTGTACACTTTTATATCAAAAAGGGTTTTATGCCAATTTAAAATCACTTTTATATCTTTAAGTATGGAAAATATTTGTTTACTTTCTGTAACACCCGTAGATCCGAGCTAGTCAATTTAGAGATAATAGGGGTCGAAAACGACTTTTCGACAAAATAATATTTAGAATAAATAATCTTAACCAAGTAGTAGAATACGTCTCAAGGGTTCCGTACATATAAAGAATGCCGAAATCCGAGGTATAACGAAATAGTTATGGTCCGTTGAAGTTTTACGGCAAAACCGGCACGACACCGTGAGACGTAAATAGTGAATTTACAATGGAGGACTTTTTAGCCTTAGTAATCTAAACAAAAGTCATAGAATATGTTAAAATGAGAGCATCCATAAAAAAGAACACCCAAATTTGACTCCGTATGAGGAAGTTATGATTTTTCTAACATTTAGCATAACAATGCACAACCCGAAAATTCGAATTTTAGATCGGTCGATTTACAACCAAAATAATCTAAACAAGAAATGAAGATCTCGTTAATAGGAGTTAAACGATAAAAAGACAATCGAAAACGGAGCTCGTATGCGAAAGATATGGACGAAGCTTAGTCTCTACTCTTCGAGCGCGGCGAATTCGATACAGTTTTGTAAATCCGAGATAGAATGAGAATTAGCCAACAGTGTCTAAATGAAAGTTGTAGGACTCATAAATACCAACACATGGATATAAATAGCGTCGAAAATGAAGCTCGTATGCGAAAGATATGGACGAAGCTTAGTCTCTACTTTTCGAGCGCGGCGAATTCGAATACAGTTTTGTAAATCTAAGATACAATAAGAATTAACCGACGGGGTCTAAATGAAAGTTGTAGTACTCGTAAATACCAACGCCTGGATATAAATAACGTAGAAAATGGAGCTCGTACGCGGAAGATAAGGACGAAGCTTAGAGACTACTTTACTATAAAACTCCTATAAATAAAGGGTGAACTCCTCATATTTTCTTCACACCATAAGCCTTTCTTTCTCTCTCTAAATTCTCTCTAGCCTCCCTAAACCCCTCCCAAGTCTAGGGAACCTCCCTAGCACGAGAAGGAAGCCCCGGAGCGCCCGACGGCTCCGAGAAGAAAAGCTTTCGGCTCGAAAACGCTGCTCCAGCGAAGCCCAGTTTTCCATAAAACCCGCTGTAAGTGAGCTACGCCTACGCTATTTTTTAAATAGCTTTTATTTAATTATAGTAACGTTATGAGGAACTTAGAATAAGTAATTTGGCTATTATTATGGGTTATATAAGTATTGATTAATGTTTATATAATAGTAATAATATTTAGACTATTAATTAGTCTCGGCGAATAATAGACTAAACTCTAGTGGTAATAATACTAGGTTTCGTCGAAGGAAATTATTTTTTAAGAAGCGAAGCGCTGTCTGAGTTCGGAATCACTACCTTTTCAAGTGAGTGCATAGTCCATTTCATGAACATGATTTTAATACAATTATTGATTGAAGTATTAATTATATGTTTATGTGCGAGTTAAATGATGTTGCCTGAAATACGTGTTAAAAAACATACCTGGTTATATATGATGATTTAGGATAAAGAGTAAACCTAAATTAATTATGAGGAATATTGGGTAGTATTTTCTTACGAGTACAAGTGAGTTATACTCGGAGAATAGAACTTTAGTATATGTCATTGATCAGGGAGCAAGGATTAGACATAGTCATTGTCCCTAGTCCGAGAGTATGGATTGGACATAGTCAACTGTCATTAATCCGGGAGCATGGATTAAGACATAGTCAATTGTCCTTAGTCCGGGAGTATGGATTAAGACATAGTCAGTCGTCCTCAGTCCGGGAGTATGGATAGGACATAATATTCGTCGTTAATCCGGGAGAATGGATTTACACATAGATACTTGTCCCTAATCGGAGAGTATGGAATGGGCACAATTATTAATCTGAGAGCATGAATTAGATCCGAGAGTATGGGTTAAGTAAGAGGTAAAATTTAAGGTCCGAGAGTATGGATAGTCTCGTTGTAAGGATTAACGGGATGGGGTAAGAGTTGCTTATATATATATATATATATATATATATATATATATATATATATATATATATATATATATATATATATATATGGTGAAATTGTATATTTTGTGAGTTCTAAATTATATATATGATATAACATTGTGTGATTGAAATCCCTATGTACTCACCAGGTTTCCCAACCTGACCCACTCCAGCTTATTTGTATCACATGTGTCTATATGAAGTTACATTACACTGAGAGATTAAGGAGATGTAAATCACTAGTGATAATGAATGTAAGTTCTGTTTATGCTTATGTTTCTGTATTGACGATGACATCCCAATGTTTTAAAATAAATAAAAAAAATACATTTCTTCGGAAATGCTTTGATAACGTATTTATCATGTTTTTCTGGGAACAAATTCCGCAATATTTTTATAAAAAAGGTACTCTGATTTTTATAAAGCATAAACATAATCGGTCTTTTCTGGCCGTGAAAATGGGGATGTCACACTTTCAGTCCTGGGATTTAGGACTACCTAACTCTTATAAGGAAAATATTGGATTTTCTTTGGAAACAAATTTCAGTTAAAACTATATTCATCTAGAATTGTTAGGCTACGACTATAATTCGACGATTTATTTAGTTTAAATCTTATATAACTTATATACACTGAGTGATTATAGAAGGAATCTACGGGTCTTTCTAGGGTTCATTATCGCATAACATAGAAGCATTCATTTCACACCTGATAAAGAAAATATTTGATTTTCTGGAAACATACTTTGTCGTTTTTACAAAGAAAACGGTTTCTTTCTCAAACAAAACTCTTATGAACTCACCAACTTAAGTGTTGACACTTTTTCAAAACTACTTGTATTCTTAGGAAATCAGTGAAACAGGAAAACCAACAACATTTTGAGGATGGGACGATAAAACGTCAAACAGTTCATTTTGTTATCATAATGTAATTGATTTTGAAACATGTAAACTTACTATGATGTAACGTTTTCAATTATATTTATGATGGTTGTATTTACTTTGAGCACTATAATACTCGTTGTTGTGATACTATACATGAAGTCTTCCACCCCCGGACGTTTCCGCCATCCTTGGTTTGGGGGTGTGACATTCTGCTTCTCCAATAAGTACGCCATCAACTCTCTTTTCCTTTCGAATCCCCTAAAAAACACCTGATTTTCCCTATGTGTCAAACCGAACGATGTTCAATCCCTAAAGGGACATAAATTCCTTTGCTACGCACCACACAGCGGGTTCAGCAACCGGCTCTCCGAATTCAAGAATGTCGTGTTAATGTTGGCCATACTTAACTGGACACTGATTATTCCTCTTGTTTTGGATCACCACGCAATTGTTCTAGGAAGTTGCCCAAAATTTAGGAAGGTAGAACATTTACATACATTAAGCCCCTCATACTTGTCTTACTCCATTAAGACATCACTTGTGATTTTAGCCAAAAACTCATAATTTGGAAAAAAAAAGCCCTAGTTGACCATCATTTGCTCAAATACTTTTGGAACTACACCAATCAAGCTAATAAACACTCATCTTAACTAGATTATACTATACAATCATCATCTTCTTGATTTCCATTTCTAAGGTTTCAAACCCTAGAATCAAACCATGTATTTCAACCATAATAACTTTATACAATCCATGGATTAAGTTTTTAAACACTTAATCAAGCATTATTAACAAGAATACTTGGAAGAATCTAGCATCAAAACCCTAAACTCGAATTTCACCATTAAAGCCTTCAAAAACTTGAAGATGAAGAAAACATTCACTACAAGGGTTTGAGATGGTCTTACCTAGTCCAAAACAAGAAAAATCGCCCCTTGATGCCTTCTAGAACTCAAGATGGACCTCCTCTCTCTAGGGTTTGGGTGTGTTCGTGAACAAATTTGAAAAAACAAAACTTTGAGACGAAATGAAAATGAAAAAAAGTAACTCAGGTACCAAAATTGTAATATGCGCTTAGTTTTATAACAACTAAAATTAGTATCGCCATTTTAGCTGGGAAGAGAATGGAAGCTCTCAACTCCAACAACATCAGAATGAACAGATTCAGAAGGAAACCTACAAATAACCACAGATCAAAGCAAGTCCTCTTCATCTCTCTCCTCGCAATCTTCTTCGTTCTCCTCTTCTGCTTCTCCAACAAGTACACCATCAACTCCCTTTTCCTTTCGAATCCCCTAAAAAACACCCGATTTTCCCAATGTGGCAAACTGAACGAAGTTCAATCCCTAAAGAGACAGAAATTCCTTTGGTACGCACCACACAGCGGGTTCAGCAACCAGCTCTCCGAATTCAAGAACGCCGTGTTAATGTCGGCCATACTTAACCGGACACTGATTATTCCTCCTGTTCTGGATCACCACGCAGTTGTTCTAGGAAGTTGCCCAAAATTTAGGGTTTCTGATCCAAAAGAGCTGCGTTTTGCCGTCTGGAATCATGCGATTGAGCTTATTCAAAGCCGCAGGTAAATGAATTTAAGTTTTTTTCTTCTAATTGTTATGAACGATTTATTGCTTATGAATACTATAAAGATCCAAACTTTATATTCAATTTTGGATTTTTGTATGTCATTACTGAATATGAGATACAAACACATTCAGTTCATCTGTAGTCGGTGATAAGCTTCAATATGTGACTGCTGCATACTTGATTGCAGATATGTATCAATGGCAGATATCATTGATCTTTCATCATTGGTCTCTGATTCAGCACTTCAAGTTATAGATTTCCATAACTTTGTATCCCTATTTTGTGACATCGATTCCAACTATTTCTGTGTTAAAGATTCAAGCATCATCCAAGATTCCTTGCTGGAAAAACTAAGCCAATGTGGATCTCTGTTATCCGGATACAGTGGTGATAATAATGAATGTGTATATGCTGTAGAAGAAGATTGCAGGACAACAGTTTGGACATACCAAAGAGATGGTGAAAATGGGGTACTTGATTCCTTCCAACCAGATGAACAACTCAAAAAGAAAAAGAAGATTTCATTTGTCAGGCGAAGGAAAGATGTCTATAATGCCCTTGGTCCTCATTCAAGAGCCAAATCAGCCACCATTTTGTCATTTGGTACCCTTTTTACAGCTCCATATAAAGGGTCCGAGTCATATATTGATATCCATGAAGCTCCAAATGATAAAAAGATACAATCTTTAATAACAAAGATTGAGTTTCTTCCATTTGTGCCTGAGATTTTGGATGCAGGGAAAGTATATGCTTTTCACACAGTGAAGTCACCTTTTCTATGTGCACAACTTAGACTATTAGATGGGCAGTTCAAGAACCATTGGAAGGGTACCTTCGAGGGTTTAAAACAGAAAGTTGATTCTTTAAGGGAAAAAGAGAGATTACCTGTTCATATCTTTGTAATGACGGATTTGCCCTTGAGTAACTGGAGTGGAACTTATTTGGGGGATTTAGCAAATGAGTCGGATTCTATTAAGTTGTTTGTTCTTTCAGAGGAAGATGAACTGATTAGAAAAACTGCCATGAAAATTGTGGATAAGAAAGATTGTGATATGAGGCCTCCTGATATTCTTTTACATGTTGAAGAAAGTGTTTGTAGTTGTGCTTCACTTGGTTTTTTTGGGACAGCTGGCTCTACCATTGCTGATACTATTGAAATGATGAGAAAGAAAGAAATATGTTCCAAGTAATTCCATGTATTTGATCAATGGAGATTACACAAACCTAGAAGATGGATTTTATGATTTTTTGTAGACATGTAAATGATGTATAATTTATTTTATTAATAGGAAACAATCCCACCTTATTTGAAATCTGAACTTGTCCAACATGAGCTTGATAGATGAAAGAGAAAAAAGGAAGGGTGGTTAGGTTTTTGGTTATCACTGTTTTTTAGAAACTAATTTTTCAGAATATCTTAAAATTGTCAAATAACAGATTTTATGTTTTGAAAAGGTAACCAACTCATATTTTTTGTATGATTACTTGTTATATTGCAGGTTGAATAAGTCTCTCTCTTAAATTTTATACCTTTGTCATAGATTTTAGATTGTGTTAGGAATTCTTTTCAAATATAGTATTTTTTTACAACTTTTTTTTTTCTTTGAGGGAAAAGGGGAGATTGCCTGTTCTAACTTTTTTCCAACTTTTTTTTCTAAAACTTCTTTTACAACTTTTTTTTCCAACTTTTGCATTGCTTCATATACATATTAGTAAACCAAATTTTCTTGTTGATTCGTTGTTTTATTATTTCTTCCAATTTAAAAAAGTATTTGCCATTTCAGCAAATTTAGGTGCCACACAGTCGGCAAGAAAAAATTGTTTACTAATGTATAAGAAGCAATGCAAAAGTTGGAAGACAAAGTTAAGAAGATGTAGTAAAAGAAGTTTTTAAAAAAAGTTGGAAAAAAAGTAAACGAAAAAATCTTATAAACCATTATCAAAAAGTTGGAAAAAAAGTAACTAAATTTGGGATGAATTTCTAACAATATTTAAAATCTAGACCAAAAGTATACAATTTGAAAAAGATACCGATTCAACTTAATAACAGATAACCATACAAAAAAGAAAACATGAGTTGGTTAAGCTGGTAGTGTCGAGTTCGCCACAGTCCACCTCAGTCAAAATGTTGTCCACCTCGCTTTGCCACCATATTGTGTGTGTGTGTGTGTGAGAGAGAGAGAGAGAGAGAGAGAGACATGCTCGGCCCATGCCACACCACCAGGGACGGTGTGTGCCACACCGTTAAGCCAATCTATTCCCAAAACGATGTCGAAACCATTAAGTTCGATAGATAATAATTCATCGTGGAACTTATTCCCATTTAAATCAATTAAGATGTTTTCATACGACGGCTAACAGGTACAAACTTGCCACTAGCAACTTCGACTAATAAAGCATCATTTAGTCTAACAACAGGCAAAGCTAATTTTCTACCAAATTCATGCGATATAAAGGAGTAATTGGCTCCAGAATAAAAAAAAAATTAGGCAGGCAATTCATTTACAAGAATGGTACCTGAAGCGACATCAGCTTCTTCTTTGGCAGCTTCCAGTGTCATCTGAAAGGCTCTTGCTTTCGGCTTTGGTGGAATGTTGGGTCTTGCTGCTTCCTTCTTCTTAGGGCAGTCCCTCGACATGTGACCCTCCTCACCACAACCATAGCAAACTTTCTTGGTAAGTGCATTCGTTGGCATAGTGCACTGGCTTTCCACATTTAAAACATGTGACCACCACTTCACACTTTCCATGATGCTTCTTCTTACATTTTTTGCACCATTTCGCTTCCCCTCCTCCTCCTCTCGAACTAGACTTCGAGAACTTGTTTTTTCTTGTTGGACCCTGAAGTTCCATCGAACTTCCTCTTTTCACCAACCTCTATCCTTTCCAGACCCTTTTCTTTCTGCTGGGCCTCCACATTCTTAGCTGCTCGAACAGCTGTTTTCAGAGTAGTTGCCATCTTGACTGTCGCGCCAAAGTCGGCAGGCAGTCCATTAGCGAACCTCTCAATCTTGGAGAGTTCCGTTGGCACTAGGTACGGAAATAACTTCATTTTCTCAGTGAATGCAGTAGCATAGTCATCCATGCTCATCCTCCCTTTCTTCAAGTTTTGGAACTCATTGTTCAGATCAATCAGATCTATCTCTGAACAATATTGAACCCTTAGTTGTTCCAGGAACTCCTCCCATGACATTTTCAGGGCTTCTCCTCGTGGCATAGTATCCGCCAACAACTTCCACCAACTCAAGACTCCAGTCTTCAGTTGTCTAACTGCAAAGACAATCTTCTGTTTGTTGCTACAGTCGCAACTTTCAAATACCATCTCCATTTCGGAGATCCAATCCATAATCTCAACAGGCTTTGGGATTCCAGAAAGACTTGGCGGCTTGGCGCCCAAGAAATTCTTGTATATTCGCCCATCCTTGTTGTTTCTCCTTTCCGGGTCGTTCCTTCGTTCTCCTTGAGTCCCAACTTGACTCACCATGCGACTATTGTTCCCTTCCTCCGATTGCTTGGGAATCAATTCGGGTTCCTCAATAGGTATGATAGGCTCGTCCCTATTATCATGCAACATCTATCAAATTTCATCCCTTTGTTCGGCTAACATAGCCCGAATCATGGATTGCACTCCAGCCATGGTGATCTGTTCTGGTGTAGCAGCTTCAACAGCTACTTGTTGAATTACAGGCGGTTGATTCCTGTTCTCGTTAGCGTTTCCACCACCGCTTCTTGTTATCGCCATTCTTGATCTATACACCAAATAAGGTGAAATTAGATCTTCATTCGTGAAAGATATTACGATCTTCCATATAACTCCGAAACATTTACATGTTAGTTCTAATATCGTCGTCATACGCTTAAAATCCTAAACACATAAGGATTCCAGATCTGGTCGGCAACAGACCATAGATCCGAACAAACAATATCATATACGGCAACATATAACATTTAGCACATAAAAGCATTTTAGGCAACTTTCCTAAAATAAACTAGTGCTCGTGTCTAAAACATAACAGACACACATCTCAAAATCTTCATTTAACATTTTAAGTTTAAGTCTAGAAATCCTACAAATTCCTAGTTCGCTTAAACTAATGCTCTGACACTAACTGTGACATCCCCAAAATCACGGCCAGAAAAGACCATTTTCATTTATGCTTTTAAAATAATTTCAGAGTAAATCCTTTTGATTTAAAAAGAGTTGCGGAATTTGTTCCCAATAATAAAACATGATAAAATGATATTTACCAAAGCATTTCATAAGGAAATGTATTTTCGTTATATAATCAAAACTCGGAATGTCATGTTCCGATACAGACCATAAAGCATAAACGATAACATTACAAGTCATTCAACAAATATATACATATACAGACTTGTAAACAAAACAACTTGATGATTCATCCATCTTATGCCCTTGCGCCACTTCCTGTAATACAAATAAACTGAGTGGGTCAGGCTTGGGAGCCTGGTGAGCATATAGGGTTTTCAACCCATAATAAATAATTATATTTAATTAATCAACCAACAATAACCCGATTACCCATTCCCGTTATCCTCACTTTACGTCCCTAAAACAACATCTATTATAAGGGACCCAATCTAGGAATTTCATCGGGATGGACTTTACCGCGAGGGGTTTCCTCAGCAATAAAAGTCCTAAGGCAACCATGAGGGGGATAGAGTACACAGATGAACACATCGTTCACAACACCTACAGGTTATGAGCCTGCTAGCGTTCCACTGACTTGTGTAGAAAGAGTCTGTGGTCGTTATCCATACTCCGTTGAATAACTAGATGAACAACAACAACAACAACAACGAGACCTCTCATCTGTTTATCACACATCAACTATCTACCCATGTTCTACCCAACATATTAGTAGATAAAAATATATATTTTTATACATAGTTTAAAACCTATATAGCATGTTCAATCAATACATATTCCACATAACAGATGAGGCACACACACATACACGTATTTCATAGAGAATAAATCAGATCTATGAGTTAGAAGAAAGTGAATATACATTCACACAGATAATCAACAAAATATACACATAACACATATTTCATACCAAATACTTCATAAATATGTGTTAGAAGAAAGTAACTACACACTCACTTGATCAGAAGATGATCGGACAACACTACGGCTTGTAGAAGTAGTATTCTTCGGTAGATCTGGAAGATCTTCACAAAAATCGGGCTCCTCGTGGGCAGAGCTTCGGCTCGGGAATAATACCGGGGCTTCGGGTATAATTGGCACGTAAAACAAGGCAAAAACTAGAGAGAAAGAAGGAATGGAGCAAAACATCTCGGCTGCCCTCGCATGCCTTTTATAGAGGCTGAGCCTCGCACGTACGCTGGGCGTACTCAGCTACGCGGGGCGTACGTGACCAAAAACGTCACTACATGCGTCATCGGAGCACTCGAGTGCGAGGCTTCGTCATGCTTCGCTGTACGCTAGGCGTACGCCAGTACGCTGAGTGTACTTCGGATAAGATCAATGACTCCTTCGGATATACATCCGAATTAAAGATTAAATAATAAATATTAATTATTTAAAAATTTCGGAAATTCATATCTTCTTCATAAGAACTCCGTTTTCGACGTTCTTTATATCCACGCGTAGGTGAGACTACGCTCTACAACTTTCGTTTAGACTCCGTCGGCTAATTTTGAATTTATTTATATTATTTACTTTTTAGTAGGCCGGGACAGGAAAACTTCGTTATAAATTCATAACTTCTTTATCCGACGTCCGTTCTCGCCTATCTTTTTATCGCTTCGCTACCACTAACGAGATCTTCGATTCTCTTTAGATTGTTTCGGCTAAAAACCGCTCGATCTCAAATCGAGTATTCGGGCTGCATACTGCTAAGTCGAAACTTCAGAAAATCATAACTTCCTCATACGAAGTCAGATTTGGGCGTTCTATATATATTCGGAAACCTCGTTTCGGCCACTACAACTTTATGTAAAGATATCAAGTTTATTTTACACTTAAACTTTGTCGCTTATTTTATTCTTAATTAAATCAAATCACATAATTAAGCAATTAAGCACAAAACACATAATACTCAAATAATACGTTCTTATTATTTCAAAATGAGTTACAAAAGTTAACCTAGACTATTACATTGCTAAAAATGGCAAGCCCAGAAACACAGACGTTACAATTCTCCCCACCTTAGAATGATTCCGTCCCCGAAATCACACATCAACAAATAACTGCGGGTAGCGACTCATCATGTCACTCTCCGTTTCCCAGGTGAGATTCGGCCCATTCGTGTGTTTCCATCGGACAAGCACTAACTCAACCATCTTACATCGCAATTTCTTAGTCTTTCGGTCAACGATTGCCTCTGGTTCTTCAATCAACCTTTTGTTCTCATCGATTCTCAACTTCGAAAGTGGAATCATGTCAAGAACTTCTCCCGTGAACTTCCTCAAATAACACACATAGAAAGTGTTATGAATTCCATTCAGTTCTTCTGGTGGTTCGAGCTTGTAAGCTTGGTTCCCAACCCTCTGAAGAACTTTAAACGGTCCAATAAACCTTGGACTTAATTTTCCCCTTTTACCAAACCTTATAAGTCCCTTCCACGGCGAGACTTTAAGTTAGACCGAATCTCCAACTTCAAAAGTTATCGGTCTTCGCTTTTTGTCAGCATAGCTCTTTTGACGATCCTGAGCTGCTAACATTCTCTCCCTAATTATCTTCAACTTTTCCGCAGTCTGATGGACTATCTCCAGTCCCATAAACTGCTTTTCTCCAGCATCAAGCCAACAAGACGGCGTACGACACTTCTGGTTATACAAAGCTTGATAAGGTGCCATCTTTATGCTCGAGTTGAAACTATTGTTGTAGGAAAATTCTACCAGTGGTAAATATTCATCCCAATTACCTTGGAATTCTAGGGTACATGCTCTCAGCATATCTTCAAGTGTTTGTATCGTTCGTTCGCTCTGACCATCAGTCTGTGGATGGTAAGCTATACTCAAACACAACTTGGTACCCATCTCCTCTTGTAGACTTTTCCAAAACCTTGAGGTGAAACGGCTGTCATGATCCGGTACAATCGTTAACGGAACACCGTGAAGCCTCACAATTTCCTTCACGTAAGAATTCGCAAGCTTCTCCATAGACCATTTCTCTTTGGCTGCTATGAAATGTGCACTCTTAGTGAATCGATCAACGACCACCCAAATCATGTCGTGACCACTATTTGTTCTGGGAAGTTTAGTGACAAAATCCATAGCAATGTCTTCCCAATTACCCATAGGCACAGGAAATGGTTCTAAACTCCCGTACGGTTTCTGATGTTGTGCCTTGACTCTCGCACAGGTCACACACTCCGCCACGTACTTTGCAATGCCGCGCTTCATCGTCAGCCACCAGTAATAGGGTTTCAGGTCCTTATACATTTTAGTGCTACCAGGATGAATCGAGTACATGGTTTTGTGAGCTTCTTCCATCAGAAGATCTCTGACTCCTCCTGACTTAGGTATCCAAATCCGATCTTGGAATACCTTCAATCCATGACTGTTTATACCGAACACCAACGTTTTACCCAAACGTTCCTCTTTTCGGTCATTCTTTTCAGATGCTTCGTTTTGAGCTTTCTTTATACTTTCCACAATTGTCGAGACAACTTCAATTCTCAACGCTCTTGGCCTTTTCCTTTCAAGATTGACTTTCCGACTGAGAGCATCAGCGACAACATTTGCTTTACCGGGGTGGTAAAGTATCTCACAATCGTAATCCTTAAGTAATTCTAGCCAGCGTTGTTGTCTCATGTTCAATTCTTTTGACTAAAGAGATATTGGAGACTCTTATGATCAGTGAACAATTTGCACTTTGTTCCATAGAGGTAACGCCTCCATATTTTCAAAGCGAAAACTACCGCTGCTAACTCCAAATCATGAGTCGGGTAGTTCTTTTCATGCTCTTTTAGCTGTCGAGACGCATATGCGATCACCTTTTTTCTTTGGGTTAAAACACAACCCAATCCAACCCCAGACGCGTCACTATAAACAACGAAGTCTTCAACTCTATCGGGTAGAGAAAGTATCAGTGCCTCGCATAGCTTTTTCTTTAGCTTCACGAATGCTTATTTATGCTTATCACTCCAAGCATAAGTAGCTCCTTTGTGGGTCAAAGCTGTTAATGAACTAGCGATCGAAGAAAAACCTTGGATAAACCTTCGGTAATATCCGGCTAATCCCAAAAAGCTTCGGATCTCTGTGGGATTCTTCGGTTGCTCCCACTTTGTTACAGCTTTAATCTTTACCGGATCAACCATTATACCTTCTTGGTTGACAACGTGACCCAAGAATTGGACTTCTCAAATCCAAAAATCACATTTGGAGAACTTAGCATACAACTTCTCCTTCTTCAAGACTTCTAACACTTCTCGCAAGTGTCTGCCATGCTCCTCTTGGCTTTTCGAGTAAATCAGAATGTCATCTATGAACACTATCACAGATTTATCAAGGAACGGATTAAAAACCCTATTCATCAAATCCATGAATGCTGTTGGAGCATTGGTTAGCCCAAACGACATAACTAAGAACTCATAGTGTCCATATCGCATTCTGAATGCAGTCTTCTCTATATCCTGCTCTTTCACCTTCAGCTGATGATATCCTGACCTTAGGTCGATCTTTGAAAAATAACTTGAACCTTGTAGTTGATCGAATAGGTCATCAATCCTTGGCAACGGATATCTAGTCTTTATTATTGCCTTATTCAGCTCTCTATAATCGATGCACATTCTCATACTTCCATATTTCTTCTTCATGAATAACACCGGAGCTCCCCAGGGTGATGAACTAGGTCTAATGAAACCTTTGTCCAATAACTCCTGAAGTTGCATCATCAACTCCTTCATCTCCGTTGGTGCTAGTCGGTAAGGTGCTTTTGCAATCGGCGTTGTTCCGGGCAACAAGTCAATACGGAATTCCACTTGTCGATCAGGCAGTAATCCAGGAAGATCTTCGGGAAACACTTCCGGATAATCACACAACACGGGAATATTCTGCATCACCTTCTTTTCCTTCTTAGCATCGATCACGAATGCTAAGTATGATGTACACCCCTTGGTCAAACACTTTCTGGCTTTCATTAGAGAAATGATTCCAGAATTTACTCTGCGTTTATCTCCATACACCATAAACGATTCCTTCCCAGGCGGGTTCACTTTCACTATTTTCTTCTTGCATAAAATTTCGGCATCATTGGCGCTAAGCCAATCCATTCCCAAAACGATGCCGAAACCATTATTTTCGATAGGCAATAATTCCTCGTGGAACTTATTCCCATTTAAATCAATTAAGATGTTTTTCATACGATGGCTAACAGGTACAAACTTGCCACTAGCAACTTCGACTAATAAAGCATCATTTAGTCTAACAACAGGCAAAGCTAGTTTTCTACCAAATTCATGCGATATAAAGGAGTACTTGGCTCCAGAATCAAACAAAATTTAGGCAGGCAATTCATTTACAAGAATGGTACCTGAAGCGACATCAGCTTCTTCTTTGGCAGCTTCCAGTGTCATCTGGAAGGCTCTTGCTTTCGGCTTTGGTGGAATGTTGGGTCTTGCTGCTTCCTTCTTCTTAGGGCAGTCCCTCGACATGTGACCCTCCTCACCACAACCATAGCAAACTTTCTTGGTAAGTGTGCATTCGTTAGCATAGTGCACTGGCTTTCCACATTTAAAACATGTGGCCACCACTTCACACTTTCCATGATGCTTCTTCTTACATTTTTTGCACCATTTCGCTTCCCCTCCTCCTCCTCTCGAACTAGACTTCGAGAACTTGTTTTTTTCTTGTTGGACCCTGAAGTTCCATCGAACTTCCTCTTTTCACCAACCTCTATCCTTTCCAGACCCTTTTCTTTCTGCTGGGCCTCCACATTCTTAGCTGCTCGAACAGCTGTTTTCAGAGTAGTTGCCATCTTGACTGTCGCGCCAAAGTCGGCAGGCAGTCCATTAGCGAACCTCTCAATCTTGGAGAGTTCCGTTGGCACTAGGTACGGAAATAACTTCATTTTCTCAGTGAATGCAGTAGCATAGTCATCCATGCTCATCCTCCCTTTCTTCAAGTTTTGGAACTCATTGTTCAGATCAATCAGATCTATCTCTGAACAATATTGAACCCTTAGTTGTTCCAGGAACTCCTCCCATGACATTTTCAGGGCTTCTCCTCGTGGCATAGTATCCGCCAACAACTTCCACCAACTCAAGACTCCAGTCTTCAGTTGTCTAACTGCAAAGACAATCTTCTGTTTGTTGCTACAGTCGCAACTTTCAAATACCATCTCCATTTCGGAGATCCAATCCATAATCTCAACAGGCTTTGGGATTCCAGAAAGACTTGGCGGCTTGGCGCCCAAGAAATTCTTGTATATTCGCCCATCCTTGTTGTTTCTCCTTTCCGGGTCGTTCCTTCGTTCTCCTTGAGTCCCAACTTGACTCACCATGTGACTATTGTTCCCTTCCTCCGATTGCTTGGGAATCAATTCGGGTTCCTCAATAGGTATGATAGGCTCGTCCCTATTATCATGCAACATCTATCAAATTTTATCCCTTTGTTCGGCTAACATAGCCCGAATCATGGATTGCACTCCAGCCATGGTGATCTGTTCTGGTGTAGCAGCTTCAACAGCTACTTGTTGAATTACAGGCGGTTGATTCCTATTCTCGTTAGCGTTTCCAACACCGCTTCTTGTTATCGCCATTCTTGATCTATACACCAAATAAGGTGAAATTAGATCTTCATTCGTGAAAGATATTACGATCTTCCATATAACTCCGAAACATTTACATGTTAGTTCTAATATCGTCGTCATACGCTTAAAATCCTAAACACATAAGGATTCCAGATCTGGTCGGCAACAGACCATAGATCCGAACAAACAATATCATATACGGCAACATATAACATTTAGCACATAAAAGCATTTTAGGCAACTTTCCTAAAATAAACTAGTGCTCGTGTCTAAAACATAACAGACACACATCTCAAAATCTTCATTTAACATTTTAAGTTTAAGTCTAGAAATCCTACAAATTCCTAGTTCGCTTAAACTAATGCTCTGACACTAACTGTGACATCCCCAAAATCACGGCCAGAAAAGACCATTTTCATTTATGCTTTTAAAATAATTTCAGAGTAAATCCTTTTGATTTAAAAAGAGTTGCGGAATTTGTTCCCAATAATAAAACATGATAAAATGATATTTACCAAAGCATTTCATAAGGAAATGTATTTTCGTTATATAATCAAAACTCGGAATGTCATGTTCCGATACAGACCATAAAGCATAAACGATAACATTACAAGTCATTCAACAAATATATACATATACAGACTTGTAAACAAAACAACTTGATGATTCATCCATCTTATGCCCTTGCGCCACTTCCTGTAATACAAATAAACTGAGTGGGTCAGGCTTGGGAGCCTGGTGAGCATATAGGGTTTTCAACCCATAATAAATAATTATATTTAATTAATCAACCAACAATAACCCGATTACCCATTCCCGTTATCCTCACTTTACGTCCCTAAAACAACATCTATTATAAGGGACCCAATCTAGGAATTTCATCGGGATGGACTTTACCGCGAGGGGTTTCCTCAGCAATAAAAGTCCTAAGGCAACCATGAGGGGGATAGAGTACACAGATGAACACATCGTTCACAACACCTACAGGTTATGAGCCTGCTAGCGTTCCACTGACTTGTGTAGAAAGAGTCTGTGGTCGTTATCCATACTCCGTTGAATAACTAGATGAACAACAACAACAACAACAACGAGACCTCTCATCTGTTTATCACACATCAACTATCTACCCATGTTCTACCCAACATATTAGTAGATAAAAATATATATTTTTATACATAGTTTAAAACCTATATAGCATGTTCAATCAATACATATTCCACATAACAGATGAGGCACACACACATACACGTATTTCATAGAGAATAAATCAGATCTATGAGTTAGAAGAAAGTGAATATACATTCACACAGATAATCAACAAAATATACACATAACACATATTTCATACCAAATACTTCATAAATATGTGTTAGAAGAAAGTAACTACACACTCACTTGATCAGAAGATGATCGGACAACACTACGGCTTGTAGAAGTAGTATTCTTCGGTAGATCTGGAAGATCTTCACAAAAATCGGGCTCCTCGTGGGCAGAGCTTCGGCTCGGGAATAATACCGGGGCTTCGGGTATAATTGGCACGTAAAACAAGGCAAAAACTAGAGAGAAAGAAGGAATGGAGCAAAACATCTCGGCTGCCCTCGCATGCCTTTTATAGAGGCTGAGCCTCGCACGTACGCTGGGCGTACTCAGCTACGCGGGGCGTACGTGACCAAAAACGTCACTACATGCGTCATCGGAGCACTCGAGTGCGAGGCTTCGTCATGCTTCGCTGTACGCTAGGCGTACGCCAGTACGCTGAGTGTACTTCGGATAAGATCAATGACTCCTTCGGATATACATCCGAATTAAAGATTAAATAATAAATATTAATTATTTAAAAATTTCGGAAATTCATATCTTCTTCATAAGAACTCCGTTTTCGACGTTCTTTATATCCACGCGTAGGTGAGACTACGCTCTACAACTTTCGTTTAGACTCCGTCGGCTAATTTTGAATTTATTTATATTATTTACTTTTTAGTAGGCCGGGACAGGAAAACTTCGTTATAAATTCATAACTTCTTTATCCGACGTCCGTTCTCGCCTATCTTTTTATCGCTTCGCTACCACTAACGAGATCTTCGATTCTCTTTAGATTGTTTCGGCTAAAAACCGCTCGATCTCAAATCGAGTATTCGGGCTGCATACTGCTAAGTCGAAACTTCAGAAAATCATAACTTCCTCATACGAAGTCAGATTTGGGCGTTCTATATATATTCGGAAACCTCGTTTCGGCCACTACAACTTTATGTAAAGATATCAAGTTTATTTTACACTTAAACTTTGTCGCTTATTTTATTCTTAATTAAATCAAATCACATAATTAAGCAATTAAGCACAAAACACATAATACTCAAATAATACGTTCTTATTATTTCAAAATGAGTTACAAAAGTTAACCTAGACTATTACATTGCTAAAAATGGCAAGCCCAGAAACACAGACGTTACAATTCTCCCCACCTTAGAATGATTCCGTCCCCGAAATCACACATCAACAAATAACTGCGGGTAGCGACTCATCATGTCACTCTCCGTTTCCCAGGTGAGATTCGGCCCATTCGTGTGTTTCCATCGGACAAGCACTAACTCAACCATCTTACATCGCAATTTCTTAGTCTTTCGGTCAACGATTGCCTCTGGTTCTTCAATCAACCTTTTGTTCTCATCGATTCTCAACTTCGAAAGTGGAATCATGTCAAGAACTTCTCCCGTGAACTTCCTCAAATAACACACATAGAAAGTGTTATGAATTCCATTCAGTTCTTCTGGTGGTTCGAGCTTGTAAGCTTGGTTCCCAACCCTCTGAAGAACTTTAAACGGTCCAATAAACCTTGGACTTAATTTTCCCCTTTTACCAAACCTTATAAGTCCCTTCCACGGCGAGACTTTAAGTTAGACCGAATCTCCAACTTCAAAAGTTATCGGTCTTCGCTTTTTGTCAGCATAGCTCTTTTGACGATCCTGAGCTGCTAACATTCTCTCCCTAATTATCTTCAACTTTTCCGCAGTCTGATGGACTATCTCCAGTCCCATAAACTGCTTTTCTCCAGCATCAAGCCAACAAGACGGCGTACGACACTTCTGGTTATACAAAGCTTGATAAGGTGCCATCTTTATGCTCGAGTTGAAACTATTGTTGTAGGAAAATTCTACCAGTGGTAAATATTCATCCCAATTACCTTGGAATTCTAGGGTACATGCTCTCAGCATATCTTCAAGTGTTTGTATCGTTCGTTCGCTCTGACCATCAGTCTGTGGATGGTAAGCTATACTCAAACACAACTTGGTACCCATCTCCTCTTGTAGACTTTTCCAAAACCTTGAGGTGAAACGGCTGTCATGATCCGGTACAATCGTTAACGGAACACCGTGAAGCCTCACAATTTCCTTCACGTAAGAATTCGCAAGCTTCTCCATAGACCATTTCTCTTTGGCTGCTATGAAATGTGCACTCTTAGTGAATCGATCAACGACCACCCAAATCATGTCGTGACCACTATTTGTTCTGGGAAGTTTAGTGACAAAATCCATAGCAATGTCTTCCCAATTACCCATAGGCACAGGAAATGGTTCTAAACTCCCGTACGGTTTCTGATGTTGTGCCTTGACTCTCGCATAGGTCACACACTCCGCCACGTACTTTGCAATGCCGCGCTTCATCGTCAGCCACCAGTAATAGGGTTTCAGGTCCTTATACATTTTAGTGCTACCAGGATGAATCGAGTACATGGTTTTGTGAGCTTCTTCCATCAGAAGATCTCTGACTCCTCCTGACTTAGGTATCCAAATCCGATCTTGGAATACCTTCAATCCATGACTGTTTATACCGAACACCAACGTTTTACCCAAACGTTCCTCTTTTCGGTCATTCTTTTCAGATGCTTCGTTTTGAGCTTTCTTTATACTTTCCACAATTGTCGAGACAACTTCAATTCTCAACGCTCTTGGCCTTTTCCTTTCAAGATTGACTTTCCGACTGAGAGCATCAGCGACAACATTTGCTTTACCGGGGTGGTAAAGTATCTCACAATCGTAATCCTTAAGTAATTCTAGCCAGCGTTGTTGTCTCATGTTCAATTCTTTTGACTAAAGAGATATTGGAGACTCTTATGATCAGTGAACAATTTGCACTTTGTTCCATAGAGGTAACGCCTCCATATTTTCAAAGCGAAAACTACCGCTGCTAACTCCAAATCATGAGTCGGGTAGTTCTTTTCATGCTCTTTTAGCTGTCGAGACGCATATGCGATCACCTTTTTTCTTTGGGTTAAAACACAACCCAATCCAACCCCAGACGCGTCACTATAAACAACGAAGTCTTCAACTCTATCGGGTAGAGAAAGTATCAGTGCCTCGCATAGCTTTTTCTTTAGCTTCACGAATGCTTATTTATGCTTATCACTCCAAGCATAAGTAGCTCCTTTGTGGGTCAAAGCTGTTAATGAACTAGCGATCGAAGAAAAACCTTGGATAAACCTTCGGTAATATCCGGCTAATCCCAAAAAGCTTCGGATCTCTGTGGGATTCTTCGGTTGCTCCCACTTTGTTACAGCTTTAATCTTTACCGGATCAACCATTATACCTTCTTGGTTGACAACGTGACCCAAGAATTGGACTTCTCAAATCCAAAAATCACATTTGGAGAACTTAGCATACAACTTCTCCTTCTTCAAGACTTCTAACACTTCTCGCAAGTGTCTGCCATGCTCCTCTTGGCTTTTCGAGTAAATCAGAATGTCATCTATGAACACTATCACAGATTTATCAAGGAACGGATTAAAAACCCTATTCATCAAATCCATGAATGTTGTTGGAGCATTGGTTAGCCCAAACGACATAACTAAGAACTCATAGTGTCCATATCGCATTCTGAATGCAGTCTTCTCTATATCCTGCTCTTTCACCTTCAGCTGATGATATCCTGACCTTAGGTCGATCTTTGAAAAATAACTTGAACCTTGTAGTTGATCGAATAGGTCATCAATCCTTGGCAACGGATATCTAGTCTTTATTATTGCCTTATTCAGCTCTCTATAATCGATGCACATTCTCATACTTCCATATTTCTTCTTCATGAATAACACCGGAGCTCCCCAGGGTGATGAACTAGGTCTAATGAAACCTTTGTCCAATAACTCCTGAAGTTGCATCATCAACTCCTTCATCTCCGTTGGTGCTAGTCGGTAAGGTGCTTTTGCAATCGGCGTTGTTCCGGGCAACAAGTCAATACGGAATTCCACTTGTCGATCAGGCAGTAATCCAGGAAGATCTTCGGGAAACACTTCCGGATAATCACACAACACGGGAATATTCTGCATCACCTTCTTTTCCTTCTTAGCATCGATCACGAATGCTAAGTATGATGTACACCCCTTGGTCAAACACTTTCTGGCTTTCATTAGAGAAATGATTCCAGAATTTACTCTGCGTTTATCTCCATACACCATAAACGATTCCTTCCCAGGCGGGTTCACTTTCACTATTTTCTTCTTGCATAAAATTTCGGCATCATTGGCGCTAAGCCAATCCATTCCCAAAACGATGCCGAAACCATTATTTTCGATAGGCAATAATTCCTCGTGGAACTTATTCCCATTTAAATCAATTAAGATGTTTTTCATACGATGGCTAACAGGTACAAACTTGCCACTAGCAACTTCGACTAATAAAGCATCATTTAGTCTAACAACAGGCAAAGCTAGTTTTCTACCAAATTCATGCGATATAAAGGAGTACTTGGCTCCAGAATCAAACAAAATTTAGGCAGGCAATTCATTTACAAGAATGGTACCTGAAGCGACATCAGCTTCTTCTTTGGCAGCTTCCAGTGTCATCTGGAAGGCTCTTGCTTTCGGCTTTGGTGGAATGTTGGGTCTTGCTGCTTCCTTCTTCTTAGGGCAGTCCCTCGACATGTGACCCTCCTCACCACAACCATAGCAAACTTTCTTGGTAAGTGTGCATTCGTTAGCATAGTGCACTGGCTTTCCACATTTAAAACATGTGGCCACCACTTCACACTTTCCATGATGCTTCTTCTTACATTTTTTGCACCATTTCGCTTCCCCTCCTCCTCCTCTCGAACTAGACTTCGAGAACTTGTTTTTTTCTTGTTGGACCCTGAAGTTCCATCGAACTTCCTCTTTTCACCAACCTCTATCCTTTCCAGACCCTTTTCTTTCTGCTGGGCCTCCACATTCTTAGCTGCTCGAACAGCTGTTTTCAGAGTAGTTGCCATCTTGACTGTCGCGCCAAAGTCGGCAGGCAGTCCATTAGCGAACCTCTCAATCTTGGAGAGTTCCGTTGGCACTAGGTACGGAAATAACTTCATTTTCTCAGTGAATGCAGTAGCATAGTCATCCATGCTCATCCTCCCTTTCTTCAAGTTTTGGAACTCATTGTTCAGATCAATCAGATCTATCTCTGAACAATATTGAACCCTTAGTTGTTCCAGGAACTCCTCCCATGACATTTTCAGGGCTTCTCCTCGTGGCATAGTATCCGCCAACAACTTCCACCAACTCAAGACTCCAGTCTTCAGTTGTCTAACTGCAAAGACAATCTTCTGTTTGTTGCTACAGTCGCAACTTTCAAATACCATCTCCATTTCGGAGATCCAATCCATAATCTCAACAGGCTTTGGGATTCCAGAAAGACTTGGCGGCTTGGCGCCCAAGAAATTCTTGTATATTCGCCCATCCTTGTTGTTTCTCCTTTCCGGGTCGTTCCTTCGTTCTCCTTGAGTCCCAACTTGACTCACCATGCGACTATTGTTCCCTTCCTCCGATTGCTTGGGAATCAATTCGGGTTCCTCAATAGGTATGATAGGCTCGTCCCTATTATCATGCAACATCTATCAAATTTCATCCCTTTGTTCGGCTAACATAGCCCGAATCATGGATTGCACTCCAGCCATGGTGATCTGTTCTGGTGTAGCAGCTTCAACAGCTACTTGTTGAATTACAGGCGGTTGATTCCTGTTCTCGTTAGCGTTTCCAACACCGCTTCTTGTTATCGCCATTCTTGATCTATACACCAAATAAGGTGAAATTAGATCTTCATTCGTGAAAGATATTACGATCTTCCATATAACTCCGAAACATTTACATGTTAGTTCTAATATCGTCGTCATACGCTTAAAATCCTAAACACATAAGGATTCCAGATCTGGTCGGCAACAGACCATAGATCCGAACAAACAATATCATATACGGCAACATATAACATTTAGCACATAAAAGCATTTTAGGCAACTTTCCTAAAATAAACTAGTGCTCGTGTCTAAAACATAACAGACACACATCTCAAAATCTTCATTTAACATTTTAAGTTTAAGTCTAGAAATCCTACAAATTCCTAGTTCGCTTAAACTAATGCTCTGACACTAACTGTGACATCCCCAAAATCACGGCCAGAAAAGACCATTTTCATTTATGCTTTTAAAATAATTTCAGAGTAAATCCTTTTGATTTAAAAAGAGTTGCGGAATTTGTTCCCAATAATAAAACATGATAAAATGATATTTACCAAAGCATTTCATAAGGAAATGTATTTTCGTTATATAATCAAAACTCGGAATGTCATGTTCCGATACAGACCATAAAGCATAAACGATAACATTACAAGTCATTCAACAAATATATACATATACAGACTTGTAAACAAAACAACTTGATGATTCATCCATCTTATGCCCTTGCGCCACTTCCTGTAATACAAATAAACTGAGTGGGTCAGGCTTGGGAGCCTGGTGAGCATATAGGGTTTTCAACCCATAATAAATAATTATATTTAATTAATCAACCAACAATAACCCGATTACCCATTCCCGTTATCCTCACTTTACGTCCCTAAAACAACATCTATTATAAGGGACCCAATCTAGGAATTTCATCGGGATGGACTTTACCGCTAGGGGTTTCCTCAGCAATAAAAGTCCTAAGGCAACCATGAGGGGGATAGAGTACACAGATGAACACATCGTTCACAACACCTACAGGTTATGAGCCTGCTAGCGTTCCACTGACTTGTGTAGAAAGAGTCTGTGGTCGTTATCCATACTCCGTTGAATAACTAGATGAACAACAACAACAACAACAACGAGACCTCTCATCTGTTTATCACACATCAACTATCTACCCATGTTCTACCCAACATATTAGTAGATAAAAATATATATTTTTATACATAGTTTAAAACCTATATAGCATGTTCAATCAATACATATTCCACATAACAGATGAGGCACACACACATACACGTATTTCATAGAGAATAAATCAGATCTATGAGTTAGAAGAAAGTGAATATACATTCACACAGATAATCAACAAAATATACACATAACACATATTTCATACCAAATACTTCATAAATATGTGTTAGAAGAAAGTAACTACACACTCACTTGATCAGAAGATGATCGGACAACACTACGGCTTGTAGAAGTAGTATTCTTCGGTAGATCTGGAAGATCTTCACAAAAATCGGGCTCCTCGTGGGCAGAGCTTCGGCTCGGGAATAATACCGGGGCTTCGGGTATAATTGGCACGTAAAACAAGGCAAAAACTAGAGAGAAAGAAGGAATGGAGCAAAACATCTCGGCTGCCCTCGCATGCCTTTTATAGAGGCTGAGCCTCGCACGTACGCTGGGCGTACTCAGCTACGCGGGGCGTACGTGACCAAAAACGTCACTACATGCGTCATCGGAGCACTCGAGTGCGAGGCTTCGTCATGCTTCGCTGTACGCTAGGCGTACGCCAGTACGCTGAGTGTACTTCGGATAAGATCAATGACTCCTTCGGATATACATCCGAATTAAAGATTAAATAATAAATATTAATTATTTAAAAATTTCGGAAATTCATATCTTCTTCATAAGAACTCCGTTTTCGACGTTCTTTATATCCACGCATAGGTGAGACTACGCTCTACAACTTTCGTTTAGACTCCGTCGGCTAATTTTGAATTTATTTATATTATTTACTTTTTAGTAGGCCGGGACAGGAAAACTTCGTTATAAATTCATAACTTCTTTATCCGACGTCCGTTCTCGCCTATCTTTTTATCGCTTCGCTACCACTAACGAGATCTTCGATTCTCGTTTAGATTGTTTCGGCTAAAAACCGCTCGATCTCAAATCGAGTATTCGGGCTGCATACTGCTAAGTCGAAACTTCAGAAAATCATAACTTCCTCATACGAAGTCAGATTTGGGCGTTCTATATATATTCGGAAACCTCGTTTCGGCCACTACAACTTTATGTAAAGATATCAAGTTTATTTTACACTTAAACTTTGTCGCTTATTTTATTCTTAATTAAATCAAATCACATAATTAAGCAATTAAGCACAAAACACATAATACTCAAATAATACGTTCTTATTATTTCAAAATGAGTTACAAAAGTTAACCTAGACTATTACATTGCTAAAAATGGCAAGCCCAGAAACACAGACGTTACAATTCTCCCCACCTTAGAATGATTCCGTCCCCGAAATCACACATCAACAAATAACTGCGGGTAGCGACTCATCATGTCACTCTCCGTTTCCCAGGTGAGATTCGGCCCATTCGTGTGTTTCCATCGGACAAGCACTAACTCAACCATCTTACATCGCAATTTCTTAGTCTTTCGGTCAACGATTGCCTCTGGTTCTTCAATCAACCTTTTGTTCTCATCGATTCTCAACTTCGAAAGTGGAATCATGTCAAGAACTTCTCCCGTGAACTTCCTCAAATAACACACATAGAAAGTGTTATGAATTCCATTCAGTTCTTCTGGTGGTTCGAGCTTGTAAGCTTGGTTCCCAATCCTCTGAAGAACTTTAAACGGTCCAATAAACCTTGGACTTAATTTTCCCCTTTTACCAAACCTTATAAGTCCCTTCCACGGCGAGACTTTAAGTTAGACCGAATCTCCAACTTCAAAAGTTATCGGTCTTCGCTTTTTGTCAGCATAGCTCTTTTGACGATCCTGAGCTGCTAACATTCTCTCCCTAATTATCTTCAACTTTTCCGCAGTCTGATGGACTATCTCCAGTCCCATAAACTGCTTTTCTCCAGCATCAAGCCAACAAGACGGCGTACGACACTTCTGGTTATACAAAGCTTGATAAGGTGCCATCTTTATGCTCGAGTTGAAACTATTGTTGTAGGAAAATTCTACCAGTGGTAAATATTCATCCCAATTACCTTGGAATTCTAGGGTACATGCTCTCAGCATATCTTCAAGTGTTTGTATCGTTCGTTCGCTCTGACCATCAGTCTGTGGATGGTAAGCTATACTCAAACACAACTTGGTACCCATCTCCTCTTGTAGACTTTTCCAAAACCTTGAGGTGAAACTGCTGTCATGATCCGGTACAATCGTTAACGGAACACCGTGAAGCCTCACAATTTCCTTCACGTAAGAATTCGCAAGCTTCTCCATAGACCATTTCTCTTTGGCTGCTATGAAATGTGCACTCTTAGTGAATCGATCAACGACCACCCAAATCATGTCGTGACCACTATTTGTTCTGGGAAGTTTAGTGACAAAATCCATAGCAATGTCTTCCCAATTACCCATAGGCACAGGAAATGGTTCTAAACTCCCGTACGGTTTCTGATGTTGTGCCTTGACTCTCGCACAGGTCACACACTCCGCCACGTACTTTGCAATGCCGCGCTTCATCGTCAGCCACCAGTAATAGGGTTTCAGGTCCTTATACATTTTAGTGCTACCAGGATGAATCGAGTACATGGTTTTGTGAGCTTCTTCCATCAGAAGATCTCTGACTCCTCCTGACTTAGGTATCCAAATCCGATCTTGGAATACCTTCAATCCATGACTGTTTATACCGAACACCAACGTTTTACCCAAACGTTCCTCTTTTCGGTCATTCTTTTCAGATGCTTCGTTTTGAGCTTTCTTTATACTTTCCACAATTGTCGAGACAACTTCAATTCTCAACGCTCTTGGCCTTTTCCTTTCAAGATTGACTTTCCGACTGAGAGCATCAGCGACAACATTTGCTTTACCGGGGTGGTAAAGTATCTCACAATCGTAATCCTTAAGTAATTCTAGCCAGCGTTGTTGTCTCATGTTCAATTCTTTTGACTAAAGAGATATTGGAGACTCTTATGATCAGTGAACAATTTGCACTTTGTTCCATAGAGGTAACGCCTCCATATTTTCAAAGCGAAAACTACCGCTGCTAACTCCAAATCATGAGTCGGGTAGTTCTTTTCATGCTCTTTTAGCTGTCGAGACGCATATGCGATCACCTTTTTTCTTTGGGTTAAAACACAACCCAATCCAACCCCAGACGCGTCACTATAAACAACGAAGTCTTCAACTCTATCGGGTAGAGAAAGTATCAGTGCCTCGCATAGCTTTTTCTTTAGCTTCACGAATGCTTATTTATGCTTATCACTCCAAGCATAAGTAGCTCCTTTGTGGGTCAAAGCTGTTAATGAACTAGCGATCGAAGAAAAACCTTGGATAAACCTTCGGTAATATCCGGCTAATCCCAAAAAGCTTCGGATCTCTGTGGGATTCTTCGGTTGCTCCCACTTTGTTACAGCTTTAATCTTTACCGGATCAACCATTATACCTTCTTGGTTGACAACGTGACCCAAGAATTGGACTTCTCAAATCCAAAAATCACATTTGGAGAACTTAGCATACAACTTCTCCTTCTTCAAGACTTCTAACACTTCTCGCAAGTGTCTGCCATGCTCCTCTTGGCTTTTCGAGTAAATCAGAATGTCATCTATGAACACTATCACAGATTTATCAAGGAACGGATTAAAAACCCTATTCATCAAATCCATGAATGTTGTTGGAGCATTGGTTAGCCCAAACGACATAACTAAGAACTCATAGTGTCCATATCGCATTCTGAATGCAGTCTTCTCTATATCCTGCTCTTTCACCTTCAGCTGATGATATCCTGACCTTAGGTCGATCTTTGAAAAATAACTTGAACCTTGTAGTTGATCGAATAGGTCATCAATCCTTGGCAACGGATATCTAGTCTTTATTATTGCCTTATTCAGCTCTCTATAATCGATGCACATTCTCATACTTCCATATTTCTTCTTCATGAATAACACCGGAGCTCCCCAGGGTGATGAACTAGGTCTAATGAAACCTTTGTCCAATAACTCCTGAAGTTGCATCATCAACTCCTTCATCTCCGTTGGTGCTAGTCGGTAAGGTGCTTTTGCAATCGGCGTTGTTCCGGGCAACAAGTCAATACGGAATTCCACTTGTCGATCAGGCAGTAATCCAGGAAGATCTTCGGGAAACACTTCCGGATAATCACACAACACGGGAATATTCTGCATCACCTTCTTTTCCTTCTTAGCATCGATCACGAATGCTAAGTATGATGTACACCCCTTGGTCAAACACTTTCTGGCTTTCATTAGAGAAATGATTCCAGAATTTACTCTGCGTTTATCTCCATACACCATAAACGATTCCTTCCCAGGCGGGTTCACTTTCACTATTTTCTTCTTGCATAAAATTTCGGCATCATTGGCGCTAAGCCAATCCATTCCCAAAACGATGCCGAAACCATTATTTTCGATAGGCAATAATTCCTCGTGGAACTTATTCCCATTTAAATCAATTAAGATGTTTTTCATACGATGGCTAACAGGTACAAACTTGCCACTAGCAACTTCGACTAATAAAGCATCATTTAGTCTAACAACAGGCAAAGCTAGTTTTCTACCAAATTCATGCGATATAAAGGAGTAATTGGCTCCAGAATCAAACAAAATTTAGGCAGGCAATTCATTTACAAGAATGGTACCTGAAGCGACATCAGCTTCTTCTTTGGCAGCTTCCAGTGTCATCTGGAAGGCTCTTGCTTTCGGCTTTGGTGGAATGTTGGGTCTTGCTGCTTCCTTCTTCTTAGGGCAGTCCCTCGACATGTGACCCTCCTCACCACAACCATAGCAAACTTTCTTGGTAAGTGTGCATTCGTTAGCATAGTGCACTGGCTTTCCACATTTAAAACATTTGGCCACCACTTCACACTTTCCATGATGCTTCTTCTTACATTTTTTGCACCATTTCGCTTCCCCTCCTCCTCCTCTCGAACTAGACTTCGAGAAATTGTTTTTTTCTTGTTGGACCCTGAAGTTCCATCGAACTTCCTCTTTTCACCAACCTCTATCCTTTCCAGACCCTTTTCTTTCTGCTGGGCCTCCACATTCTTAGCTGCTCGAACAGCTGTTTTCAGAGTAGTTGCCATCTTGACTGTCGCGCCAAAGTCGGCAG
The DNA here is from genome assembly GCF_002870075.4 of Lactuca sativa. Taxonomy (NCBI): domain Eukaryota; kingdom Viridiplantae; phylum Streptophyta; class Magnoliopsida; order Asterales; family Asteraceae; genus Lactuca; species Lactuca sativa. Next base: position 90,059,172 of record NC_056628.2, on the reverse strand, counting down.
GCAGTCCATTAGCGAACCTCTCAATCTTGGAGAGTTCCGTTGGCACTAGGTACGGAAATAACTTCATTTTCTCAGTGAATGCAGTAGCATAGTCATCCATGCTCATCCTCCCTTTCTTCAAGTTTTGGAACTCATTGTTCAGATCAATCAGATCTATCTCTGAACAATATTGAACCCTTAGTTGTTCCAGGAACTCCTCCCATGACATTTTCAGGGCTTCTCCTCGTGGCATAGTATCCGCCAACAACTTCCACCAACTCAAGACTCCAGTCTTCAGTTGTCTAACTGCAAAGACAATCTTCTGTTTGTTGCTACAGTCGCAACATTCAAATACCATCTCCATTTCGGAGATCCAATCCATAATCTCAACAGGCTTTGGGCTTCCAGAAAGACTTGGCGGCTTGGCGCCCAAGAAATTCTTGTATATTCGCCCATCCTTGTTGTTTCTCTTTTCCGAGTCGTTCCTTCGTTCTCCTTGAGTCCCAACTTGACTCACCATGCGACTATTGTTCCCTTACTCCGATTGCTTGGGAATCAATTCGGGTTCCTCAATAGGTATGATAGGTTCATCCTTATTATCATGCAACATCTATCGCATTTCATCCCTTTGTTCGGCTAACATAGCCCGAATCATGGATTGCACTCCAGCCATGGTGACCTGTTCTGGTGCAACAGCTTCAACTGCTACTTGTTGAATTACAGGTGGTTGATTCCTGTTCTCGTTAGTGTTTCCAACACCGCTTCTTGTTATCGCCATTCTTGATCTATACACCAAATAAGGTGAAATTAGATCTTAATTCGTGAAAGATATTACGATCTTCCATATAACTCCGAAACATTTACATGTTAGTTCTAATATCGTCGTCATACGCTTAAAATCCTAAACACATATGGATTCCAGATCTGGTCGGCAACAGACCATAGATCCGAACAAACAATATCATATATGGCAACATATAACATTTAGCACATAAAAGCATTTTAGGCAACTTTCCTAAAATAAACTAGTGCTCGTGTCTAAAACATAACAGACACACATCTCAAAATCTTCATTTAACATTTTAAGTTTAAGTCTAGAAATCCTACAAATTCCTAGTTCGTTTAAACTAATGCTCTGACACCAACTGTGACATCCCCAAAATCATGGCCAGAAAAGACCATTTTCATTTATGCTTTTAAAATAATTTCAGAGTAAATCCTTTTGATTTAAAAAGAGTTGCGGAATTTGTTCCCAATAATAAAACATGATAAAATGATATTTACCAAAGCATTTCATAAAGAAATGTATTTTCGTTATATAATCAAAACTCGGAATGTCATGTTCCGATACAGACCATAAAGCATAAACGATAACATTACAAGTCATTCAACAAATATATACATATACAGACTTGTAAACAAAACAACTTGATGATTCATCCATCTTATGCCCTTGCGCCACTTCCTATAATACAAATAAACTGAGTGGGTCAGGCTTGAGAGCCTGGTGAGCATATAGGCTTTTCAACCCATAATAAATAATTATATTTAATTCATCAACCAACAATAACCCGATTACCCATTCCCGTTATCCTCACTTTACGTCCCTAAAACAACATCTATTATAAGGGACCTAATCTAGGAATTTCATCGGGATGGACTTTACCGCGAGGGGTTTCCTTAGTAATAAAAGTCCTAAGGCAACCATGAGGGGGATAGAGTACACCGGTGAACACATCGTTCACAACACCTACATGTTATGAGCCTGCTAGCGTTCCACTGAACTGTCTAGAAAGAGTCCGTGGTAGTTATCTATACTCCACTGAATAACTAGATGAACAACAACAACAACGATGCCTCTCATCTGTTTATCACACATCAACTATCTACCCATGTTCTACCCAACATATTAGTAGATAAAAATATATATTTTTATACATAGTTTAAAACCTGTATAGCATGTTCAATCAATACATATTCCACATAACAGATGAGGCATACACACATACACGTATTTCATAGAGAATAAATCAGATCTATGAGTTAGAAGAAAGTGAATATACATTCACACATATAATCAACAAAATATACACATAACACGTATTTCATACCAAATACTTCATAATTATGTGTCAGAAGAAAGTAACTACACACTCACTTGATCAGAAGATGATCGGACAACACTACGGCTTGTAGAATTTGTATTCTTCGGTAGATCTGGAAGATCTTCACAAAAACCGGGCTCCTCGTGGGCATAGCTTCGGCTCGGGAATAATACCGGGGCTTCGGGTATAATTGGCACGTAAAACAAGGCAAAAACTAGAGAGAAAGAAGGAATGGAGAAAAACATCTCGGCTGCCCTCGCATGCCTTTTATAGAGGCTGAGCCTCGCACGTACGTTGGGTGTACTCAGCTACGCGGGGCGTACGTGACCAAAAACGTCACTACATGCGTCATCGGAGCACTCGAGTGCGAGGCTTCGTCATGCTTCGCTGTACGCTAGGCGTACGCCAGTACGCTGAGTGTACTTCGGATAAGATCAATGACTCCTTCGGATATACATCCGAATTAAAGATTAAATAATAAATATTAATTATTTAAAAACTTCGTAAATTCATATCTTCTTCATAAGAACTCCGTTTTCGACGTTCTTTATATCCACGCGTAGGTGAGACTACGCTCTACAACTTTCGTTTAGACTCCGTCGGCTAATTTTGAATTTATTTATATTATTTACTTTTTAGTAGGCCGGGACAGGAAAAGTTCGCTATAAATTCATAGCTTCTTTATCTGACGTCCGTTCTCGCCTATCTTTTTATCGCTTCGCTACCACTAACGAGATCTTCGATTCTCGTTTAGATTGTTTCGGCTAAAGACCGCTCGATCTCAAATCGAGTATTCGGGCTGCATACTGCTAAGTCGAAACTTCAGAAAATCATAACTTCCTCATACGAAGTCAGATTTGGGCGTTCTATATATATATTCGGAAACCTCGTTTCGGCCACTACAACTTTATGTAAAGATATCAAGTTTATTTTACACTTAAACTTTGTCGCTTATTTTATTCTTAATTAAATCAAATCACATAATTAAGCAATTAAGCACAAAACACATAATACTCAAATAATACGTTCTTATTATTTCAAAATGAGTTACAGAAGTTAACCTAGACTATTACATTGCTAAAAATGGCAAGCCCAGAAACAAAGGCGTTACGTCTCTTATCCCTTTTCGCCTTCAAATTCTTCCTTTCCATGTTGTACACTTGTACAAAATTTTGCACCCCAATTGCATCCCTTATCCTATCTCTCCCCTCTTGTTCAAACTGCTTCACTTCATCTGCAACAACACCACATAAGGGGTAAAACAGGAAATGCAAAAAAAGCAACTGAAAATTTGACAACAAAACTTACCTTAAATAACCTTCCCAATAAATCCTTTGCAGATTTTGTATAAAGGAAGGAGCACTTGATAAGAATAAATTCCACCATCTTTCTTCTCAGATTGTTCTAGAATTTCCAATGTTCTTGGGGATTTTTGGTGATATTTGTCTAAAACTATCAAAGATGATTCTCATCTAAAAATAGTTTACAATCAATTAGCATGGATAAGAAACTCCAAGAAAAGATAAAGAATTTCAAATTTGATTCTAACCTGAACTTCCTCCATATCAGGTGAAAATTTTCCCATTTTTTAAGCAAATAGGAGATAAGCAAATAGAAAAGAAGCTCGTAGTTCTCCACATCATTACAACCATCAAGACCAGAAGCAATATATGCAAACATACTTCTTCAATCTCTTCATCCTTTTGTTGAAGAGTTAACCAAAATACTTGAGCCTCCTTTTGCTGACCTAAAATCGAATGCAATCCAAGAATTGTAATATTGTGTATGAGATAGTTGTTGGCTTTGGCTTAGAGCCCAAGGGTATCAGTAAAGGCGTTGGTTCAAGCCTTTCATGGATTTTGGATTTAGTGCAATTGGTTTTCAAAAAAAATAAAGTTGATATTTCTGTGGATATAAAGAACTTCAAAAACAGAGTTATAATGAAGAAGTTATGATCATTCGAAATTTGAAGGGTTTGGGCCGAACCCGGTACACAGGGCATACTCGATGGGAACGCATGGCGTTCAGAAGGAATGGACGCAGGCAACTTAGGGGGAACGTTAGGCGTTCATAACGAACGTTGGGTGTTTGCGCTGAATCTAGAAACCCTAATTTAAAGGGTTTGGACCCTATATGCTCATCATCAACTCCCAGCCCTAGTTCATTTCATCAGCCTCCTTCCTCCCAAATATGTTTTCCAAGCCCTAAACCTCCTTGAGAGAATTTGTGATATTTTTGGTGTGTTCTTGAAGTCTTGAAGGAATAAAGAAGGAAGTATAACCGGTCTTGGAAGGGTGAAGCTTCATAGATCCAGAATCACATCACCATTTGGCATCCATTGGAGGTATAAAGTTCTAAACTTGGTAGATTGTTTCATAGATCTTGTTTTGGACTTGGTTTTATGCCTTTTTGGTCCCATAAGAGTTGTATTTTGAGATGAAGGAATTATGATTCATTTGGGTTGTCCTTTCAGAGACCTTGGTGCCTCTTGAGTCATAAAAATGTGAACTTGGATGTTAGTTCTCCCCATGCATGTTTTCTTGATGGTCTTAATGGATTAAGACATTAGGTTTTGTTGTTGGGCACTTAATGGCCATGAAAGACCATAAAGTTGGAAACTTAATGGTTAAGGACATAATTTTGGACTTAGTTATGGAAAATGGGCTTAAGAGCTTAAGGAATAAGCTCTTAATGAAGTTTTTGGTGGAAGTCCAGCGAACGCTATGCGCAGCTCAGAGGAACGTTGTGTGTTTCGTCCCCTACTCACGATCTGAACTAAAGCACTAAACACCCCGCGTTCAAGATGAGAACGCACCACGTTCGTACCGAGTTGGCCCGGGCTGACTCGGTTGACTTTGACTTCTAACGAAGTTTGACCTGGGGCATTTTGGGTATTTTGGGTTATTAAGTTAACCCAGGTTCATTGTTGGGTCATGGGCCATTATTTGGGTTATTGGGTCAGATATTTTGTGCCCATTAAGGAAATGGTAAAAAGGTCTTTTACCCTAGGAGTTGGGAATTATGAGGTGAAACCCCGGTTATGGTTCATGGCATGATAATTGATTGATGTATTTGTTATAGGACGAAATTTTCGGGTTGGCAACCGTGTGTCATCTGTGTAGCAGCTTGCGTGTTATTCATAAATGGATTGGGGTGAGTTTCTTTCACTGTACTTGTGGGTCGAAGCCACCAATGTCGACACATTGGATTATGTTTCTTGATTTTGGAGTGATGATATGCGGGTATGGTATAAAGATGGGATATTGGGTATGTTATAGGATGATATTATAGTATAGGGATCTGCTAGATTCGTATGGTTACACATTATTTGGATGATATGTGTTATGTGTTATGTGCTATTGTATATGTTGACATATGGTGGGTGGGTTGAGGTGTTATTGCTCCGTGCTAAAAACCAACAAACCCAGGAGAATGCCAGTCATAATCTATGGGCCTGAGGGTAATCCAGTCTTATGTTGTGGGCTCAGTTAGAGTATTCCAGTCATGGGCTAAGGGCCAGTTGGCCATTCCAAGTCTCATGCTGAGGGATTGACGGGTAGCCAGACTTATGATGAAGACCCCGAGGGGTATTCCAGACATAAGTTGTGGGCCAGGTGTTATTGATTGTGTGTGTGCGCTATCATGTGTGATGTTTTGTGTGTGGTGGTACTTTAGGGGAACTCACTAAACTTTGGCTTTCGGTTTTAGTTTTTATGTTTCAGGTTTTTGGAGTTTCGGGACTCAGCGAAGGCGTGGTCGGGAACATCTTCCTTGTTTATGAATTATAAAGATTTTGGGATACTCTGATAAACATTTAAATACCTTTGGAAACCATGGTTGTAAAAATATGAAGCTTTGTAAACAGTTTTAAAAATGAAAATTTTACCTTGATTTTTTGGACGTTACAACAACATCTCTAAATCTTTTTAAGTTCAATAACTCTTATGAAAGCCTGTATACTGATGAGCAACAGAAAAAAGAGAATGAGACAAATAGGCCACGACTTTTAAACACCTTCGAGTGGTTAAACCGTACAGAAAACAAACCATCTACAGATTACTTATCTGTTCAAGAGGTGGAAGAAGTTAAGATCAAGAGGTTAAACTGTGCAGAAAACAAACTATGATTCACAAAAACTAATGAATTACAACCAAACAACATTAATTAAACCAATGATATGGAAAAAAAATTACCTTAACTGTAGAATACTTCGTTGCCTATATTCGAGGGGTTGCCAATCTTCGACTAGTAGAAAAATTGTTTAGGGCATAATCATGCTATACAAACGAACCAGTCCAAACTCGAAGCAAAAGGGAAGATTGAAGGCAGAATGAAAAATCGAAGGCAAAATACGATTGGATGTAGAGTGTAGGGATCGAACCATGGAGAACGATTTGAATTTTCAACTCTCCACTTTTTTTTTCTATTTCTCGGCTTCTTTAATTTTCTATTCCCAATCTTTTCCTTATAAATAAAAGAGAATAAAATTGATGGCAATGGGATTCATTCTTTCCTTTTTCTCTACATTTTAATGCAAAGCAAACAAAGAAATAGAAACAATTCCATTTCTCTTCTCATATTTCCATATACCAAACACCTACTAAGGGTTACCAAGTAAATTTTCAGGTTTGACACATTTAACCCCTAAATGCTGCCACAATGGAAACATTAGTCTTCATGACTAATGTTATACTAACATTTTTACTTTGAAGTATGGAAAAGTCTCACTTTAATCCATCTACTTTGACTTTAACATTTTAGTGTTATTCACATATATTTAATTGTTGGGTCTGGATCCGATAGAACCCCAAAAATGGTAGGAGCCATGAGAACAATTGTCTACCACCCATTTCATGAAGGTCAAAAATGTCAAACGCAATTACTAGTTTTTGATGCATTCACATGCAACACATGTCCATGGAACGTAATACTAACTAGGGGAAATAATCACGTGTGATGAGTGTCCACGGGACGTCATTTAAATGAGTTTTTCTTTTCTTTTACGTTTTTTTTAAAAAAATTATTTAAAAAAAAACTTTTTTTAGAGTCATATATACTCGGTTTTGTTGTTTTTATACCTTTTTCGTTTATATATATATATATATATATATATATATATATATATATATATATATATATATATATGTTTTATACTTTTTGTTTTTTTAAGAAAGAAAACTTTTTTAGATCAATATACTCAATTTTTCCTGCGCTTTTTTTATTATTTTTTTCTTTTTTTAATTAAATATCGGTTTGAATTTTTTGATGTTTAACAATTATAAAATGTTTTGAAACATAACGGTATTATGCATCATACTATTTGGGATCATATTACATTTGGATCATTAAATTTGAATCATATCATTTTTTATCATAAAATTTTAGATTATATCATTTTGAATCATAGTAATTTGGATCATATCATTTATGAATCATATGATTTTAATCATAATATATTGAATTAAATAAAGTTTTTGTTCAATACAATATTTAGATTATTATATTTTTTGGATCATTTAATTTTGAATCATAAAAGATGTAATAATTAAGGATCATGAAAGATTTGAATCAAAATATATTTACATCATAGCAAACTAAGGATAATAAACATATTAAATCTTAATATTTTTGAATCATAAATAACTATTTAAAAAACAAAATTTGGAGACATATAATCGGTTTTGTTGTTATTATATACATCTTTTTGTTTTGTTTTGTTTTTTTTTATGTATTTCATTTTTTTGTTTTTTTTAAATACTTTTTTAGATCATTATACTCAGTTTTTTGAGCTTTTTTATTTTTATTTTTTTATTTTTTTGAATTAAATATCAGTTCGAGTTTTTTATCCGTAACAATTATAAAATGTTTCGAAACATAACGGTATTATGCATAATACTATTTGGGATCATGAAAATTTAAATTTGGATCATATCATTTTGAATCATAGTAATTTGAATCATAATCATTTTATATCATAGTAATTTGGATCATATAATTTATAAATCATATGATTTTGATCATAATATATTTAATTGAATAAAGTTTTTGTTCAATACAATATTTAGATCATTATATTTTATGGATCGCTTAATTTTGAATCATAAAAGATGTAACAATTAAGGATCATGAAATATTTGAATCAAATATTTTACATCATAACAAATTAAGGATCATAAATTAACTCATTAAGAGCATGGTCGTTATTTTACCAGTCTGGTTTAATGTTTAATTTTTTTGTGTTATTAAAAACAATAATAAAAAGGTTTAAAAATTAACATATTAAATTAAAATTTTAGATTCTCTTTAAAAAATAATAATAAGATAGATTTTTTTTAAGAATACACATTTATAAATTTTTTTAGAAAATATGAATTTTTAAAAAGAAATTGAAAAAATATTTAAAAAACCAGTAATTTTTTTTAAAAACAGTAAGTTTTTAACAAAATTGGGATATTTAAGAAAACTATAATTTTTTAAACCAAAAAAAAAAAATCAACGTTTTAGATGTATATATACAATTTTTTTTCAAGTGCATATGTGCGTATTTCTTATACTATAATATTTGTAACTACATAATAAAAAAACATATTTATTAGTAATTTATAAATAGAATAGTACATGTATTATATTTGATACAAAATAAAATATAAAAAACAAAAAATGCTACAAAATTTGAACGCGTTTTCATGTCTTCATGTCAAGATTTCCATATGTATATATAATGTAAGATTCACACGTGATTATATCATGTAAGACTCATATTTGATTATATAATGTGATAATAACATGTGATTGTATCTTTTAAGATTAAAATGTAAAATTCACAAGAAAAATTAAAAAAAAATAACGAAGAACACTCACATAAAATGCATGTGCGCATATAGACACAATTCATATGTGATTCACTTTTAATTTACATGTGAATCACATGTAATTCGTTTGTAATTTACATGTGACTCACATATGATTCATATGTGAATTACATTTGATTTATATGTGAATCACATGTAATACATATGTGAATTACATGTTATTTACATGTGAATCACATGTAATTCATATGTGATTCACTTGTGATTTACACATGATTCATATGTAATTAGATGTAATTTACATGTGATCCATATGTAATTCGTATGTGATTTATGTGTGATCTACATATCAATTTCATGTGATTCATATGTGAATATGATTCACATGTAATTCATATGTGATTTACATGTGTATTACATGTAACTCATATGTGATTTCACAATTTGTGTTTTTTGCACCCTATTTAAGCATCATATATGACCTCCATTCCAACCTCCATCGTCTCCAAACCCTAATCTCAAATCCCTAACCCGTCATAAGTGATCTTTAGCTATTTCTTGCCATTTTGAGTGTTATTTGTGCCTTTTGAAGCTTGTGGAAGAAGTAGAAGATAGAACACTCAATAGTGTTATTTGTATCTTTTCTTGGAGTTTCTTATCCATACATTATTTGTGCCTTTTGAAGCTTGTGGAAGAAGTAGAAGATAGAAGACTCAAGAGTGTTATTTGTATATTTTCTTGGAGTTTCTTATCCATACATAATTTGTGCCTTTTGAAGCTTGTGGAAGAAGTATAAGATAGAATACTCAAGAGTGTTATTTGTATCTTTTCTTGGAGTTTCTTATCCATACATAATTTGTGAATTTTGAAGCTTGTGGAAGAAGTAGAAGATAGAAGACTCAAGAGTGTTTTTTGCATTTCTTACCATTTTGAGTGTTATTTGTATCTTTTCTTGGAGTTTCTTATCCATACACAATTTGTGCCTTTTGAAGCTTGTGGAAGAAGTAGAAGATAGAAGACTCAAGAAGGAAGGAGTAGATCCAGGAACTACACTCCATTTGCTACATTTTCTGGTAATCAAGTTCCCAACTTGATTATTATTCTCTTAGATCTATTTGTTTCCATTTTATGAAGGTTTTGGTTCAAGAACCTTGGTCCTTGGGTTTGGGACGTCCCAAGTGACTTATGTCTCAGATCTAGGATCTAGGAAGGGTTCCATGGCATAAAGGTGCAAACTTTATGACCATGGAAGCCCTATACAAGCTTATAAGCAAATTTATGGCCTTTTTAGCCCTAAAAGACCATGCATGGAAGGAAAGCTCGGGACTTTATGTGTCCAACAGATGTTAAAACCCTAGATCTAGGTTTGCATGTGTGGATTTGAGCTTCTAAGGATTTTTGGACAAGATATATGTCTTAAAGGAATTAGGGTTTTGTCTAAACCCTTTAAGAAGAGTTATGAATGGGTAAAGTTAGAAACTTTACCCTTAGAATGGTCTTTCCAGTGGGAAAACGAACTAAGGACCTTGGATTTAGAAGATAGGGGCTTAATCTGTTAAGATGGCCAAACAGACAGAAGGACTCGTCGTGTCCATAAGGGAACTCGACGAGTCGAGTCGTGTTGTCCCGATTCCAGTTTATAGTAGAACTCGACGAGTCTATAGAGGGACTCGGCGAGTGGATTAGCTAAGTCACGGATAAGCAGCTCGATAGGACTCGATGAGTCGTTGGAGCGACTCGGCGAGTTAAGATGCGATTCCAGGATTTCTGAGTTCTAGAACTCGATGAGATACTAGGCTGGCTCGGCGAGTTAGGTCAACTTGGAATGTTGACTTTGACCAGGATGTTGACTTTGACCAGGGGTAAAATGGTCATTTTACCCTAATAAGGATTATCAGATTTTGATCATGTGTTATTATGGAATTTATAGCCGGAGAGTCGCCAGAGTAGCAGGCAGGGATTCCTCACCCAAGTTTTCAGCAGTCAGTCTTGCGAGGTGAGTTTCTGTAACAACCCAAATTTTGTAAAGAAAATTTTTCGTTTTAATTAATCAACCGATTACATATTCCATGAGTTTTCAAAACATTTGTTTCCAATTCACATTCATTACATTATTGTTGTGTTTTTATGAAATCATCAGGGAGTCCCCAAAACCTCCAAAAGAGAGGTAGAGTACACGCCATGTCATCACGCCTTGCCTTTTCCCTTAGGCTCCGAAGTACCTGCAACAATCAACAACCTGTAAGCAAAATGCTTAGTGAATTTCCCAGAGCATACCACACACAATCACATATCCTGATAGCCATAAAGCTACACGCATAACACATAAACCATGCATACATCAAATTTGTAATAGTGCCATGGGCTACCCCACATGGTCTTTACCTAGGACTGCCATGGGCTACCCCACATGGTCTTATATCTAGTGCCATGGGCTACCCCACATGGTCTTCACCTAGGACTGCCATGGGCTACCCCACATGGTCTTACATCCAATGCCATGGGCTCCCCCCGGGGTCTTCATACAACATGCAATCACATAGCAAAGCAAACACAGAGTATCTAGCATGTCTACCATAATCACATAATAGGTCGGCCTTGGTGCCTTTGACCCATAGATATGGTGAGAAGACTCACCTGACACGAATGCTAAACAAATACTTTTTCGATTGGATATGCCCCACGAACTGCTCCAACTCAACTACCTAAAAAGTGACATATAATACACAGTCATTAACCTCAAAGTCCGCCCTGGTCCACTTCAGTTAGGATCAAGTCAACAGTCCATGTTGACCCTAACTCGTCGAGTACAACTAATGACTCGCCGAGTCATCGAGGTGACTCGCCGAGTTCATATGGTCTTGGCTGCTAATCTAAGGTCCACTCGTCGAGTTTCCTTGCTTGATACTCGACACGTTTATGACCATCGAATCAATTGGGGAACCTTACTTGACTCGCCGAGTTGGTCCTTCAACTCGTCGAGTTCTAGGCAATCTTCATCCGACTCACCGAGTTGTTCATCCAACTCGCCAAGTCCATGCCTGTCTTCATATGACTCGCCGAGTCCCCCTTGAGACTCGCCAAGTCCTATCAGATCTCGAGCCATACAGACTCCTTGGAGCCATGCAATGCTTCCAAATTACAGATCTAGGCTCCTGAGGCATGCTTTTCACGTAAAGTTGCAAACTTTACGTGCATGCAAGGCTTTAAAGCCTTAAAATAGCAAATCTAAGCTTGGAATTGATTCATACACTTGAGGGGAGGCACATGCTAGGCTAAATTGATAACTTTATGCATCTCAAGGTCAAAAGGAGTCCAGATCTGAAGTTACAACTTTAGATCTTGGCTTAAACACAAAAGCCCTTTCCTAGAATCCATGCACAAAAGGGTTTGGAAGGAAATGAGCCAAGGAACAGCTTAATACCTCCAGAAAGTGCCCCACATAGGTAAATATTGAATCCCCACGAGTCCTTTGCTTCTTCTAGCTTGTTTCCCCAAGTGCTTCCTTCACAAAATCCCTCCTTCAAGCTTAAAATCACCAAGAACACACTCACACTCGAATCCGAGTTTTTGGGAGGAAAAGAACTGTAAAGGGGAGGCTAAGGGAGGCTTATGACCCTTTAAATAGGGTGCAAGGCCCCGAATTTTAGGGTTTCATCTGCCAGCATCTACTCATCGAGTCCCATAGCGAACTCGGCGAGTAGATCATTAAACTTCACGGGCAAACCCGCTACTACTCGACGAGTAGGGAGGCCAACTCGCCGAGTAGGTTCTAAAAAGACAAACCAAAATTTCAATATTAATACCTGAGGATCAGGGCATTACAACTCTCCCCTACTTGAATTAGGCTTCGTCCTCGGAGCCTGCTGGTTCAAATAACTCCGGGTAGAAACCACGCATTTCATCTTCCGATTCCCAAGTCCATTCGGAACCCCTTCGGTGCTGCCATTGCACCTTAACCAACTTCACTTCTTTATTCCGGAGCTTTGTTGTCTTCCTGCCCAAAATCGCAACTGGTCTTTCGACATAATTCAGGCTCCCATCCAACTGAATGTCGTCCAAGGGTATGACTGAGGATTCGTCGGCGACACACTTACGAAGCTGAGATACATGGAAGGTGTTGTGAATCCGACTAAGCTCCTCTGGAAGCTCTAATCGATATGCCACCTTGCCCACCCGGGCTATGATCCTGAACCTTCCTATGAACCGGGGCCCCAATTTGCCCTTCTTGCGGAACCGAATAATCCCTTTCCAGGGCGATACCTTTAATAAGACAAAGTCCCCTTCCTGAAATTCAAGGTCTGATCGCCGTCGATCCGCAACCGGGGCCCCAATTTGCTCTTCTGACGGCTCTACGCGACCCGCAACCGGTCGCGTACCTGCTGAATCAATCTGGTGGTCTCGAGTACCACCTCCGTGCTCCCCAAAACCCGATGCCCAACCTCGTCCCAGCAAGCTTCCTCGGTGAATGTCTTGGTAGAAGATATTATTTCTTGAAACTGCGGTTTATTGGTTTTTAAGTAAGTACGTAACTCAACAAGAAATTTCCTTACCTGTCCAATTTCTAATGAATCAAGATAGCTGGGGATCTTGCTAAGAATGAAACTCCTAACCTTAAATCATAGAACCGGGGATGATTTCCAAGAATCCGAAGTTGGAACGGGGAAAAAAATCCCCAGTGGCTTAAAACGGCCGATATGAGCTGAGATATCGGTCCTATGAATCTGTTCCCGAGGGTCGAGCTGCGTTAAGCTCTTATTCTCCAATTCTGTTAACGCCGTCAACGCGAACTGCCGATGCGGCTTCTGACTATTTGATACATAAAAAACTGTCCGTCATTTTTTAGAGATAGGCGGGCAGGTTCCAAAATTAATATTCCTGTTTTCATTAATTGTGTAAGATTTAAATTCCTACTCATTATACCCAGATCCATTTCTTTCCTTTGAATATAGGATATAGTAATTTTTCTGACATTTATCAGGCTAAGTATGGTCTACTACTTAGCCTGATAAATGTCAGAAAAATTACTATATCCTATATTCAAAGGAAAGAAATGGATCTGGGTATAATGAGTAGGAATTTAAATCTTACACAATTAATGAAAACAGGAATATTAATTCTGGAACCTGCCCGCCTATCTCTAAAAAATGACGGACAGTTTTTTATGTATCAAATCAGAATTCTTTTTGTCTATATTTTTTCTTTTTTCAAAGGCAGTCCTTTTCTTTCCCCAGACCGATGACTCGCTTGTTCAGTACTGCTAACTCTTATTGGAGGATTCCGTCCCCTCGGGACTACCAGTAGCTTCGGTTGTTGAATCTCGTGCAAGTTAGGTTGTGGTTGTATTGGCTTGCGCTGCACCTCCGCCCATAAAACATCTCAAATGGTGCTCGGTCAATACTAGCATGATAACTGTTATTATACGAAAACTCTGCCAGTGGAAGATACGCATCCCAACTTCCTCCGAAGTCCAGCACGCATGCCCGCAGCATGTCTTCCAGTGTCTGGATCGTCCTCTCACTCTGTCCGTCGGTCTGGGGGTGATACGTCGTACTAAAATGCAACTGGGTACCCAGTTCCTCATGGAACTTCTTCCAAAACCTGGATGTAAACCGAACATCCCTATCTGAAACCACTGATACCGGCACTCTGTGCCTAACGACCACCTCTCGAACATAAATGTCCGCCAACTTTTCTACAGATATACTCTCGTAGATCGGGATGAAGTGGGCACTCTTCGTCAGTCTATCCACGATTACCCATATGACATCTACTCCCCTCGCTGTCCGTGGTAGCTTTGTGACGAAATCCATAGTGATCTCTTCCCACTTCCACATGGGAATGGGTAATGGCTGAACCTTGCCATGAGGTCGTTGGTGCTCGGCCTTGACCTTTTTGCATGTCAAACACCGCTCCACATACTCGGCGATTTCTCGCTACATGCAGGGCCACCAATAGCCCCGCCTCAAATCCCTATACATTTTTGTTGCACCTAGGTGTATAGAAAACCTAGACTTATGCGCCTCCTCCAACAGTCTCTGCCTCACTCCCCCTGACATCGGTACCCACACTTGGCCACACTGAGTCAATAAGCAGCGACCATCCTTAACAAACAAAGGATACTGCCCCCGAATCCTTTCCATTTTCCAGTTCTCTTTCTTCGCCCCTTCAACCTGAGCCCCTCGAATCATGTCTATCAAGGGGGGACTTACCATCACCCTCAAACAAATACTCCTGATTGGCGACCCCTTCGCCTTGCGACTCAATGCAGTGGCCACCACATTGGCCTTCCCTGGATGATATAGTATCTCGCAATCGTAGTCCTTTAGCACATCCAACCATCTCCTCTGTCACATATTTAGGTTTTGTTGGTCCATCAAATACTTTAAAATCTTGTGATCGGTATACACAATGAATTTCACCCCATACAAGTAATGCCTCCAAATTTTGAGGGCAAACACCACTGCCCCCAATTCCAGATCATGAGTGGGGTAATTAGCCTCATGAGGCTTCAACTGCCTTGAGGCATAAGCGATCACGTGTCCCCGCTGCATCAATATTGCACCCAACCCTGAAATAGATGCATCACAATACACTACTAAGTCATCCAATTCCTCAGGCAGAACTAGAATTGGAGCCTCACATAATCTCCGCCTCAGGGTCTCAAAATCCCTCTGCTGGTCTACACCCCATCGGAAAGTCACATTCTTCCTGGTTAAGCGGGTCAATGGCACGGCAGTCTTGGAGAAGTCCTAGATAAATCTCCGATAATAACCCGCTAAGCCCAAAAAGCTACGAATCTCAGAGGCATTCCTCGGTACTTCCCATCGCATCACCGTCTCCACCTTTGCTAGGTCAACCAAAATACCCTCCTGATTAATGACATGACCCAGAAACTGCACTTCCCTCAACCAGAATTCGCATTTGGAGAACTTCGTATACAGCTTCTCCGTCCTCAAGGTCTGCAATACCTCTCTTAAATGCTGCTCATGCTGATCTTGGGTCTTAGAGTAGACCAGGATGTCGTCAATAAAAACAATCACCGACCGATCCGGCATCGGCCTGCACACCCGGTTCATGAGGTCCATGAACGCGGCCGGAGCATTAGTGAGCCCAAATGGCATCACCACAAACTCGTAATGCCCATAACGAGTCCTGAAAGCTGTCTTCGGTATGTCCTCATCCGGAATCCTCATCTGATGATACCCTGATCGAAGATCAATCTTGGAGAACCACGATGCTCCCTGGAGCTGGTCAAATAAATCGTCAATTCTAGGCAAGGGGTAGCGGTTCTTCACCACCAGCTTATTCAGCTCCCTATAATCGATGCACATCCTGTGCGACCCGTCCTTCTTTTTCACGAAAAGGATTAGAGCTCCCCATGGAGAACTACTTGGACGGATGAACCCTTGGTCTAGTAGCTCTTGAAGCTGGGTAGATAATTCCTGCATCTCGGGTGGCGCCAACCTATATGGTGCCTTTGCTATCGGGGTGGCGCCTGGCACTAGGTCAATACGAAACTCCACCTGCCTCTCCGGAGGCACGCCGGGTAATTCTTCAGGAAAAACATCCGAAAATCCCGCACCACTGGTACACTATCGATATCCGCCACCGCCTCCACTCGTGTATCTGAAACATACGACAAAAATCCCATGTAGCCGTGCTGCAGAAAACCTCCTCGCCCTCGCGGCTGAACAAAGGGTCGGGCCCTGCGTGGTCCTCTCGCCGTGAATAACCAGTTCTCCTCCCCTTTGGGTACGAACCCGGACTAACTGCCGCTCATAATCGATCATGGCCCCATTGGCCCCCAGCCAGTCCATCCCAATAATCACTTTCAATCCTCGCAAGGGTATGGGGACCAAATCAACGCGAAACCTTTCGCCGTGCACATTCAGGACACAGTCCTAATATACCCTTGTAGCACTCACGGTGCGATCATTTGCAATATCCACCTCGAGCGGGGCATCCAGAGTCCCCGGTGCGTCTCGGAATTTCTTGCTAAGTGCAAGAGACACAAAAGATCGGGTAGCCCCCGAATCGAATACGACATGAGCCGTCATACCATTAACCAGAAAGGTCCCTATACAAATCATAATAAGTATACATGCAAACATTTAACACTAAAAGAACAGAGGATAATCAAAACATACCAGCCACAATGTCTGGCGCAGCCCGAGCCTCCTCGGTAGTTAGCTGGAATGCACAGCTCTTCACCGCTGGAGCTTCCGCCTTGGGGCGGCCATCAGTAATCCTCATAGTGGCGGGCGCCGGCGCCGCCACAGATCCTCCTCCTCCACCCTGCAACCTTCGATAATCGGCCTTTTTATGACCTGTCTGGTTGCAGTGAAAACATATCAAGCCCTTCTTGGGGCAATCCTTACTCAAGTGGCCCTGTTGGCCACAGGAGTAGCATCCTGACATCCCGGCTGTCCGACAAGCCCCACTATGAAATCTCCCACACTTGGCACACCGGCCCCGGCCCTGTTGGCCCTTACTCGAAGAATCAGAGGTCTTAGGCTTCTTAGCCTGAGTCCCCGCTACCTGTACCTGCTCAGTCTTCCGCTTTGTGCGGGACTCTAACTCCATCTCCCTTTCACGGGCCTTCTCAACCATCTCATTCAGGGTTTTGCACCCTGTAAAACTCACAAACTCCCGAATGTCCTCCCTAAGCATAAAGTGGTATCGGGTCCTCCTCATGTCCTCATCCGTCGAATACTAAGGAATCAGCAAAGCTCGCTCTCGAAACTTGGCGGTAATTTCCGCCACAGTCTCAATAGTCTTCTGTAGATCATGAAACTCTCTCACCATCCGTTGCACCTCAATAGGCGGTGCAAACTCCTGATCTAAACGTCGAACAAACTCAGCCCACGTCATGCTAGCCACACCGGTTGTCCCTATCTGACTAGTAACCTCGCCCCACCAATCTTGGGCCCTGTCCCTCAGCATACAGGAAGCAAATCCGACCTTTGCCTTCTCCGGGCAAGAACTCATGCGCTGAGCATTTTCAATGTCTGCCACCCAGCATCTACTCACAATGGGATCCCGGACCCCTGAAAACTCTGGAGCTCCACATGCCTTGAACTCCCTAAACGAGGAAGTTCGAGCTCCACCCTGGCTCGCAGAAATATCGGCCCTGAATGCTCTAAGTATCTCCTCCATGATCTCCATCATGCCCTCCTTGACCGTCCCAAAGATGACTGGGGTAGCATCAAGGATGCCCCTCGTAACCTCAGCCACGATCAGCTCACGCAACCTCTCGTCAATACCATCGGTAGGGCCGCCTGATCCAGCCCCAGATCCCGATCCCGATCCTGATCCCCCCGCTCCAAATCACATAACCACCATGCTGAACTGTCATAACACAAACATAAAGATCAGGATTCCCATATCGAGATTGTATCCATACCAAACTTCCTTGGAATTCCCAGATAGAACATGGGTTCGGGTACAGGTCCTGTGCTTCCAATAGTATGGGCCCAGTACTACCTTTCACACTTACCCGTACCTTTCCCCCTACTTTACCCAGTACCTCCAAATTTATCATAACCGAAAACTATGACTCACAACCCTCACATGAATCAATCCCTGAACACCTTATGATTGTCCTACTCACAACAATCATACCAATCACTGCAGGTTGCTACTAGGCATGCAAATTATACACAGAAAGGATCAAATAGAATTTTGAATAAGAGATTCTACCCTAAAACCACATCCAAACAAGGAAAAGGAAATAAGGCTAAATCATTCATTCTAAGGCTGCAACTCCTAACTGTATATAATTTTTTTTAAATACACTTAGCAATTTCACATAATCAACAAAGCTCGTTTTCAGTATAACATGGCTATTCGAATTGGGAAACTACTTACTTGGCTCGGCTGATCATGCGCGTTGTACACTCTTCTTTTGGGTTTAAAATCCTTTTTAAGTTACTTTTGAAAACGTTTACCACTTCCTTAGTTTGAGTCCTGACACATCCGAGGATGTGTCCGGATCTCTCAAACCAAGGCTCTGATACCAATTTGTAACAACCCAAATTTTGCAAAGAAAATTTTTCGTTTTAATCAATCAACCAATTACATATTCCATAAGTTTTCAAAACATTTGTTTCCAATTCACATTCATTACATCATTGTTGTGTTTTTATGAAATCATCAGAGAGTCCCCAAAACATCCAAAAGAGAGGTAGAGTACACGCCACGCCATCACGCCTTGCCTTTGCCCTTAGGCTCCGAAGTACCTGCAACAATCAACAACCTGTAAGCGAAATGCTTAGTGAGTTTCCCAGAGCATACCACTCACAATCACATATCCTGATAGCCATAAAGCTACACACATAACACATAAACCATGCATACATCAAATCTGTAATAGTGCCATGGGCTACCCCACATGGTCTTTACCTAGGACTGCCATGGGCTACCCCACATGGTCTTATATCTAGTGTCATGGGCTACCCCACATGGTCTTCACCTAGGACTGCCATGGGCTACCCCACATGGTCTTACATCCAATGCCACGGGCTCCCCCCGGGGTCTTCATACAACATGCAATCACATAGCAAAGCAAACACAGAGTATCTAGCATGTCTACCATAATCACATAATGGGTCGGCCTTGGTGCCTTTGACCCATAGATATGGTGAGAAGACTCACCTGACACGAATGCTAAACTAATACTTTTTCGACTGGATATGCCCCACGAACTGCTCCTACTCAACTACCTAAAAAGTGACATATAATACCCAGTCATTAACCTCAATGTACGCCCTGGTCCACTTCAGTTAGGATCAAGTCAACAGTCCATGTTGACCCTAACTCGCCGAGTACAACTAATGACTCGCCGAGTTTCCCGGGATAACATCCACTCCCCGAGTCATCGAGGTGCCTCGCCGAGTTCATACGGTCTTGGCTGCTAATCTAAGGTCCACTCGTCGAGTTTCCTTGCTTGCTACTTGTGACAACCCGAAAAACTTCTCGCATGCACTCTTCAATTCTTTCCAATATTAGACTTATTTTACTATATGGTAGTACCCTTTAGAGCCTAATGAAGCGTTCTAAATGTGATATAATCAAGGTAGGAGTGTTAAAAAGGGTTAACTCGAAGTGTAGGAATCAAAATCGGGCCAAACACTCCAACACATGGAGTGTGCGGCCACACACTTGTGTTTGCGGCCGCACACTCTTCCCAACCGCACACTTCACCTATATATACCATACTTAGTCATTTTTGAACACTTCTTTCACTTCTTCATGCATAGAACTTGAAATCTTCTCAAATATCATCCATTCTCCTTGAAGATCTTCATAAAAGGTACCAAGAACACCATGTTTCTGGCAGCACACACCATCTAGCAACACACATGGCCGCACACATGTGCTGGCCGCACACTTGGCCGCACACACACATATAGTGTGTATTTTGACCATACACTTTCTAGTATAGCCTTATAACCCTTCATACAATCAGATATGATTGTAACACTTCATTATAAGTGTTTACTAGTCCCTAAGGTGGTTCCAATACATTAATTAGTTATTCATAACACTAATTATATTCATATATGTACAATATATGCTAAATAGGATTCGCGTGTGTACTCATGTCACCACTTGACACCTAGCATCTAATCCAACATTTTCATCAGAACACTCACTACAGGTGAGTTCATACCCCTTTAATTAACCTTTGAAATACTTTTAAATGTTTTAAATGCTTTTATGGGGGGAATACAAGTTGAATACTTATAGTTATAACATCAATCACATGTGATTAATACCTATAAAACCAATGATTTTATCACTGTCCAAACTGTTTATCAAACTGCTTTACTTCAAAATGTTTTACAAACTCTTTTACTTATCAAATACTTTTATTTAAAATTTAATATACTTCTTATAATTTGCATGTCCATATATGTACAGATATATAAGAAATGTTTAAAAGGCTTAGGAAGGCCGTCCGCCCTATTTCCTTTTCCTCGATTTGGATGTGGTCTGGTGGGATGTCGGGTAGCCGTCTGAGGGTTGTTTCAATATTAATTATATATCATATGTGCATATATAGACATAAAAGTACTTCCATATTCATGCGTATCAGTTACATCATTAGTAAGTTACCATCGGGGTAACACAGGATTACACTTATACTATTGTTAGATCAATGAGTCAGTTCATTCATGAGTCAGTACTTAGTACTATGAGAAACATATACATTACATTACTATGAGAACATATACATTATAATACTATGATAACATATACAACTATACTAGAGAAGAACATATACAACTATACTAGGAAGAGAACATATACAACGATACTAGAACAAGTAACATTACATTACATATACATGAATACGTTAACAATTGTGATCCACTGTATCGGAGCATGCCTTAAATGTCATGGCCCGAGTTGTAGCCAGAATTCTCTTAGAGGGAGAGCGTGAGTTTGCGTATAGATCTATACTGGATTGACTATCCTACACCTTGCTCCTAGCTACAACCGGACCTGCAAGTCTGCGGGTGCCAAATGTCATTCCGTTCTACGACCATTCGTATGTCGTTGTTACCAGTCAATAGTATGGTGCAATTAATCACATGATATCTTAATATAAATTCGGTTGAAGGTAATTAGTACAGCAGTAGTTCCTATAATACAACACTACAGTACTACAATAATTTATCCCTTACATACATTTAGTGATTATTTCACTTAAACATTAATGTAAAAACTATAATTTGATAATGATAGTTACACTTAGGAAAATTACACACTTTTACGATAAACAAACGTACAAAACAGTTACGCCTTGGTAGAAGGCTACTTTTAAATATAGGTTTTTCTGAGAGATTCAAACTTTTACAAACACGTACAAACATTCACATACTTTTATAACTAATGTTTACAAACTATTGTTTAAAAACTATGTTCAAACGTTTTGATACAACCACCGACACTAAAATACTTATGAACTCACCAGCTTAATGCTGATAAACTCTTTCATAATAACTTGTATTCTCAGGTCATCAGTAGACAGGTACCGATGCCAGCTTTTGAGAAGATGGAGCGCATCCAAGACTCATCTTATTATTTTGATTCACATTATTTTTGGTGTCTATAACTGTAAAGAACACACGTGTATTAAAATTATATATTTAATGCAATGGATGATGTCCCATAGCGAACTCGACGAGTAGATCACTAAACTTCACGGGCAAACCCGCTACTACTCGACGAGTAGGGTGGCCAACTCGTCGAGTAGGTTCTAAAAAGACAAACCAACATGTCAATATTAATACTTGAGGATCAGGGCGTTATAGTTTCCTTCAGTAGGAATGGGTCTAAGGTAGGAATATGTTAGTAGTTGGGTGTTGGCGAGGCCCATATCTCATAGTAGCCGAGTGTAGGCAGGGCCCGTATCTCACAATTTAGTTTGATTATGGATATATGCGTGATTGATAAATTTAGTTATACTCGATGTCTGTGTGATACCTGTATATTTGTTTAGTAGCTGAGTGTGGGTGGGGCCCGTATCTCATAGTAGTCGAGTGTGGGCGCGGCACGTATCTCGAAGTAGTTGAGTGTGGGCAGGGCCCGTATCTCCCAGCTAGCGAAGTGTGGGGCCCGTATTTCCATGAGTGTGGGAGGGGCCTGTATCTCTTAGTTGCATGTTATATGTGTATGGTATGTGGTAGTTTGGGGAGAGTCACTAAACTTCATGCTTACAGTTTTTAGTTTTGGTTTCAGGTACTTCCACTAGCAAAGGGAAGGGCTCGGGATGATCGCATGACACACACCACAGTCTTTAGCCTGGAAGTTTTACTCTGATATTTTAATATGAGATTTTGATATGTGACAGAAATTATGATATTTTGAGACACACGGTTTATGATTTATACTATGGCTATGATATTATAGTTTTAATAATGATTTAAAAACGAACTTTTCAGTTGTATTTTTGGGACGTTACATAGTATGAAAAAATACTATAGCTTTTAATAAAGTAAAAACACTACAACATCTATTATAACATTTACGTCAAACAAAACTTATTAAACACCAATAAATCATTCAAAATGAATATTTAGAAATCAACATACATTTGATATATAGAAACACTGTTATAAAAAAATCTGTGTTAAAATAACCATTGATGCGACAAAACTTATTTTTTTCAACTATTTCATTTTGAATCTTAAATCTTTTCAAACATATGATTTTTTTTAATCAAAATGTAGCACCTGGTTCTTGGTACGTATTCTTTGTAATTAACTCTTTAAATATTAGCATTTTTGGCCTTGGACTTGGCTAGTTGAAGGACCAACTCGCCGAGTAGAAGCGGGATAAGACACGAAACTTAAGTGATGGACTCGACGAGTCCGTGCTGTCTGGAAAAAAACCCTAATATGAGGGTTTGCACCCTATATAAACACATTAACTCAGCCTCCCTCGTCCCTAACACTCTCCTAGAGCTGCATATCGAAACCCTAGCTGTTTGTGTGTGTTAAGGCCATTTTGGTGCTTTTGTGAACTTGTGAAGCTTGGGAGGAAGAAGAGGAGTGGAGTATTCTACTTGGGGCTTGTAGATCCAGAAATCTCATTCCATCTTCAGCTTAATCAAGGTAAAATGCCCCTGCTTTGGTCTTTCATTTGATTGTTCATCTTTAGAATGTGGATCTTGGGTGCATTTGGGGCTTTTCAAGCCATTTTTGGGCTTAAGGGGGTGTATGTGGACTTTGACTTCAGATCTGGACCTTAAGAGGGGTTTCATGGCATAAAGGTGCCAACTTTAGGGCCATGAGAGACCCATGCACATTGTAGGACACTTTATATCGACTTTTGAGCTAAAAACCCCATGCATGTGCATCAAGTTTGGAACTTTACGTATAAAGTGAACATTAGGAGGCCAGATCTATGGTTTTGGTGTGTTAGATCTCATTTAAATCGACTGCATGGAATCGGTCAAGTTTGGACTCGGCGAGTCCGTTCTGGGACTCGGCAAGTCCAAGGCATAAAGTCCCATATTGGTTAAGGGTCTGAAGAACTTAGTTGGGTGTTAGAAGGACTGTAGAAGGTCAGAAAGGGTGACCCAATGTTCTGGACTAAGCCATGGTCCGGGATATTCATGGGACTCGGCGAGTCCATGGCAATCTTCTTATGGATGAAGATGAACTCGACGAGTTGCTCATACAACTCGGTGAGTCAAGGATAGGACCTGTTTATCAGTTGAAGATGAACTCGATGAGTTAATCATACAACTCGGCGAGTCGGATGAAGATTCAGTCAATGTTCATTTAGAAGGGAAACTCGTCGAGTCATCGCTTAACTCGACGAGTAGAGGCGGGTATAAGGACAGATGGAAGGATAGGGACTCGGCGAGTTGGCGAGCCAACTCGACGAGTCAGGTCAACTAGTGGTTGACTTTGACTTTTACTTTGACTTAGTCAGGGGTAAAATGGTCATTTTACCCTAAGAGTAGATATCAGTTCTAACTAAGTGTTTTTGTGGTAATTATAGCCGGAGGATTTTCGGAGCAACAACGGCAACATTTAGAGGATTCCCGCACAGATCAGTAGCTACTACGACGTGAGTTACCTTCTAGTAGCGTTGGGCCTACGGCCACAATGCCGACCCACCAGTAGGAGTTGTATGTTAGATGATTGTCTTTGTGATATCATCTAGGTTTGCTACTACCTGATATGTTGTATGCTGGCATGATATCCGATAGTAGTAGAGTTCGGTTGTTGGACCGAAGGGTAGGTCAGGCACCCCAGATATGTCTGACAGTACGTGATTATGTGTTTGTATGCTGGCTTGATATGTTATATGAGATAGCGGTAGCAGGAGGGGAATAGTCCCCAAGTTCGGTTGTCAGGAACGACGGGTAGGTCAGTACCCTAGAATGGCTTGACACGGGTAGGACAGCACCCTAGAATGGCTGCACGGGTAGGTCGGCACCCTAGAATGGCCGTACCAGGTAGGTCGGGCACCCCAGAATTGCCTGGCAGTATGTATGTTATGTGATGGTATGGTATGTGGTATGATGGGGGAACTCACTAATCTTCATGCTTATAGTTTATAGTTTTGGTTTCAGGTACCTCTTCAGCGAAGGGGAAGGAGCTGGCGCGGTAGTGGCACATCATACACACATTTTGTTTTCCGCACTATGAGATTATTCTGGGATTTGTACTCTGACACTATGGTTAATTTCATGTTTTGGTTTTCAGACATGAAATATGTTTTAAGAAATGATATGATTGAATGTTGTTTATTTACTAATGTTTTGCAAAGTGTTTAGTTAAAAATGAAATTTTTGGTCTTGAAAATTGGGTCGTTACACAAAATTTACCTATATACTACTAATATGTCACACCCCCAAACCGGAACGGCGGAAACGTTCGATGGCGGATGACGTCATGTATAGTATCATAATAATTGTATCATAGTAATCAAAGTAAACATAACCATTACATTTAATATATAAAAGGTATTTACATATGTTTGATTCATATTCATATACATCAAAAGTAGTAAAATATAAAGACGTGACTCTATATGCTCCGTCTTTTCAAAAGCTGCGAGAGTACCTGTCTACTAATTTCTTGAGAATAAAAGTTATTTTGAAGAGTAGATCAACATTTAAGCTGGTAAGTTCATAAGCGTTTTGATTTAGAAAAACAGGTTCTGAGTTCGTTGACAAGTGTGCTACGTTTCTTCAGAAAAAGCTTATAATTACTTATATAATGAAAATTAAGATAAGTATGATAATACTAGTTTCTTCTGTAATCTCTTAACCCATGCTACTTACGTATAAACCAATATCGAACAGACAGTTAATTATATGGATTTTCCCTAAACCCACAACCAAATAAGGAACATGATATGGAGCAGAAACCACACATTCCACAGTCTATCAGATATTCTTCATACATGACCGGATGTATAAACTAAGGGATTATAGAATTAACAATGAATATTCAATGGTTGAATGATAGTCTGATTGTTTGTAAAATACTGATGTTTGTCCGGGAAAATCCTATATTTTCCCCCCTGAAAGTATGTTGTCGCTTTAATTATTCCATAACTGAAGCTACAAGTATTTTCCATACTTATATTATTAAAGCATTGTTCATGAAAAGTACATTACTACGTAAATATATCGTTGCTATCAAATTGTGAGTTTTATGACCATACTAACTGATACAACATGAATCGAATGTCAATATCCTTTATGACTTTGTCACCTATAGACCTGTCGGTCCTACTATAGCTAACATCAAGGTGCGGGATTGTCAGTCCCATATAGATCTATACACAAACTCACGCTCTCCCTCGAGGAGATTCTGGTTCATATGGGTAGTCTTCCACTAGTACAAGTAATTATACCTGATATAGGCTTATTAAGTCATAAAAATCATGCATTATCTTAATACTTTATGTTGATTTTATCTCATTTAATGAAAAAAAGGTGTTTAATTAGTTTATAATTTCATTTTTCAGCAACAATTACATGCTCGAAAGGAAAATGAAGCGAAACTAGCGATTGGAAGCTTGGATCTTGGATTTTGAAGAAAGAAGGATGTTGCTGGACAGCTTGACCCCTCGTCAGTGTTTTGGCCATATCTCATGAACCGTAACTCCGATTGACGAGATTCAAAATGTTCTGAAAAGTAGAAACAATTTCAGACGACTTTCATGTTTTGAGAAAATGCTGATTCGAAACGTACTCGGCGAGTAGGGTCGATTACTCGCCGAGTTGGTCAGAAGTTTCGCGATTCTGGACGCGCTGACTTGCCGTACACGGGTTTTAAGTGATGTACTCGGCGAGTAGGTCACTGGACTCGCCGAGTAGCCTCTGTTTTGTGAAAATCTATATAAAGGGACTTTCAGATCGATATCATAGGATGGAGAGAAACCCTAGGAGGCTGAGAAACGATTGGAAGTGCTGCTAGGTCGTGAGGAACTGAAGAATCAACCCTACATTCAATTGTGAAGAGAATCAAGACAATTTTGGTTTATTCTTAGTAACTTTTTGATTTGAATCATGTTTACATACTTTGATTTCGTTTTTGAGTTTGTGTTTACTACAATCATGAGCTAAAAACTTATTCTTCTGTTAGGGTAGACAATTTTGTGAACACGGATTGATTATTTGAGTAGGATTAATTTTAATTGGTAATTATGTTTAGTTAAGCTTGTTAAAGAAACTTATGTGTTGACAATAACTATTCTTCTGTTAATAAATCAGTAATTAAGTTGTATGAACATCTCTTAGTTATTAATTTCATATGATTTATTATGACCACATAGTTGTATGTCTAGGAATAACGAATGTGAAACTAGAATTAACTAGAAGATAGGTAAGTTAATGTGTGAGATTGTTTGATGAACATCAGCAATAGGTTAATTGAAGGGTCAATTTAATTAACCATTACAAGTCTTACTTAACCCGAATCAATAATCTAGGAAACCCGTTAATTTAGACAACTGGCCATTGCTTGAGTTAATTTGTTTTCTAAGAATTAGGAATAGCGAACGTGAACCTAATTATCTTAATCGGTAGCCAATGAAGAATTAATTCGATACATTAAAATCATCCATGGGAACAAATGAGTCGTACCTAAACAAAAGTCCGCTTTACTATTGAATTTAGTTGGTAATTAATTGTTTTAGTTGCTAGTTAGTTAATTTGGGTGTTAGTTATTTTAATTAAGTTTCTAATCTTGTAAAACTAGAGAAAACCCCCTTTTTGTTATTTGTTTTATTTAGATAATATTAGCATTTATTTTAATTGTTTACCGTTCCTTGTGTTTGATACCCTACTTGCTTGAACTATATTACTAATCGATAGGTACACTGCCTTTCGTGTGTTTATTTTGTGTCTAAGTTAGCAGGATTAAAACTAGTTGGTTTTACACACATCAAGTTTTTGGCACCGTTGCCGGGGAACGGTTCAAATAGTTAATTTTATTTGCTAATTGTTATCGGTTTTATTTTATTGATTATTTTTTTTATTTAGTTTAATTTTTATCTTTATTTTTTATTATGTATTTTCCAAATCTCGATGCTTTTGATGCTTTTCTTGAGGAAGTAGTGCAGGAAGATGAGGATTATGACTCGGATGAAGATTTGAAGAAATTTGATAGATGGTTAGATATCATCTTGTCTAACGATCAAGAACAATCTGAGTCACAAGAGCTAGATTTACAAGATGATGAATTTAATCCAGAAAGAGACTTAGAGGAGCTGCAAAGGTTGCTAGCAGAGAGGTCAGACGAAGAACAAGAACAAGCTGAATTGTAGGAACCAAGTTGTGGTTTGACCATTACCATGACATGGTCCCCTGTTCTTCCGGTTTGTGTTTCAAAGCATGGGGTGACGATTCCAACTTTGGAGAAAGTTCTGAAGCGCGATCCATTTCTGATTAGTACCCGACCGGTCCCAACCCTTGTCAGAATTCTTGGGTTTTATGTATTAAAGCTCGTTTGGCCAATTTTAGAAGCAAAGAGTCAAATTTTACAAATTGGTCCACCAAAGAAAATATTTAATGCAACGGATGGATTGGCAATGAGTTTATTGGAAGTTTATTAAGTTGGGAGTCCAGCTCAAGACTCGCACAAAAAGAAGCGCTTGCGGGAGGCAACCCGTCATTAGAGTTTTCTTTTCTTTTTCGTTCTAAACTTTTCGTGTTTAAGGATAATTTAGGATTTTTTTTTATTTTAATGTTTTTTTTTATTACTTGGTTTTTGTTTTTGATCTTTTCAGTTTGAGTGTAAGGATGCATGTGAGGGTCTAGAGTCAAGGCTGACGAAGCGAGAAATCGAGTCTAGGCAAGAGAGGAAATGAAGTTTTGAGTCAAGTTATGAGTCCAATTGATAGAAGGGTTATAGAGTGTTTATTCCCTGAAGAAAAATGAGGGAAATTATTCGTTTATATAACCCCCATACATCAGAAACGGACTTGGGTAGAATAAATTTTTTGTCACACAGCGGTCTACTCACCAAGTGCATCTTATGGACTCGCCGAGTCCATGTGAAAATTCACGATTCTTCTGCTATTTACGCTTCAACTCGGCGAGTCTACATACTTACTCGACGAGTCGCTCATTCTTCTTACTTTTGAGCTGAAGATTTGATGACATTTGATATGGGCATTGGTTCTATTCTTTGAAGATCATTTTCCAAGCATTTCCAAAAGTTTTTCTCTTATATTTGGAGCTTTTATAAAGATTGTACCGCACAAGACGAAAGACACCCAAGACATGGATGAGCTGTTCCCATGTCTAAAGTCAGCTGAAGATGGAGCTTTAAATGAAGAAGTTCAACCTTGCAATTGCTATCCCAGGGGAGTTTGTTCCAATTCCCTCTTTATTTTATTGTTCTTTATCATGCATAATATGCAATGGGGACATTGCAAAAATTAAGTGTGGGGTAGGGGGGTTGGTTATATTAGTTAAAATTTTAGTTAATTTTTGATAAATTTTGAAAATTTTTCATTAAAATTGCTAGGTCTAAATTAGAAAATTTTGGTAAAAGCAATTAGGTTTCTTGCTAGTATTATGTTGATGATTGCATGAAGATCCAAATGTTTAGTTGAGCCTATATACGTTCTAGTGCATTTGTGGCTTCCTTATTCCAGTGAAATCATGGGACAAAAACACAACCCTGCTCAGCTCGAGGGATGCAATATGTTTAGCAGCCTAAACCTGAAATGTATCCAGGAAGATTGTTATCGTTAGCCAATAAAGGTTGATATTGAGCGCCCCTGCTTAAGCATGTAGGGATTTGAGTGAAAAAAGAGAGGTACATGTAAAAAAAAAAAAAAAAAAAAAAGAGAGAGAGAGAGAGAGAGAGAGAGAGAGAGATTACAAGAGAAATTGTATGAATTTTGGAGCAATTAAAGTGAAGATCAAAAGATCAAAATTCCAAGAAATCCAAATAGTTGAAGATACCCGAAAATCAAACAATAAAGGTGGTGAATTCAAAGAGATCAAAGATCAAATTACCAAAGGAAGTGAAGATTTCTAAAAGAGCTCCATAGTGGTATCGAAAAGTTGTAATTCTAGATTATGTATGCTCGGGTTGCTCAATTAAAAACACCTTGAGGGTAAGAGGTTTTTTGCGGATGGATTCGGATGTTTGCATAAAATGAGCATAATTCAGGATGAGTGGGCAAGTGTTTATGAGGATTGTGAGTATTTGGAGTATGGGAGGTTTTTAGGAAAAATTTTAGACACAAATGCATGCATTGCGGTCTTGGCATAATGGCTGGGTTCGATTGGGATTATCTTATGTAGTATTAGTATGTTAAAATTCAGTAATGCTTGGGGGCAAGCAAAAGTCAAGTGTGGGGTATTTTGATATAGGCTTATTAAGTCATAAAAATCATGCATTATCTTAATACTTTATGTTAATTTTATCTCATTTAATGAAAAAAAAGGTGTTTAATTAGTTTATAATTTCATTTTTCAGCAACAATTACATGCTCGAAAGGAAAATGAAGCGAAACTAGCGATTGGAAGCTTGGATCTTGGATTTTGAAGAAAGAAGGATGTTGCTGGACAGCTTGACCCCTCGTCAGTGTTTTGGCCATATCTCATGAACCGTAACTCCGATTGACGAGATTCAAAATGTTCTGAAAAGTAGAAACAATTTCAGACGACTTTCATGTTTTGAGAAAATGCTGATTCGAAACGTACTCGGAGAGTAGGGTCGATTACTCGCCGAGTTGGTCAGAAGTTTCGCGATTCTGGACGCGCTGACTTGCCGTACACGGGTTTTAAGTGATGTACTCGGCGAGTAGGTCACTGGACTCGCCGAGTAGCCTCTGTTTTGTGAAAATCTATATAAAGGGACTTTCAGATCGATATCATAGTATGGAGAGAAAACCTAGGAGGCTGAGAAACGATTGGAAGTGCTGCTAGGTCGTGAGGAACTGAAGAATCAACCCTACATTCAATTGTGAAGAGAATCAAGACAATTTTGGTTTATTCTTAGTAACTTTTTGATTTGAATCATGTTTACATACTTTGATTTCGTTTTTGAGTTTATGTTTACTACAATCATGAGCTAAAAACTTATTCTTCTGTTAGGGTAGACAATTTTGTGAACATCGATTGATTATTTGAGTAGGATTAATTTTAATTGGTAATTATGTTTAGTTAAGCTTGTTAAAGAACCTTATGTGTTGACAATAACTATTCTTCTGTTAATAAATCAGTAATTAAGTTGTATGAACATCTCTTAGTTATTAATTTCATATGATTTATTGTGACCACATAGTTGTATGTCTAGGAATAACGAATGTGAAACTAGAATTAACTAGAAGATAGGTAAGTTAATGTGTGAGATTGTTTGATGAACATCAGCAATAGGTTAATTGAAGGGTCAATTTAATTAACCATTACAAGTCTTACTTAACCCGAATCAATAAGCTAGGAAACCCGTTAATTTAGACAACTGGCCATTGCTTGAGTTAATTTGTTTTCTAAGAATTAGGAATAGCGAACGTGAACCTAATTATCTTAATCGGTAGCCAATGAAGAATTAATTCGATACATTAAAATCATCCATGGGAACAAATGAGTCGTACCTAAACAGAAGTCCTCTTTACTATTGAATTTAGTTGGTAATTAATTGTTTTAGTTGCTAGTTAGTTAATTTGTGTGTTGGTTATTTTAATTAAGTTTCTAGTCTATTAAAACTAGAGAAAACCCCCTTTTGTTATTTGTTTTATTTAGATAATATTAGCATTTATTTTAATTGTTTACCGTTCCCTGTGTTCGATACCCTACTTGCGTGAACTATATTACTAATCGATAGGTACACTGTCTTTCGTGTGTTTATTTTGTGTCTAAGTTAGTAGGATTAAAACTAGTTGGTTTTACACACATCAATACCCAAAGACGTGTCTCTCAAACTAGATAAACGACTTTACAAGTAATAATTCGAAGAACCCTTTTATAAATAATGGAAAGTTTATTAAAAGATATGTTTGTTCACTAAACTGTATTCTTATAATAGTTTAAATGTCTGTATATGGAAAACCGTGTATTGAATTCGCAAACTATACCTATTATAGTTTGTATGCATGTTATGAGTTGATGTGAAAAACTATGTAATTATGCTTGTAAGTTGAAAACGTCCCTTATGCTCAGCGTGTTACAAAAGGGATAAAATATCTATAAATATTTTAGAAAATATGAAAAATGTAAGGTTGTATCAATTGCATCAGTTTTAAGTGTGTTGAAGTCTTTTTTGAATAAATTCATAAAATCATTTGTGTTTGGCTTGTATTCTCCCCCTGAAAACATTAAAATCATAAAAGTATAGGGGTATGAACTCACTGTTAGTTGCGTGAAAGTTTCGGGCAATGAAACTGGAAATGAAGACCCTCGGGTTGATATACGCGACACTTAACGGAATCCTAACAACAATTAAGTACATATATGCATTTTATTAGCAAAACCATTATTAATAGTGTTGGAAAAACACATTCATTTGGTTTAGGAATGTTACCGAGACTCGACTGAAGTGGAAAGGCAGGTTTGCAGACAAGATTCACGATATACGGCCGTGAAAGAGATTACGGTTGTGAACAATTTGGTGTCTTTGAAGGGTTTACGGCCTTTGAAGGTTTGAAGGGTTCACGACCTGTTCTTGATGATTTATGAATATTCGAACGATTCACGATTGTGAACTCAAGAAAAGCAACACTTGATTTTGATGAAAAACGGATGTTTTGATGCCCCAAAATGAGATCCAAGGCGGATAGAGTGATAGATGGAGAGAAATCTTGTGTTTTCGGGTGATGATTTTTAGAAAGAGAAAGGGTGTTCGCGGTCAGAAAAAGGATAAATGAGGGTAGGAGTTAGTATATATAGGTTGGGTGTGTGGGTGGCGGTGGGTCCACCAACCATGAATGGTTTACGGCCATGATCGGGTTTACGGCCGTGATCGGGTTCACGACGGTGAACACCAGTCAGGCCGGTTTTCGATGATTTTCGAAGTAACTCGGGTTTTCGCACGATTTTGGTTCCAACTCATAAAAGAAAATTCAATTATATAACTTAAATGGTTTTCCAAACCATAAGAATTTTACAGAACTAAATAAAATTCAAAATTTATTTGGCGGGATCGGGCTAATGTTGACGGAGAAAGGTTCGGGTTGTCATATCATCCCCCCCTCCGATGGAGAGAATTTCGTCCCGAAATTCAAACATAGAATACAACCATGGACTCGGAAAAAGATTGTAACAGCCCGAAATCCAGGTAAGCTTTATGAACCTTCTATTTTGAGAGTTGGCAAAATTAGTCCCTTAAGTGGTATGTTCGTTTGGTGAGTACGTTGGGCGTACTGAGGTGTACGTCGCGCGTACTTACGCGCTTATTTTGGATGCGGACTCGCCCGGGTACGCGGGGCGTACCCAGGGGTTACGCTGGGCGTAGTGAGCCCAGATGCAAACCCTAATTTCTGGCTTGTGCACTATAAAAGAAACATGTCGTCCTTTGCCCTAGCCACCATATCCCCTTTAGTGAGTCCTTAGAGAGTTGAGATCTGTGCTTTAGCTTGTGTGTGTGTTTTTGAGCCCAGCATACATGTTTGGTACGCGCAGCGTAACCCGGAGGGTTAACTTTTGTTGACTTTTAGGGTTAGGTCAACTTTAGTGTATTTGAGCCAAGTAAGGGGTAAAATGGTCTTTTACCCTTCCTGAGAGTGATATGAGAGGGAATGGTCTAGCCTTGGGAAATATGTTGATGACGAGTGTTTATTTCATATGACTAGGCGGAGGCTAGATACTATTTTTACAGAGTTCGGGATTCCGAGTTACCGAGTTACACGAGGTGAGTCTTC
The DNA here is from genome assembly GCF_002870075.4 of Lactuca sativa. NCBI lineage: Eukaryota > Viridiplantae > Streptophyta > Magnoliopsida > Asterales > Asteraceae > Lactuca > Lactuca sativa. The sequence goes on along the minus strand of NC_056628.2, from coordinate 90,025,421 downwards.
TCACTATACATTACCTAGAGTGGTATTATGTGTTGACCAGAGGGTCTTATGTGCTATGTATGAGATTATGTGCTATGTGATATATGTGTGTCCTCTGATTTTATAGACCGGACCGAGGGTCCAACGATACAGACCGGACCGGATGGTCCAATGATTCAGACCGGGCCAGAGGGCCCAACGAGCTATGACCGGACCAGAGGGTCCAACGAGCTACAGGACTGGAGGGTCCCACTGAGACACATCAACCGGAGGATCGTGCCATAGCCTCAAGTGGCGTATGTGTCGTATGTGGTATTTTGGGGAACTCACTAAGCATTTATGCTTACAGTTGTTGTGTTATGTGTTTCAGGTACTAGCGAGGACCGTGGGAAGGCGTCGGCGTGCACCGTACACACGAAGTGGATATTTTCTATGATCTTGGGAATATGTTTTGAGTGATAAAAATTGTGAAAGACTCTTTGAGAATGTTTCTAAATGTAATTTTGATTGTTGGAAAAATGAAAAATTTGTTTTGAAAATTTACGTTGTTACAAGTTGGTATCAGAGCCTTGGTTTGAGGGACTCGGATGCACCTTCGGGCGTATCTGAACTCAAGCTGAGGATTTGAGAAATTTTCAACAATAAAAATTATTTTTTTCTAAAAAGAGCAAGAAGTTTGAGACAACCAGAGCAAAGTAGTGTGTACGGTCAGCCAGCGCCCGAACGGTGAATCCCCGAAATACCCTTACATTATGTGTTATGAGATATTATATGGTATGTTATGCATGCTAGAGTAGGTTAGGTATATATATATATATTAGGACTAGAGTGGCCTGATTTGTGATGCCTTAGCCTAGGAGATTACTGCTGCTATGAAATGCCTTGATAGTGAGTAGGTAGCAGTGAGGAGCTCGTGAGAGTTCTATCGGAGGGTAGCTAATGCATAGCGAGAGTAGAGTACTTGCGATCTGAGATCCAAGGAGGAGGACTTGGGGTGAATGCTGATGCGGTGTAGTCGGTAGTATAGGGCCCGTACTACTGAAGACACCGGATCAGTGAGCAATCCAAGTAAGAATCCTTAGGATACTGGAGGGCAGGTAGGGTTGTGTTATCGAGTGCGAGTATGCTCGATCGAGTCTCTGATGTTTTTATGTTGTATTTCAGAGGCATCATGGTTGGGACACGACACACACCTGAGAGCAGCGGTGTCAGCGACGCGGAGATCCGTCGGTTGATTCATGAGGAGGTGGCTGCGGCCATTTGGGCAGAGATACCGGAGATGTTTGGGTCTATCAAGACCACGCTGATTGAGACTTTTGATGAGCGGTATGCTGCTCTTACTGAGGCTGCTGTTGCTGTAGCCACCGCAGCTGTCGCGGCTGCCAGGCCGCAAGGGGGTGATTCGTTGCTATATCGGGAGTTCAGCAACACGAAACCACCAGAGTTTGATGGGACACAGGATCCGATTGCTGCCATGAGATGGATTGCAGATGTTGAGGGGTGCTTTTACACTTGTTCATGTCCAGAGCACTTGAAAGTGCGGTTCGCATTAAACCAGCTTCGCCTGGGGGCGAAGGACTGGTGGAAGTTTGTGTCAGCAAATTTCACCCCAGCGAAGCTTACCTTGGTGACCTGGGAGAGGTTCACCACCATGTTCCGGGATGAGTACGTTCCCCCTTGTGGAAAGGGAACAACTAGCTCAGGAGTTCTTGACCCTCAAGCAGGGTACTGATTCGGTTACTGTGATTACGCGGAAGTTCCATGAGAGGGTGATGTTTTGCCCTGAGCAGGTGTCTACGGAGCAGACTCATATGAGTCGGTATCTGAGTGTGCTGAGGAGGGATATTCAGGATTTCATGGAGAACTCGACATACCGGACATTTTCCGAGCTCTAGGAAAATGCCCAGAAGAGGGAGATAGAGCTGGAGACTCAGGCCAGGGAGGAGGCGGAGTCTCAAGGGAGGGATCGGCGGCCGACACAGTCTTAGCCGGCAGCCAAGCGGGCTAGGCCCGCTGATTCGAGATCTGGCGGTGCGAAGGGCCGTACTTATGGGAAGTCAAGCAAGAGTCACGAGGGGTCGTGCAGAGCAGGGGTATGCTACAAATGCGGGAAGGAGGGAATATCGCGAGGGATTTCCCCAAGGGGTTTTCGGTTTGCTTTCATTGCAACCAGACCAGCCATCGGAAGGCCGAGTGTCCTCAGCTACATCAGGAATCAGTGCAGGGATCTGCACCTGCTGCTAAGGTTACCGAGGTTCAACCAGCGAAGGTCGAGGCACCGAAGGCTCGCGGGAGAGCTTTCCAGTTGACAGCGGAGGAGGTTCGCGCAACACCCAACGTCGTGGCCGGTATGTATTCTTCTGTCTATTTATTTCGAGTCTGCGATATTATGCTTATATTATGTTATGCGTAGGTACTTTTCTTGTGAATTTTGTACTTGCCTTAGTGTTATTCGACTCAGGAGCGAGTCAATCTTTTGTGTCGGTAGCTTTTGGTCGCCATATCAGTATTTGTCGGGAGGCATTGAGTCGGCCTCTGCGAGTTTCTATAGCTAACGAGCGAGTGGTGTATGTCACCGAGGTGATTCAAGGATGTAGACTTGAAATCCTCGGTGTGGGGTTTCCGATTGATCTAGTCCCGATTACGATGGGGGACGTATGTGTTATAGTGGGCATGGATTGGCTGAGTCAATTTGGAGCCATTATAGATTACGAGCGTCAGTTAGTGACGATACGACACCCTAGTGGGGGAGTGCTTACGGTGTACGGTGAGGGTACCCGTCCTGAGTCAGCATTTTGTTCGGCTGTCAGGGCGAGGCAGAGTCAACAGTAGGGCTGTAGGGGGTTTGTGGCTTATGTGATGGACACGCGGAAGGCTGCTGGGAGGCCGAGTTCGATTGATGAGGTCCCGATTGTGCGGGAGTTCCCTGATGTTTTCCCCGAGGAGTTGTCGGATGTGCCTCCCGAGAGCCAGGTGGAGTTTCGTATCGATTTGATACCGGGGGCTGCACCTATTTCCAAGGCACCCTATCGCCTTGCGCCGCCAGAGATGCAGGAGTTATCCTCACAGCTTCAGAAGCTGTTGGGGAAGGGGTTTATTAGACCGAGTAGCTCGCCATGGGGAGCGCCGATCCTTTTTGTCAAGAAAAAGGATAGTTCACACCAGATGTGCATTGATTACCGGGAGTTGAACAAATTGACAGTCAAGAACCGTTACCCGTTACCGAGGATCGGCGATCTGTTCTCCAAGATAGAATTGAGATCGTTATATCATCAGATGAGGGTACGGGATGAAGATATCCAGAAGACAGCGTTCAGGACTCGATACGGGCATTACGAGTTCGTGGTGATACCGTTCGGACTCACCAATACGCCAACAACGTTCATGGATCTTATGAACAGGGTGTGCCGGCCGATGTTGGATTGTTCGGTGATTGTATTTATCAATAATATCTTGGTATATTCGAGATCCCGAGAGCAGCATGAGGAGCATTTGAGGGAGATCCTTGGAGTTCTGAGATCGGAGAGGCTTTACGCCAAATTCTCCAAGTGCGATTTTTGGTTACGGGAGGTCCAGTTCCTAGGGCACCTCGTTAACCAGAAAGGGATATTGGTCGATCCGGCCAAGATTGAGGCAGTGATGAGTTGGGAGGTGCCGACGTCGCCTACCAAGATTAGGAGTTTCTTAGGGTTGGCTGGTTATTATCGGAGATTTATCAGGGATTTCTCCAAGATCGCCGTGCCACTTACCAAGTTGACCCGGAAGGGTGTTACTTTCTCGTGGGGTCCAGAGCAGCAGACTTTGTTTGAGACCCTTCGCCAGAGATTGTGTGAAGCTTCGATGCTTGCACTACCAGAAGGGATGGAGGATTTCATGGTGTACTGTGATGCATCGATATTAGGGTTAGGAATGGTGCTTATGCAGAGAGGGCATGTGATAGCATATGCATCGAGGCAGATGAAACCTCATGAGTCGAGGTATCCCACCCACGATCTGGAGTTGGGGGCAGTGGTGCTCGCCCTCAAGATCTGGCGTCACTATCTGTATGGGGTTCGATGTACCATATACACAGACCACAAGAGCTTGAAGTACCTGATGGATCAGCCCAATCTAAATATGCGCCAGAGGAGATGGTTGGATGTGGTAAAGGATTATGACTGCGAGATCCTATACCACCCGGGCAAGGCTAATGTTGTAGCCGATGCCCTGAGCCGTAGGGCGGAGGGCGCCTCGATACGAGATGTTTGTATGAGATTGACAGTGATGACTCCGGTGTGGGACACCATTCGAGGGGCCCAGGTGGAGGCCGTCAGACTAGAGAACCGCAAAAGGGAACGAGTGGTCAGGCAGGTATTGGAGTTAGTTACCGATAGTCGAGGACTTATGACCTTTCAGGGTTGGGTTTGGGTACCGTTTGTGGGCGGAGCACGTACCATCTTGATGGAGGAGGCGCATAGATCGAAATTCTCGATCTATCCCGGGGCCACTAAGATGTATTTGGACCTAAAAAGGGAGTATTGGTGGCCCTATATGGAGAGGGATGTCGCATGGTTCGTAGAGAAGTGCTTGACCTGTCGCAAGGTTAAGGCTGAGCACCAGCGTCCTCATGGTAAGTTGCAGTCGTTAGAGGTTCCCGAGTGGAAGTGGGAACAGATTACCATGGATTTTTTCACCAAATTGCCGAGGACTGCTAGGGGTGTCGATGCAATTTGGGTGATTGTGGACAGGTTGACGAAGAGCGCTCACTTCCTTTCCATCAGTGAGAGCTCTTCTGCTGAGAGGCTGGCAGAGTTGTACGTGAGAGAGGTGGTATCGCGACATGGAGTACCGATCTCGATTGTCTCAGATCGAGATGTTCGCTTCACTTCCATATTTTGGAAGAAATTCCATGAGGAATTGGGTACAAGGCTGCATTTTAGTACCGCATACCACCCACAGACTGACGGGTAGAGTGAGCGGACGATTCAAACGCTCGAGGACATGCTCGGAGCATGTGTGTTGGATTTCGGCGGGAGTTGGGACACGTATTTTCCCTTGGCTGAGTTTTCCTATAACAAGAGCCATCACTCGAGCATTGGTATGACACCCTTTAAGTTGTTGTATGGAGGAGGTGTCGGACCTCCATTTGCTGGGGTTAGGTAGGGCAACGCATGATGGGTAGTACGGAGATAGTGCTTCAGACGACAGAGCAGATACAACAGGTCAGACAGAGGTTGTTGACCGCTCAGAGTCGCCAGAAGAGTTATGTGGATAGGCGATGATCTGAACTCGAGTTCCAGGTCGGTGATTTCGTGCTCCTGAAGGTATCTCATTGGAAAGGAGTGATCCGATTCAGGAAGAGGGGCAAGCTGGGACCCCAGTATATTGGGCTGTTTAGAGTGATCGCGAGGGTGGGCAAGGTAGCGTACCGTTTGGAGCTACCTGCGGAGTTGGACCAGATTCATGATACTTTCCACGTGTCGCAGTTGAGGAAGTGTATAGCCGATGAGTCGGCAGTGGTACCATTAGAGGATATCCAGTTGGACGCAAGTCTGAATTATGCTGAGAAGCCGATCGCAATCTTGGATCGGAGGATCAAGGTTCTGAGGAACAAGGAAGTGCCCTTGGTTCAGGTCCAGTGGCAACATCGGAGAGGGTCCGAGCTGACCTGGGAGCCGGAGTCGGAGATGCGGGAGCAGCATCCGGAGTTGTTCGCAGCATGAGACTTCGACGGCGAATTCTGGTTCTAGTGGGGGAGAATTGTAACAGCCCGAAATCCAGGTAAGCTTTATGACCCTTCTATTTTGAGAGTTGGCAAAATTATTCCCTTAAGTGGTATGTTGGTTTGGTGAGTACGTTGGGCGTATTGAGGTGTAAACCGCGCGTACTCACGCGCTTATTTTGGACGCGGACTCGCCCCGGTATGCGGGGCGTACCCAGGGGTTATGCTGGGCGTAGTGAGCCTAGATGCAAACCCTAATTTCTGGCTTGTGCACTATAAAAGGAACATATTGTCCTTTGCCCTAGCCACCATATCCCCTTGAGTGAGTCCTTAGAGAGCTAAGATCCGTGCTTTAGCTTGTGTGTGTTTTTGAGCTTGAAGTTATCTTTTCAAGGTGAAGAAGGAGTAGAAGGAGCCATTGTTGGAGCAAGAAGTTGAAGAACAAGTGTCGATCTGTGTCCTATAGTGGTTGGAGATCCCTTTTGAGGTAAAAAGCTCATAGTTTTCCTTGTTCTTCATAAGTTTTGCTTTTTGGACCATTTTTAGGGTTTTTGGTTCAAAGTTTGAGACTTTGTGTGCAAATAGTCTCCATGATCTTAGATCTGGCCTTATCTAGTGTGTATTGTGTTGAGGATTCATAAAAATCCAGTTGTGGTCGTGGATCTAGTGTCATGCATGAGTTATAGTCCCATTATGGAAAGAGGAAGGGTGTTTTGAGCACAAAGTGACCTTTACAGCCATGCAAAGGCAAAAAAGGTCTCGACTTTATGGATTAAGTCGTATAAGAGGAGTCAGATCTGGATTTTGGACGAATGTCTTAACCGATTAAGACCTGAATGAGCTGGATAAGTAAATTGGGTGTTCCATTGGGCGTAATCCCAGTACGCGCGGCGTAAGGGGTCGCATACCCTGATTCTGTGAAGGCTCCGGGTACGCCCAGCGTACATGTTTCGTAAGCGCAGCGTAACCCGAGGGTTGAATTTTTTTGACTTTTAGGGTTTGGTCAACTTTAGTGTATTTGAGCCAAGTAAGGGGTAAAATGGTCTTTTACCCTTCTTGAGAGTGATATGAGAGGGAATGGTCTAGCCTTGGGAAATATGTTGATGATGAGTGTTTATTTCATATGACTAGGCGGAGGCTAGATACTATTTTTACAGAGTTCGGGATTCCGAGTTACCGAGTTACACGAGGTGAGTCTTCTCACTATAAGTTACCTAGAGTGGTATTATGTGTTGACCAGAGGGTCTTATGTGCTATGTATGAGATTATGTGCTATGTGATATGTGTGTGTCGTGTGATTTTATAGACCGGATCGGGGGTCCTATGATACAAACCGAACCGGAGGGTCCAATGATTCATGTCGGGCCAGAGGGCCCAACGAGTTATGACCGGACCAGAGGGTCCAACGAGCTACGGGACTGGAGGGTCCCGCTGAGACACATCGATCGGAGGGTCATGCTGATGAGATATGGTCCACTAGCATGGCCTAGACTGCTCTAGCGCGCCAGCTTGGCCTGGCGCGCTCCTGCCAGCCCTGCCTGGCGTTCCCTTGCCAGCCCCTACTGGGGACTCCCTTGCCAGCCCTTGCTGGGGACTCCCTTGCCAGCCCCGCTGGGGACTCTTCTGCCGGATCAGCCAGGCGCTCCCTCGCCTGGCACTCCCTTACCATCCTCTCCTGATGCGCGCCCGCCAGCCCTGCCTGGGGCACGCCCACCAGCCCTGCCTGGGGCGCGCCCGCCAGCCCCGCCCGGCGCCTCCGGGCGGCCTTGCCCAACTCATTGCTAGTTGGGCCTGAATTGGGCTGGCCCAAGGCTTGACCTAACTGTCCCCTATATAATGAATAGTACCTCCTCCATGGATGGGGACCCGGCCCTAGATCTTCCCCCATGGCTCAGCCGCCACTACATTCCGGTCGGGTGGCTCAGCCGCCACCCGCCGCCGTCAACCACCACCAGCACCAAGATGGTTCTCTCTAGCTATGGAGGACCATCTCAGATCTTCTAACTGATCAAACTTGACCGTCGGAGCCCGCTCCCAGGGCACAGTCTCTGGGGCGGCTCTAACGCGTCTCTCTGATGGTGACTTGCAGATCTCCACCGTAGTAGAACACCAGGAGCGCTGCCGGAGGTCCATGTTCCATCATTTGGCGCCATCCCGGATTCGAGCAAGTAGCAAAAGCCTTAGTTGGTCTCAAGCTCGTTTTTGCCCAAGATCCCTTCAGATCTGATATGTTCTCATCTAAGGTTTGCTCAGATATGTTCAGTTCTACATTCCTTAGTTCAGATTTGTTTGGATCTTGGCAAAGATATACCCAGATCTGATTAGCTATGTTTCAGATCTTTGGATCGAATGACTTTTTTTTTTAGATCTGTTGATCTACTTCATTTTTAGCTTAGATCTCTAGATTTGAAAGTTTTTTGTTTACTTAATCATCTCTCAAGTTTCAAAACACCAGCTCAAACCCGTCTTTATTTAAATTTTCGGGGATAAAGGAGGTTTTTATGAGCCTTCTTCCATTTACGTTCATATTTTGGTGTTTTATGGAACCAACTTGAGAGCTGAAGAACTTTTTGGTGGGTATTTACTTTGTTTTCAATTTATGTTGCAAAGAAATCACCTTCAGTCTATGATTTTCTTTGCAAGACTCCTTTGAAGTTGTTTACATGGTGTTTCTTTTCAAAAATTTAGAGAAAGAAAATGAAAATATTTTCAGATTTGTTCCTTGTTCATGCTCGTGTTGAACAAGTTGAAAAGAGAACGAAAATTTATCAGATCTTCTTAGTTTTCCAAGATCTGTCCAAGTTTACTTCACAAATCTGTGGATCTGTAGATCCATTTCATTTTAGTTCAAATCCATAGATGTATACGATTTTCTTCACCAAAATACTCCCCAAGCTTGCAAAAACCTTTTTAGATTGGGTTTTTGTTTTGATTTTGGGGGCTTGTTTCAGAAGAAAAGAAAGTTTTATGAGTTTTTCTCTCATTTCGGTACATATATTATCAGAAAATCGTTTTTAGTAAATATTTTCTGTGAGCATCTTCACTCCCACTGCAACAACTATTTGTATATACAGCCATATGGCTTGTACGTTTCAAAGAACCTTCAAAAAAAATGAGGAGGAGAAGATTTGATGGGTCTTAACCCATTTTGAGTTGTTTAAGTTGTACACACAGCCATACGGCTTGTACATTTCTGTGAACAAGTTTGTTTAAGTTGTACATTCAAATATGTCCAAGTTAACACTGAGAAAGTTACATTTCACATCAGTGTACTATTTCAGTTAATGGTTTTCAAAAAATATATATGCATATAAAGAGTAAATATATATGCAAAATATACAATTTTTACAGCTTTCATTTACACTACTTTTGTCACCATTTCGGAATATAATAAAAAAAAGGGAAAAGGGTGCCTAGTGCACCAAACAAATGACACAGCTGTCAATATACAAAAAAAATATATCCAATACATATAGCACAAAGAGAAACTCAAATACAACATACAGCTGTTGTTTAGTTGTTCTTGTCGTTTCATAGCTGACAAAAAAAAGGGATAAGGGTACTCAGTGCACCAGAGACAGAGCTGTCTACAGAAGTCAGAAACAAAGGACCCCATCTGGTCCAATTCTTTACGTACAACAAAAACAAAGCAGTTGGGACCCACCGGGTCAACACATTTTCCCGGGCAATCAAGGCAATCCCAGCGCCAACAGCCATCGCTGGTCGACTGCTTCCCCTGACCATCACGACCCAACTACTCACTCCTCGGTCATGCCTAGCCCCGCCAGTCGACCTACTCAACCCAGATCTTACGAACCTTCAATCGCCGACAGCAACCACTAGATCAAACACATTAGCGGCCCTAATTAGCCCATCTACAATCAAACTGTAACCACTGTGAACCAGCGTATCGGAACCACTAGGACCACTCCGCTCGCTGTCGTCAACACCAGCCTGCGAACCTTCGATCCTGCTGAAGAACCCTCGAAGCTCCGGTCACCAGCCACATTGCTAGGCAACCACCTCCCCAGACAGCACCCGCCTCCGCTCTGATCTCCTCCAACAAATGACGAAGCACTTTCGAGATATTGCTTGTTCTAATGAAGCACCATAGAAATCGCAGCCCCACCACTCTTGATTTGTTGCTGCCAACAGAACCAAACCCACCGAGCAACCACCAATCGCTCCGCCAACGATCACAACCCTGTCGATCTCCTTGCAATACAAGCGACACCACTTGACCATCGCTACCCTAACCGGTTAAATTGTCGGCTCTCATACTTGATTAATTACCCTGCACCCGTCGAACCCTGGTGAGTAATTACCAGGAGCTCTGATCACCGGACGATCTCAAATTGCCAGCCAATCATCGCTGAGATCGCCACCCAACGACTAGCAAAATATCGTTGGAAGCTGCATGATTGCCCCGATTTCCTTCAGCGGTGGCCGATTTCCTCCTTCTGGGCATTTTCTCAAACCAAAGCGTGAAAGTGAAGAGCCACGGGAACATTTTTACCTGATGCATTTCATATACAAAGTAGAATTCGGGCCTACGACTTCTAAACCCTAACGGGCTGTATTGTAGTATTTGAGCTATAACAATTAATTTGGGCTCCTCATACATTTTATCTAGGCTGCCTATAAAACAATTAAAGCAGCCCAAATTCCGCAAGCAACTCCAACAATCCCATATTGGGCGGGCTACCTCATTACTAGGCCCACAACTCGAACATGGATTATCATTTTGCAGTTAGATCGTTTAATGAATAAATGGGCTGCATGGCTTAAGTTGGGCTCCTTGTTATATTGGTTATCAACAGTAATAAATTAGACCAATATTACAAGACAAAAGTCAGCAATTAGAAAATACACTTCAGAATATGTTCGCTTCTCTAAAAAAAAAATTGAAGCTCACACGCTCCAACCAACTTGATGCTCTCATTAAAAAAAATGGGGGAGGGAGAAGAGTAGTACATTGCTACTACTAGTCGTGAAGTGTTTCGATATAGCCATTAGTAATTGCATTGTGCGGTCATCAGCAACCGTGTTGACCAATCCCGGGAAGTCGATAATCAACCCTCACATTCATGTTGACCGTCCCTCGCTAGTCTCGTTGCTTAGCCCTCAGCAGTTGCGCTGCCTGGCTCTCATCGGTTGCACAGCCTGACTCTCAGTAGCGATGCGGCCCAACTCAGCAGCTGCAAGGCCTAGCCATCAGTAGTTACGTTATTGGACTAGCAGTCGCTCTGCCTAGCTCTCGGCAGTCGCGCCAACCAGTTTTTGTTAGTACGCGAGTCGCCTAGCTCTTTCCAGCAGCTATGTATCTCGCCTTTCAGCGACTATACATCCGTCTTCGCCTCCCCTAAAAAAAAGAGGGGGGGGGGGGGGAATAGTGTTGGTACAACACTATGCATGATAGTGTATTCCTGAGGTGACATTAGTATTTCGGATTGAAAAAGTAGCCCCGTATTTCTACCCTCAAGAGTCTCGTTGTCCAGATTTCAGTGGTCAGGCTACTCATCTATTGCTAGCAGCTCAATGCCCGGGCCTCAACGGTCCTGTTGACCAGTTCCTGACAACAGTTTCGCTATGCACCTCCTAATACCAGCTACACTATCAAGCTCTAAGTAGCATCACCACATAGCTCTCCGCAAATAGCCAAGCCACCGAGACATTAATTATTAATGCGACTAGCAAGGCAGCAAAGCATCAGGTACCATTCCGCTTTAAACCAGACTGGTCACACGAGCTAGAAACATAGATTGTAGGGTGCTACGCCCAGTCATGCGAGGTTCAGTACCCTCACCTCGAGTCGCCTGGCTTCTCAGCCTAACTCCATTATAGCGGCAAGCTCCGCATGCGAGGTTCATTACTCTCGCCTCGAGTCGCCTGGCTTCTCAGCCCGACTCCATTATAGCGGCAAGCTCCGCATGCGAGGTTCAGTACCCTTGCCTCGAGTCGCCTGGCTTCTCAGCCCGACTCCATTATAGCGGCAAGCTCCGCATGCGAGGTTCAGTACTCTCGCCTCAAGTCGCCTGGCTTCTCAGCCCGAATCCATTATAGCGGCAAGCTCCGCATGCGAGGTTCAGTACCCTCGTCTCGAGTCGCCTGGCTTCTCAGCCCGACTCCATTATAGCGGCAAGCTCCGCATGCAAGGTTCAGTACTATCACCTCGAGTCGCCTAACTTCTCAGCCTGACTCCATTATAGCGGCAAGCCCCGCATGCGAGGTTCAGTACCCTCGCCTCGAGTCGCCTGGCTTCTCAGCCCGACTCCATTATAGCGGCAAGCTCCGCATGCGAGGTTCAATACCCTTGACTCGAGTCTCCTGGCTTCTCAGCCCGACTCCATTATAGCGGCAAGCTCCGCATGCGAGGTTCAGCACCCTCGCCTCGATTCGCCTGGCTTCTCAGCCCGACTCCATTATATCGGCAAGCTCCGCATGCGAGGTTCAGTTCCCTTGCCTCGAGTCGCCTGGCTTCTCAGCCCAACTCCACTATAGCGGCACGGCCCGCATGCAAGGTTCAGCACCCTTGCCTCGAGTCGCCTGGCTTCTCAGCCCGACTCCACTATAGTGGCACCCCCTGCATGCAAGGTTCAGTACCCTTGCCTCGTGTCGCCTGGCTTCTCAGCCCGACTCCAGTATAGCAACATGCTCCGACCATTCCCCGCGATGCTCTTCCATGTGATTTATCTACGATCGTCGGCAGCCAAGCCCGATCCATTCCATGCGAAGCTCTCCCGCGTGATTTATCTACGATCGTTAGCAGCCAAACCCGATCTGTTATACGCGATGCTCCCTCGCAAGAGATCTCCAGTCACCATGGTTCTCTTGTGCTCGGACGATCGATGAAGTGTTATCCACATTACAACCTGCTATAGTGAAGATACTCTCCAGCAAGAAGTTCATCCCGACAGCGGCCCTACTACCTACGACCCTACGGCACCTCTGTCTCCTGGCTCTCGGATACAGTCTCGCTGTGTAACCCTACTTGTAGCCTCGTCGCATACCCCACATCATCTCTGTTTCCTGGCTTTCGGAAATGGTCTCGCTGTGTAACCCTACCTGTAGCCTCGTCGCGTACCCCACAGCACCTCTGTTTCCTTGCTCTCGGAAATGGTCTCGCTGTGTAACCCTACTTGTTAACTTGTCGCGTAGCCCATGACATCTCTATTTCCTGGCTCTCGGAAACGGTCTTGCTATGCAACCCCAACCTACAGCCTCACTGCCTATCCCTCAACAATTCTGTTGTCTGGCTATCGACAATAGTCTTACTACGTGACCCTCGCTAGCAACCTAGTCGCCCAGCTCCCGGAATCTATTCCTCGCATCCTCTAAGAAAAGGGGGGGGGGGAATAGGGGTGGTACGCCACAATGCAGACTATGTATATGGTTACTGGTGACATCCCATCTCACATGGCTACCACAACAATCACGTCGGACAATAGTCTCAGGGACTGAATGGCAAGCTTACGCTTCTTAGCTACCCCGGTCCGACATTCCACTGACATTAGTGTCGCGTAACACTCTGTAGCAGCCTCGGTCCGCACGATCACAACAACAGTTATGTTGCATCTCACTGATCGGCTCGCAATCCTCTCAATGAAGGAGTATCAAATCAACTCAAGCAGTGTTTGGCTCATCGCATAACCCCACGACTTTCGTGGGCGAGGTTCAGTCATTTCTCTTTATTATTTAAATGCTTTGGTGCTTTAACTAGTCCGATCCGATTGTCAGCAACTCAATCGCATCAGACTAGGGGGACTTGACGACGCACAGTTTATATGACTAAGTCCAGTCCGATGTCATTGGTCGCATACCAATAACACCAGACTGGGGGACTTGATGAGGAATGGTCCATTAGCACGGCCCATACTGCTCTAGCGCGCCAGCTTGGCCTGGCGCGCCCCTGCCAGCCCTGCCTGGCGTTCTCCTACCAACCTTGCTGGGGACTCCCTTGCCAGCCTCGCTGGGGACTCTCCTGTTGGTTTATATGACTAGTTCCAGTCCAATGTCATTGGTCGCGTACCAATAACACTAGACTAGGGGGACTTGAAGAGATATGGTCCACTAGAGTGGCCTAGACTGCTCTAGCGCGCCAACTTGGCCTGGCGTGCTCCTACCAGCCCTGCCTAGAGTTCCCTTGCCAGCCCTTGCTGGGGACTCCCTTGTCAGCCTCACTGGGGACTCTCCTGTTGGTTTATATGACTAGTTCCAGTTCGATGTCATTGGCCGCATACCAATAACACCAGACTGGGGGGACTTGATGAGATATGGTCCACTAGCGTGGCCTAGACTGCTCTAGCACGCCAGCTTGGCCTGTCGCGCTCCTGCCAGCCCTGCCTGGCGTTCCCTTGTCAGCCCCTACTGGGGACTCCCTTGCCATCCCTTGCTGGGGACTCCCTTGCCAGCCCCGCTGGGGACTCTCCTGCCAGCTCGGCCAGGCGCTCCCTCGCCTGGCACTCCGTTGCCATCCTCTCCTGATGTACGCCCGCCAGCCCTGCTTGGGGCGCGCCCGCCAGCCCCGCCCGGCGCCTCCGGGCGGCCTTGCCCAACTCCTTGCTAGTTGGGCCTGAATTGGGTTGGCCCAAGGCCTGACCTAACTATCCCCTATATAATGAATAGTACCTCCTCCATGGAGGGGGACCCGGCCCTAGATCTTCCCCCATGGCTCAGCCGCCACTACACTCCGGCCGGGTGGCTCAGCCGCCACCCGTTGCCGTCAGCCACCACCAGCACCAAGATGGTTCTCTCCAGCTATGGAGGACCATCTCAGATCTTCTAGCTGATCTAACTTGACCGTCGGAGCCCGCTCCCGGGGCACAGTCCCTGGGGCAGCTCTAACGCGTCTCTCTGATGGTGACTTGCAGATCTCCGCCGTAGCAGAAGACCAGGAGCGTTGCCGGAGGTCCATGTTCCATCATGTGCCATAGCCTCGAGTGGTGTATGTGTCGTATGCGGTATTTTGGGGAACTCACTAAGCATTTATGCTTACAGTTGTTGTGTTATGTGTTTCAGGTACTAGCGAGGACCGTGGGAAGGCGCCGGCGTGAACCGTACACACGAAGTGGATATTTTCTATGATCTTGGGAATATGTTGTGAGTGATAACAATTGTGAAATACTCTTTGAGAATGTTTCTAAATGTAATTTTGATTGTTGGAAAAATGAAAATTTTGTTTTGAAAATTTACGTTGTTACAAAGATGCGGGTACTTCTATTTCATCTAATCTTTGCGCTCCCAAGTGAATTCAAGTCCTGCTTGGCATTCCAGCGGACCTTCACTCTCGGTATGCGTCTTTGCTTTGTTAGTTGGGCTTCCCGATCCATGATTTCGACTGGTTCTTCCACCAAATTAAGGTTCTAGTTGATCTCGATCTCATCAAGAGGGATCACAATGGTTTCATTGGATAATCACTTTTTAAGGTTGAACACATGAAAGAAAGGATGAATGTTGCTAAGCTCTTAGGGTAACGAAGTTTGTAAGCTACGTGACCGATTCCTAGCGAAGATCTTGAATGGTCTTATGCATCTTGGATTCAGCTTCCCACGCTTTCCAAAGTGTATCATGCCCTTTCCAGGGTGAGACCTTCAATAGAACATGGTCACCAACTTGGAAATCTAAAGGTTTTCGTCTCTTATCGGTGTAGCTCTTTTGTTTATCTCTTGAAGTTTTTAATCGTTCTTGAATTTGTACGATCTCTTCTGTGGTTTCACGGATGATTTATGGGCCATCGAGAGAGTTATCCAAGACTTGACCTCTAGCTAGCTGCGTATCACCCACCTCAGCCCAGCACAGAGGGGATATGCACTCACTGCCATAAAGGGCTTCAAACGACGCAGTCTTGACACTGGTATGATAGTTGTTGTTGTAGGAAAACTCGACCAAGGCAAATGGGTGTCCCACGACTTGTCAAAGTCTATAACACATGTTCTCTGCATGTATTCTAGGGTTTGAATGGTTCTCTCACTTTGCCCGTCTGTTTGTGGATGGTAAGTTGTGCTCATATCCAGTTTAGTTCCAAGAGCCTTCTGCAGTGACTGTCAAAATCTCGATGTGAATTTGCTATCCCGATTGGAGATAATAGACACGGGCACACCATGCAGATGAACTACCTCTTGAATATAGATTTGTGTTAGTCTCTATGCTTGAACTTGCCCCATTGGACAAGTGGTAGTTCTGGAAGGTTTGTTGGGTATACTTCGGAAAGGTTTTGGAGGGTAAGGTACTCCTCGCATGAGTAGTTCGGGGTCTAGAATATGAGAGAGATGATTCAGAGATCTGTGTCGGGTTGTCTTTACGAGTGACAAGGGTTTCGATAATCGGTCGGTTAAGGCGGTGGGTTTTCGTAACACACAAACTTGGTATGGTGAGGCCCACGCCAATCCCTATCGAATGACTACGCCGGACTCTTTATAGAAACAAGTGTTAGGTTGATTTGAAAGAAACGTCTGTTATAACGATGGTGTATCCCGAGTGTGCTCGATAGTGTATTATGTGTAGTCTTTCTAGTGCTTTCTCGATATTACCACTGCCAAAAATCGTACTGCAAAAAGCGAGTACTGGTAGTGAAAGTGCTTTGATAATTAGTGATCATAGTTTATATTATGATCCTTCTCGGTACCTCTATGATTGCTTGGCATATACAATTTATGTATAATTAAGATGAATAAGACGGTCGACTGAGTGACTCTGCCCTAAATTCACAACCAGACAAGGAACAGGAATTAAGGCGGAATCACTCATTCTAATTCTGTAAAATCTTAGCTATGCTTAACCCTGATGTATGTACTAAGCCATCATAGCTCACCTGCGCCGATCTTAGTTCTCTTATGAATGTCGTGACTTGTTCGAACGAGTGAGTTATTTATAATTACCTTTTAATTTCCTCAAATTTTAATATTAATATAAATTAAATATTTAAAGCAATTTCATTTAGAAGACGTACCAAAATCTAAAGGGGTAGGGGGTTCCTCGTTGCTCTTTTATGTCATGCAGTTAAATTCCTCCTTCTCCTCCATCATTTCTCTCTGTCGGACAGTCTCTCTTGAAATGCCCCATTTCACCACATGCATGGCATACTTGAATTTTACTAGCATCGGTAGTTGAAGTGATGTGTTGAGTCAGAGTCTTACAGAAACGAGCTTCTTCACCATTTCTAGTCTTTGGGAAATCTCTTTTGAAATGTCCAGATTTGCCACACCTATAACAGACCTGACTTAAGCCATCGTCGAGGACTAAGGTGGCTGGTTGTGCCGGTATTCTGAAGAAACAAGTGGTATGTCCTCGTCTGTTGTAGTTCTTACAATGCAATTTGCGGCATTTTCCTAAGTGATGGAAATTACATTTCTTGCAATCCGGTAGGTTTCCATCATACTGTCGTACTGGCATTGGTACTGGAGTGGCAGATGTTGTGGCTATATGGGTTGCCACAAATTGTTGTCTCTTGGCAAGTCTTTGAGATAACTTGCGCTCCTTTTTGTTCCAAAACTTTTGTTTGTGGTTCGTAGGTTTATGAACTAGAGTATCATTATGGCTAGGTCCTTGTCGGTTTCCTTAAGTGATACTACGGTTTGAACTTTCAAAATTGTTTCCATTCTCGTTTGGGTTTTTAGCATTGAATTGCGCCATGACAGCTGTTACGGCGGCTGTGACTGCGGCCTGCAATGTAGCGGAGTCTATCTGTAGAATTGGTGTCTTGCTAGTTGGTTGGTTACCTTCTTGTGAAGACATGGTTCTGTGGCATGACGAGAAACGATCTTATGAGTAACAATGGTCATTGGTAGTTGTATTTCACAAATTTATATATACTTATAAATTTCCCTCTTGAGTCTTCTATCTTCTACTTCTTCCACAAGCTTCAAAAGGCACAAATTGTGTATGGATAAGAAACTCCAAGAAAAGATACAAATAACACTCTTGAGTCTTCTACCTTCTACTTCTTCCACAAGCTTCAAAAGGCACAAATAACTCTCAAAATGGCAAGAAATAGCTCAAGATCACTTATGGCGGGTTAGGGATTCGAGATTAGGGTTTGGAGACGATGGAGGCTGGAATGGAGGCCATATATGATGCTTAAATAGGGTACAAACCCTTAAGATTAGGGTTTCATCCAGCATGTCCTACTCGTCGAGTCAGAGCTACGACTCGTCGAGTAGCTCACTTAAAACCCGTGTGAATACTACCTTCTACTCGACGAGTCAGGGCTACAAACTCGTCGAGTCCTTCTCACAATCACAGTCCTTCACCACATCTAACCACCGACGTTGCGTCATGTTCAGATTCGGCTGATCCATGAGGTACCTAAGACTCTTGTGATCCATGTAAATGGTACACCGGATCCCATAGAGGTAATGTCGCCAAATCTTGAGGGCGAACACCACTGCCCCCAGCTCTAAATCGTGCATCGGATAGTTAGCCTCATGAGGCTTCAACTGCCTCGAAGCATAAGTTATCACATGACCCCGTTGCATCAAAACTGCTCTCATGCCTGTGATTGACGCATCACAGTAAACTACAAAGTCATCTACACCCTCTGGCAAGGTCAAAATCGGTGCCTCGCATAACCGTTGTCTGAGGGTCTCGAAGGCCGCCTGGTACTCAGGCCCCCAGTCAAAAACCACCGACTTCTTGGTCAGTCGGGTCAACGGAACTGCAATCTTGGAGAAGTCCTGAGTAAATATCCTGTAATACCCTGCCATACCCAAGAAACTCCGAATCTTAGTTGGAGACCTCGGAATCTCCCACTGCATCACGGCCTCTATCTTGGCCGGATCGACCAAAATACCCTTCAGGTTGACGAGATTCCCAAGAAACTGCACCTCGCACAACTAGCACTCACACTTGGAGAACTTTGCGAAAAGTCTCTCCCTCCTCAATGTCTCCAGCACCTCCCTCAGGTGCTCCTCATGCTGCTCCTGGGTCTTGGAGTAAACCAAGATGCCATCAATGAAAACTATTACAGACCGATCCAACGTCAGTCTGCACACTCGGTTCATGAGGTCCATGAATGCGGTTGGAGCATTAGTGAGCCCAAACGGCATCACCACGAACTCATAGTGACCATAGTGAGTCCTAAAAGTTGTCTTCTATACATCATCATCACTGACTCGCATCTGGTGATAACCTGACCGTAGATCAATCTTGGAGAACCAAGATGCTCCCTGAAGCTAATCAAACAAATCATATATCCTCGAAAGTGGGTAACAGTTCTTCATCGTTACCTTGTTCAACTCCCGGTAGTCTATGCACATACGATGTGACCCGTCCTTCTTCCTCACAAACATGATCGGGGCTCCCCATGGCAAACTGCTCGGCCTGATAAAACCCTTGCCTAGCAGCTCTTGCAGCTGCGTAGACAACTCCTGCACCTCTGGAGGAGCCAACCGATATGGTGTCTTGGCTATTGGAGCCGCACCAAGAACCAGGTCAATCCTAAGCTCAACCTGTCTCTCTGGAGGTATCCCCGGTAAATCCTCTTGGAATATATCCGGGTACTCTCGCACTACCGGTACATCATCAATTGTATCCTTACCCTTATCATGGGTATCCATGACATAGGCGACGTATCTGGTGCAACCCTGTTGAAGGTGGCGCCTAGCCCTCGCTGTTAAATAGAGAATCAGTCCGCGTTGTGGCATCTCGCCCTGAATCACTAACTCCCCCCCACTAGGAGTACGAACCCTCACTAGCTGCTACTCGCAGTCAATCACTACCCCATTGGGACTCAACCAATCCATACCCACTATAACCTTATTCCCTCGTAGGGAAAATGAACCAGATCCACTTAAAACTGCGGATCGAATAATTGTAGTGTACATCCTCTATGAACCCTCACGACTCTGACGGATCTATCATATGTTATCTCTACGTCAAGTGGGCAATCCAGCTACCCTAGAGCTCTACTAAATCGCTTTTTAAGTGCGAGCGACACAAAAGATCGGGTAGCACCCATATCAAATAGTATCATGGCTGATATGTCGTTCACTAAGAACAACCCTATAAACAAACACACAAACATGAGTAATAATCAGAAATAAATAAGAGATAATGGAGTAGATACATACCCGTAACCACATCAGGAGCTGCTTGTGCCTCCTTTGCTGTCAACTGAAAGGATTTGCTCTTCACCACTTGCGCCTCAACCCGACCCTGACGATCGTCTGTAATCCTCAATGTAGCAGGGGCAGGTGTCACCACCTTCCCTGCTGCTGCTAAACTCGGACACTCGGACCTCTTGTGGCCCCTCTGATTACACTGAAAGCAAATAAGATCAGATAATGCGGTGGTAGTAGTGCTAGAAGCAGAAGTACAATCCCTGCTCACATGTCCAGTTCGGCCACATTTGAAGCAACCCGAACTCCCCGCCCTGCACGTCCCCTCGTGCGACCTTCCACACTTGCCGCAACGGCCTCATTCCTGCTGGCCTTTGTTGGATAAGTTGTCTAAGTCCATAACTATTTCTGGTATGTACTCAACCCGGTTGGCATGGTCCATTTGGGTTGCATGGCATCATGATAATTGGATAGACAAAATGAGAATGACACTTATGATTTGTTAACATATTATAAGTTATAATATATTAATATGAAATCATATTATTTAATTAGTATTGATCAAGAATTAATTTGGAATCAATTTTGTGATCCAAAAGAGACTAATTAAATATATGGGGATTGATTGTTTAAATCATTCATTCTTATATAGTGGGCTAATGATCCATGGTTTATTGAATTGGGCTAAAACTCATAGGGTGCTTTGTGGATGTTCCATAGAGGTTAAAACCCATGGATTATGGAGGAAATGAAAATCCATGTCAATTAGAGTTTACATGGTGTAACCCTACTTGTGACACACTATATAAAGACCCCATAGGCTAGGAAAATCGGCACATAGAAAAGAACAAGGAGAGCTAGCCGATTTTGAGTGATAGTGTGCTTCTCTCAAGTTATTCCAATAATTAATTGTTTGTAAAATATTATTAGTGATGTAATCACACTTGGAAGTTGTGTCAAACTTGCTTCTACTCCAAATCGGTTTCTAGGTGTCATTAGGAGCAACATATTATGTTTGAGAATGATAACACAATTATAAGTTAACCAAATCAAACTTATTAGCCAAAAGAAACCCCAATATTTCAATTTGTAAAAAAAGAAAAAGAAAACAAGCCAAATTCATTTACTTTTCTTGAAACTTTAAAAAAGATTCATTTAACGTTCTTAAGATAGCAACAACTTCCTTGACATAACCAACTTATTTATTTGAGATGGATCCCCTAAATTAGCACCTGTTTATGGACTTAGGAGGAAATTGCATTTGACAATATGACGTCCAAATGGTGATCTTGACAGGATATGAGGTAAAAGAGTTGTTCTAGTCAATCAGGAAAATAAATGGAAAAAAATGGGGAGGTAAAAATGAAGTTTGTCTAAAAAGGGTATAAATGGAAAATTTGGGAAGGTAAAAAAATTTACTAGTTTAACAGGGGCATAAATGTAAATACAATGGGATGGAGCATTAGAGCAAAGGTTATTATATTGGAACAGGGGCATAACTGGAAATTAAATGGAGGATAGTGAAGGCTAAATTGGAACATGTTCAGCTCAGGAAGGTATCACCCCGGGCCCATGCGACGGTTTGGGGCCGAATGATTATTAATATAGTTATCGTATTAAAATAACGAAACATGCTGTAGCTGAGATGGAATAAAAGTTTCGCTATTGTGTTCAAATCTTTGTACAAACATTTAGATTTAAGCTATCTGCCTTGGTTATTATATAAAAAGTTTACTTCCCGATAAAATATTTGCTTCTAGTTCGTATGGTTAAAACTTTTCCCTCCAAACCCAAAGCTCATGTGTTTTTGGTTGAGATGTGTTCACTTTTTATGATTTTGTATACTATCTATGTTTATGTTTATTTACCAAAAATATTTTATTTTTAAACGATCATTCTAAAATATCGGTATTAACTTTATTTTACAAATCATTTAAAATATCTTTTTAATCTAGGGCTTATTTTTTTTCTTTTCGTCCCGAACCTGAAATATATTTGGACCGAACCCTGGGAATAAATGCATAACATGAAATAAAATGGGATGGACTGAAGGATTTATTAGAAGAGGGGAATGACTAGGATCTCCATGTAAGCCATGATCAAAGAACCATCGTGGGGAGAGAAGTTTCTCTCATTTTTGATAGGTCATACCCCTTTTTCCCTCACTCTTATTTCCCTCACCTAAAACCAAAGAATGTGTGGGAAGTCCTTCCCTCATTTTTTTTTTATTAAATAAAATTAGTTTTTTTTTGTTATGAATTATAATTTTTAAATTAATATTAAACATAAAATTTAATTAAAAATAAAAAGCATTTCATTAATTAAAATAAAACTTACATTAAACCTAAAATATAAAAAAGTAGAAAATTAAAAAAAAAAAAAAAAAAAAAAAAAAAAAACACACACACATAAACTAAAAATCAAACAAACTACCAACGATCTACGGAAAATATTTTTTCAGAATTTTTTCTCTCTTCTTCATTACGAGCTCGAGAGCCGGTCCCGAGAGATGATCGGCGTTTTCCATCAAAAACTTCATGTCTTCCATTTCTTGTCTTTCTGTCCGCTCCTTTTTCCTTGTTTCTTCTTTTTCTTTGTCGAAAGTCAAACGTTCGGAGAAATTTAGATTATATCGATCAAACGACGATGTTATCTTCCGCATTTCGTCAATGTCTACGTTGAAATCAGATGCACTCGAAGAAGTCCCTTTTCCCTTTCTCTTCGCTTTGTTCCTACCCATTGGGCGGACAATTTCTTCTAGCTCGAGTTCATCGTCCTGATTTAAATCTAGACCGACACGAGCATCGAAGGAGGTTGTGTAACCACTAGAGCCCGTTTTCGTTCACTTTGATTGTTGGACTCCAAAAATAAAATCTTGCTCGTATTTTTTCCACCTAGGACTTCGAACCAATAATTTCCAACAATCGGGACACTTGAATGGTTTTCCGACTTCCTCAAGGTAAAACTGCAATGCTTCTTGAAGTATTTATTCGTCGCCTTGGCCGCTTTTTCGTTGGGTTTTTAGGTTGTTGTACAACCCGTTTATTTTTGAAACCCCCCTTGCTATTTCACGAAACTTCGAATTAAGTTGATGTTTCGTACGGTAGTCGTCACATTTTCCTAGCTCCTCTCGAAATCATTCTAAAATGCGAAATCAAAAATGTACTCCCGGTTGTGCGTTTCCTTGAATCGAATCTTCAGAAATATCAACTCAAGCTTTGACCAAAACTAGCTATTCGTGTGGAACCCATGTTGTCGGCTTTTGTCTTCCCGGTTGTGCGACACCCTCGCGCACTTGTTTTTTCCCTTTACGTCTTTGTGGTGGTGGTGTTGGTTGAGTTTCGGGAACTATGTCTTCTTCTTCCGCGTCATCCGATTCATCGACAAGTTGGTGGTGGTGTTGGGTTTGGGTTTGGGTTTGAGTTTCAGTTTGAGTTTGGGGTTGAGGTTGATTTGGCGATTGTTGATCCGGAAACACAACAAAGTTTGAAAACATTTGCGACGTAACATTTGGAACATGCATCGGGTAATATTGGCCAACATTTTGGTATTGGAATTGTAGAGGGGGTTGAATGGGAGCATCGAGTTGGGGGCGGTAAACTCCTTCCGGGGATGAGTCGATAGCAAAAATGTTGCGACGAGGGATGTTTATACTCGAACCATGGCTTTTGTTCCGTCGATCGGAACTTAGGGTTTGCTTGTCGGATTCTTTTTTTTTGTTGATATAAAGTAGAGAGAATAGAGAATAGTGTGATATAGTGTGATGTTTTTTAAGTTATATGTATATATTTATAGTAGTGGTAACAGGATAAATAAAAAAAATAAAATAAAATAAATAAAAACAAAAGTAGCCGTTACAGCAAAAAAAAAATACATTTTTTACCGTTATTCAACGGTAGCTTTTCAAAAAAAAAAAAAAATTAAAAAACCGGCCAATCGCAGCAAGAGAGAGAGAGAGGGAGAGGCTCCCCTCTCCGTTTCCCGCACAGCTCATTCCCGCGCCGACGGTGCGGTATTCCGCCGGGCGGGAAGCTTCCCGCTTCCTTTCCCCGCACCCGCTCCGTCCGCCCTTAGAACAATTTATTGATCTATTTGAGAACATCTTATTAAAGCCAAAAAAAATTAGCTTGTTTTTCAATAATAGCAGTAAACTTAATTATCTTTGTGGGAACAACTTAAAACGAAAACTTTTAAACTTAAAACCAAAAAAATTCATTGAACTCTAGAACAACATATAGATATAGCAACAATCTTTGATCTTTGAACCACAACCAAAAAAAAAAAAAAAAAAAAAAAAAAAAAAAATCAGATAAAACCAAACATGAACGCCCACAAAAAGGCATTACACTTTGGAACAATATGCAAGATAGCTGAAGGAAAAACTTTGTTTCAGGAGAAAGAGCAGTGTTATAGAGATTTAGAAGAAGAGAATGATAGTTTGTAATGCACATACTCTAATTTAACATCTTGATCATTATATTGGAAAAGGGGCATAACTATACCATTTTTTTGGTAAGAAATCAATTAGGTTTTCAATTATGCATTGTTGCAACTAGACATGGGCTAAATGTTTTTTAAACAACCAAAAATTATTACACTCAAACTTGTTTATTCTTCTAACCATATGATAAAAAGAAAGAAGACCATAGTCAAAGTACTCCAAAAACGTCTAATCCTAATTATTTCAAAGCATGATAGACATAGTTTTCAATCAGCAAATAGTGTAACAAGATTACCTGATCATTCACTCATATCCTTTGTAGTTCCTACGGATGAGGGTGGTGATGGTGCTATGGATGGCGGTGGTGAAAGTGGGAGTGTGAAAGAGATTTCACCCTAAATCATTGACAGAATAGTTGGATGAAATGAAAAGAAAAGCCCAATGATGACATAAGTTAATCTGTTTCAAACATGAAAGGTTTGTAATTTCTTTTACCACATTAACTTCTGACGTCGCCATGTTAAAAATTGCAATGAAACTAGCATAGTTCCCATCCTTTTTGTGACAAAAGTTCAAAAAAAGAAAACATTAGTGGAATACATTTGGAGTTTGAGAGCGTAAAACATGTTGTACTTGATTACTCTTTAATTGCACGCTCCAGAACCTCTTCTTTGAGTCGCAAAGCAGCTGAGTCATGCTCAACTAGGGGTGTTCATTTGAATGGATCGGTTTGATCCAATACAATCAAGTAAATCCAAATTGATTTCGTTTTTCAAAACATAGATCCAAATAGATCAAACTAAATTCAAATCCGATCCGATTCAGTCAAATTACAATTCGTTTGGATCGGTTTTTATAAATCGGTTTTCAAAAATCGGAATATTTTTTAAAACCACATATAATTGGAATATTATCCAACTTTATAAAAGAAAAAAATAGTTTAGTCCCGGTTTAAAGTTTATAAACAACTACTAAAAAATATATTAAATTTTAATAGTTTATAGATAAAAAACTTTTGAGAGAAAATACATATTAAGGTTTTTTATTAGGTGAAATTTTTTGAATCTATTTGAATATATATATATATATATATATATATATATATATATATATATATATATATATATATATATTGAAAATAAATAAATATGCAATTGTTATTCGGGTTTTTGGAATATTCGGTTCTTATTTTATAAAACAAAACCAATCCGAAATCCAAACTAATAATTTGGTTTTGTAGAAAACCAATCCCAAAATCCAAATCAAATAGTGTAATCCAAATTACCCAATTGGGTAATTCAGTTCAATCCAAATAATAAACAACCCTACTGTCACTGACCAAGTTTTTGGAAGTCTCATCAAATCATCTATTGAATTTTGGAACGATAAAGAATATCAGAGGAATCTCCAGATAGATCATGAATACTCTACGAAACCCTAGAAGACGCTAGAACATTATAGATGTGTAACAGCCCGGATTTCCAGGTATCTTTTATTCATGTATTTTGGTGTTTTGTGAGGGGACTCGGCGAGTTTGAGCTCAAACTCGCCGAGTAGGATCGCGGTTCTGGACGCGGGTTCGCGCCTGGACTCGGCGAGTCCGCGCTGTTTAATGAAACCCTAATTTCCCGGTCCTAAGCCCTATTTAAAGGACCTAATGGTCCTTCATTGCGGCTACCTTGACCTTGAGAGCACCTAAACAGCTGAGGGTTCTTGTGAGTGAGATAAGAGGCCATTATTCACCAATTTTGTGTGTATTTGCAAGAAAGGAAGGGGAAAATCAAGCTAGGAGAATTGGGGAGCTTGGATCTACTTCCATTTCGTCAGAGGAAGCTTCTTGAGGTATTATTCAGAGCTTATTCTCGTGTTTTTGTTGTTATGGTCAAATCTAGGGTTTCTTCATGCCTTGTTTGCTTTGTATTTGGAGTGTGAGAGGTCCCATGGAGATATGGTACCTAGATCTGGACCTTAATAGGTCCAGAGAGTCCCAAATGCCATGCTTTATGTCTTCCCTTTTGAGTTGGAAACTTAGGTTGCCATTTTAGAGGTCATTTCTTCAAAAGAAGCCTTGTAGGCGTTGCATGGTAGCCAAGACTGTGACTTTACGTGATGAATGAGCTTGGGAGGGCCAGATCTATGAGTTGATGGAGCGGATCTGACCTCAGAAACGAGATTGAGTTGATGCATGGCATGGACTCGCCGAGTCCGAAGAACAGACTCGGCGAGTAGCATGAAGATTGTCCTTAACCACTCAGCAAGTGGTCTTGCCGAGTTAAGGGTGGACTCAGTGAGTCAGGGAGAGTTAAAGAGGGTTGACAGGTGGACTGAGTCGAGTTGAGTCATGGTGGCCCCGCGATTCACGCCAGGTGGGACTCGTCGAGTTGGGGGTGTACTCGACGTGTCATGAGAGGATCCTAGGGAGTCAGTGAACACGTACAGACTCGCCGAGTCGCCATAGTGCACTCGCCGAGTCCGGTCAAAGTTGGTCGTTGACTGTTGACCAGTGATGACTTGATAGGGGTAGTCAACCTTAGTGGTAAAAGTGTTAATTAGAGATATAATATGTTATAGGAGGATTATAGCTCGGAGGATCTAGCACGAGTGATTTCCAGGATTCGCGAGTTATCGAGACATACGAGGTGAGTCTTCTCACTATACTTTACCTAGAGTAGGTAATCAGAGTTATGTGACAGAATATTTGTATGCTATATGTATGTTATGTGTTGTACTGCATTACTTCTATGTGATTTATGTTGTGCATGTTTATAGAGTTGGAACCGGAAGGTTCCCAGAGTTAGAACCAGTGGGTTCACAGAGTAGGGTCTACGGACCCACAGAGTTATAGCCTCGAGTGGCTAATATGTGTTATGTGTGGTATATTGGGGAACTCACTAAGCTTTGTGCTTACAGTGTTAGTGTTGTTTGTTTCAGGTACTAGTGATGACCGTGGGAAGGCGCCGGCTTGATCTGTACACACGCATGGGATTTTTATGATATGTGATCTTCGGATTTTGTATGATATGGATTGGAGTTTTGAACTTGATGTTTTATGAAAATTAAATGAAAATGTTTTTATATTATGCGAAAAATTATTTTGAAATTCACGGTGTTACAATTTGGTATCAGAGCCTTGGTTTGAGGGATTCGAGTACACCTTCGGGCGTATTTGAACTCAAACTGAGGATTTGAGAAGTATTTTCAAAAAGAGTAAAAGATTTTGGAAAAAAAAACGCAGAGCAGAGTGTGTGTATGATCGGTCCGCGCCCGAACGGTGATTTCCCAAAATACCCTCATGTTATGTGTTATTGATATTGATATGATGTATTCGCATGCTAGAGTAGGCTAAGTATTCCTATTAGGACTAGAGTGGCCTGATTTGTGATGCCTTAGCCTAGGAAGAGGTGAGCTGCTATGAGATGCTTGAGAGTGAGTAGGTAGCAGCGAGGGGCTTATGAGAGATCTATTAGAGAGTGGCCTGTGCATGATAGAGTACTTGGAATTTGGGATCCGAAGAGGAGGACTTGGGGTGTATTCTGATACGGTGCGGACAGTAGTATTGGGCCCGTACTACTGAAAGCACTGGAGCGGTGTACAGCCCAAGTAAGAATCTTTGGAATACCAAGGATCAAGGAGGGATGAGTTGTCAAGTGTGAGTATGCTCAAATGGAATCTAATTTATCGTATGTTGTATTTCAGAGGTAGATCATGGTGAGGACACGTTTGATGCCTGAGAGCAGTGATACCAGTGATGAGGAGATCCGCCGGATCATCCACGAGGAGGTGGTTGCGGCCATCAGGGCAGAGATACCAGAGATGTTTGGGTCTATTAAGACCACGCTGATTGAGACCTTTGACGAGCGTTATGCCGCTCTTTCTGAGGCTGCTGTTGCAGTGGCCACCGCAGCTATTGTTGCCGCTAGGCCGCAAGGTGGTGATGTGTTGCTGTTCCGAGAGTTCAGCAACACAAAACCACCAAAGTTTGATGGGACCCAGGACCCGGTGGCAGCTATGAGGTGGATTTCTGACATAGAGGGTGTTTCTTCACTTGCTCATCTCCTAAGCATTTGAAGGTTCGGTTCGCGCTGAACCAGCTAAGCTTGGGAGCGAAGGACTGGTGGAAGTTTGTGACGGCGCACTTTACGTCTGTTGAGCTTGCGGCAGTGACCTGGGAGAGGTTCACTGCCATGTTCCGAGTTGAGTACGTTCCCCAGGTGGAGAGGGAGCGTTTGGCCCAGGAGTTTCTGACCCTCAAGCAGGGTACTGAGTCGGTTACAGCGATCACCAGGATGTTCCATGAGAGGACAATGTTCTGCCCTGAGCACGTGTCCACCGAGCAGGAACGTATGAGCCGATATCTGAGTATCTTGAGGCGAGACATTCGGGAGTTCGCGGCGAACTCCTCGTACCAGACATTTGCTGAGCTTCAGGCAAATGCCCGGAAGAGGGAGATTGAGCTAGAGACTCAGGCCAGGGAGGAGGCGGAGTCTCAGGGGAGGGATCGGCGACCGGCACAGTCTCAGCCGGCAGACAAGCAGGCCAAGCCCGCTGATCCCAAACCAGGGATCCAGAAGGGCCGCACTTGTGGGAAGTGTGGAAAGGGTCATGATGGAGTTTGTAGAGCGGGATCTTGCTACAAGTGTGGCAAGGAGGGGCACATGGCCAAGGACTGCCCCAAGGGGTTTGCGGTGTGTTTTCATTGCAATCAGACCGGACACCGGAAGACAGAATGTCCGCAGTTGCGAGGATCATCTCAGGGAGCACCTCAGGGATCTACCCCTGCTGCCATCAGAGCTACAAAGAGTTGGCCAGTGAAGGCCGAGGCACCGAGGGCACGAGGGAGAGCTTTTCAGCTGACCGCGGAGGAGGTCCGCTCAGCGCCCGACGTCGTGGCTGGTATGTATTCTTTCGTATATTTATTTTGATGTTGAGATATTATGCTTATATTATGTTGTGCGTAGGTACTTTTCTTGTGAATTTTGTACCTGCCTTGGTGTTATTTGACTCGGGTGCGAGTCGGTCTTTTGTATCTTTGGCCTTTAGTCAGCACATCGGTGTTAGTCGTGAGGCGTTGAGTCGGCCTCTGAGAGTGTCCATAGCTGATGAGAGGGTGATATATGCCACGGAGGTTCTCCGAGGGTGCGTAGTCGAGATTTTCGGTGTTGAGTTCCCGATTGATCTAGTTCCTATTACGATGGGTGATGTTTGTGTCATTGTGGGCATGGACTGGTTGAGTCGATTCGGTGCGGTTATCGACTGCGAGCGACAGCTGGTGACCATACGAGACCCTAGTGGGGGAGTTCTTTCGGTGTACGACGAGGGTACACGTTCAGGATCAGCGTTTTGTTCGGCCGCTAGGGCGAGGCAGTGTCTACAGCAGGGCTGTAAGGGTTTTGTGGCGTATGTGATGGATACGCGGGTGGATTCCGAGAGGCCGAGTTCAGTTGAGGAGGTTCCAGTGGTGCGTGAGTTCCCGGATGTATTTCCCGAGGAGTTGTCGGGTGTGCCTCCTATGAGGCAAGTGGACTTCAGTATCGATTTGGTTCTGGGGGCCGCGCCTATCGCTAAGGTGCCCTATCGTGTTGCACCTCCAGAGATGCAGGAGTTATCCTCGCAGCTTCAGGAGCTGCTGGGAAAGGGTTTATTCGGCCGAGCAGCTCGCCGTGGGGAGCGCCTATCCTGTTTGTCAAGAAGAAGGATGGTTCACATCGGATGTGCATTGATTACCGGGAGTTGAACAAGCTGACGGTCAAGAACCGTTACCCGTTGCCGAGGATCGACGATTTGTTTGATCAGTTGCAGGGAGCATCTTGGTTCTCCAAGATCGACTTGAGGTCTGGATATCATCAGGTGATGGTGCGAGATGAGGACGTCCAGAAGACAACGTTCAGGACGCGTTATGGGCATTATGAGTTTGTGGTGATGCCTTTTGGGCTCACCAATGCCCCGACAATGTTCATGGATCTCATGAACCGAGTGTGTAGGCCGATGCTGGATTGGTCGGTGATTGTATTTATCGACGACATTCTGGTATATTCAAGATCTAGAGACCAGCATGAGGAGCACTTGAGAGAGGTTCTCGGAGTTCTGAGATCGGAGAGGCTTTATGCCAAATTCTCCAAGTGTGATTTCTGGTTGCGGGAGGTCCAGTTTTTAGGACATCTCGTTAACCAGGAAGGGATATTGGTCGACACGGCCAAGGTTGAGGCAGTGATGAGTTGGGAGGTGCCGAAGTCACCCTCCGAGATCAGGAGTTTCCTAGGGTTGGCAGGGTATTATCGAAGGTTTATCAATGATTTCTCTAAGATCGCAGTGCCACTCACCAGATTGACCCGGAAGGGTGTTGCTTTTTCATGGGGCCCCGAGCAGCAGGCCTCCTTTGAGACACTTCGCCAAAGGTTGTGCGAAGCACCGGTGTTAGCCCTCCCGGAAGGGATGGAGGACTTTGTGGTATACTGTGATGCATCGATTTTGGGGTTGGGAGCGGTGCTGATGCAGAGAGGGCATGTGATAGCATATGCATCGAGGCAGTTGAAGCCTCATGAGACGAGATATCCCACCCATGATCTAGAGTTGGGGGCAGTGGTGTTCGCCCTCAAGATTTGGCGTCACTACTTGTATGGGGTTCGGTGTACGATATACACGGACCATAAGAGCTTGAAGTATTTGATGGATCAGCCTAACCTGAATATGCGTCAGAGAAGGTGGTTGGATGTGGTCAAGGATTATGATTGTGAGATCCTGTACCACCCAGGCAAGGCTAACGTGGTAGCCGATGCATTGAGCCGCAGGGCGGAGAGCACCCCGCTGCGGGATGTATGTTTGAGATTGACCGTGATAGCTCCAGTGTTGGACGCCATTCGTGGGGCACAGGCTGAGCCTGTGCAACCTGAGATGCAGAAGAGGGAACGGGTTGTTGGTTTGGTTTCAGAGTTCGTTACCGATGGTCGGGGGCTTATGACATTTCAGGGGCGTATCTGGGTACCGTTTGTGGGAGGAACGCGTACCATTTTGATGGAGGAGGCGCATCGGTCGAAATTTTCGATCCATCCGGGGGCCACTAAGATGTATTTGGATCTAAGAAAGGAGTATTGGTGGCCCTGTATGAAGAGGGATGTCGCGTGGTTTGTTGAGAGGTGCTTGACCTGCCGTAGGGTTAAGGCCGAGCACCAAAGGCCGCATGGTAAGTTGCAGCCATTGGAGGTTCCCGAATGGAAGTGGGAACAGATCACTATGGATTTCATCACCAAATTGCCAAGGACTGTCAGAGGAGTTGATGCAATTTGGGTGATTGTGGACAGATTGACGAAGAGCGCTCACTTCCTTGCTATCAGCGAGAGTTCTTCAGCAGAGAAATTGGCGGAGGTGTATGTGAGGGAAGTGGTATCTCGGCATGGGGTGCCGATCTCGATTGTTTCAGACCGTGATGTGCACTTCACTTCCAAATTCTGGAAGAAGTTTCATGAGGAGTTGGGTACTAGACTGTATTTTAGTACCGCATATCATCCCCAGACAGACGGTCAGAGTGAGCGGACGATTCAGACGCTCGAGGACATGCTCCGGGCATGTGTGTTGGATTTCGGGGGTAGCTGGGATGCATATTTGCCCTTGGCAGAGTTTTCCTACAACAATAGCCATCATTCGAGCATTGGTATGCCACCCTTTGAGTTGTTGTATGGGAGGAGGTGTCGGACCCCCATTTGTTGGGGAGAGGTTGGACAGCGGGTGATGGGCAGTACAGAGATCGTGCTTCAGACGTCAGAGCAGATCCAGCAGGTCAGACAGAGGTTGTTGACCGCTCAGAGTCGACAGAAGAGTTACGCAGACAGGCGCCGGTTCGAGCTTGAGTTCCAGGTCGGCGACCTTGTACTCCTGAAGGTCTCTCCTTGGAAAGGAGTGATTCGATTCAGGAAGAGGGGCAAGTTGGGGCCTCGATATATTGGTCCTTTCCGTGTGATCGCGAGGGTAGGCCGGGTAGCCTATCGTTTGGATTTGCCAGCAGAGTTGGGGCAGATTCACGACACTTTTCATGTGTCGCAACTGAGGAAGTGTATAGCTGACGAGTCGGCGGTGGTTCCATTAGAGGATATTTAGGTGGATGCGAGCCTGAATTATGCCGAGAGACCAGTGGCCATCAGAGATCGGAAAGTCAAGGTTCTGAGGAACAAGGAGGTACCCCTGGTGTTGGTTCAGTGGCAGCATCGGAAGGGGTCAGAGATGACATGGGAGCCGGAGCGTGAGATGCGTGAGCAGCATCCGGAGCTATTTGCAGAGCGAGACTTCGAGGGCGAAGTCTAGTTCTAGTGGGGGAGAATTGTAACAGCCCGGATTTCCAGGTATCTTTTATTCATGTATTTTGGTGTTTTGTGAGGGGACTCGGCGAGTTGGAGCTCAAACTCGCCGAGTAGGATCGCGGTTTTGGACGCGGGTTCGCGCCTGGACTCAGCGAGTCCAAGGGATGGACTCGGCGAGTCCGCGCTGTTTAATGAAACCCTAATTTCCTGGTCCTAAGCCCTATTTAAAGGACCTTATGGCCCTTCATTGCGGCTACCTTGACCTTGAGAGCACCTAAACAGCTGAGGGTTCTTGTGAGTAAGATAAGAGGCCATTATTCACCAATTTTGTGTGTATTTGCAAGAAAGGAAGGGGAAAATCAAGCTAGGAGAATTGGGGAGCTTGGATCTACTTCCATTTCGTCAGAGGAAGCTTCTTGAGGTATTATTCAGAGCTTATTCTCGTGTTTTTGTTGTTATGGTCAAATCTAGGGTTTCTTCATGCCTTGTTTGCTTTGTATTTGGAGTGTGAGAGGTCCCATGGAGATATGGTACCTAGATCTAGACCTTAATAGGTCCAGAGAGTCCCAGATGCCATGCTTTATGTCTTCCCTTTTGAGTTGGAAACTTAGGTTTCCATTTTAGAGGTCATTTCTTCAAAAGAAGCCTTGTAGGCGTTGCATGGTAGCCAAGACTGTGACTTTACGTGATGAATGAGCTTGGGAGGGCCAGATCTATGAGTTGATGGAGCGGATCTGACCTCAGAAACGAGATTGAGTTGATGCATGGCATGGAATCGCCGAGTCCGAAGAACAGACTCGGCAAGTAGCATGAAGATTGTCCTTAACCACTCAGCGAGTGGTCTTGCCGAGTTAAGGGTGGACTCAGTGAGTCAGGGAGAGTTAAAGAGGTTTGACAGGTGGACTGAGTCGAGTTGAGTCGTGGTGGCCCCGCAATTCACGCCAGGTGGGACTCGTCGAGTTGGGGGTGTACTCGACGTGTCAGGAGAGGATCCTAGGGAGTCAGTGAACACGTATAGACTCGCCGAGTCGCCATAGTGCACTCGCCGAGTCCGGTCAAAGTTGACCATTGACTGTTGACCAGTGATGACTTGATAGGGTTAGTCAACCTTAGTGGTAAAAGTGTTAATTAGAGATATACGATGTTATAGGAGGATTATAGCTCGGAGGATCGAGCACGAGTGATTTCCAGGATTCGCGAGTTATCGAGACATACGAGGTGAGTCTTCTCACTATACTTTACCTAGAGTAGGTAATCAGGGTTATGTCACAGAATATTTGTATGCTATATGTATGTTATGTGTTGTACTGCATTATTTCTATGTGATTTATGCTGTGCATGTTTATAGAGTTGGAACCGGAAGGTTCCCAGAGTTAGAACCAGTGGGTTCACAAAGTAGGGTCTACGGACCCACAGATTTATATCCTCGAGTAGCTAATATGTGTTATGTGTGGTATATTGGGGAACTCACTAAGCTTTGTGCTTACAGTGTTAGTGTTGTTTGTTTCAGGTACTAGTGATGACCGTGGGAAGGCGCCGGCTTGATCTGTACAAACGCATGGGATTTTTATGATATGTGATCTTGGGATTTTGTATGATATGGATTGGAGTTTTGAACTTGATGTTTTATGAAAATTAAATGAAAATGTTTTTATATTATGCGAAAAATTATTTTGAAATTCACTGTGTTACAAGATGTCCTTGGAACAAGATGGAACGATCCGAAATGATCAAGACGACACTAGATGAAACTAGAATGAATCGGAAGACTCGAGAACGATCTAGAACATGCTAGATCATACAAGAATAACTTGGATAATATCATAACATCCTAGAGATATCTAGAACATCATAGAATAGTGTAGCATGATATGGAGTCTTGTAAAGATAATATAGATATTGATAGAACACTCTAGAATAGCCAAGAATATATGGGACCTAGAATCTTCCCATGAGGAGGTGTAATGTCCCTATAAATAGATATAAATAGATAGGAGGTCTCATTTGTAGAGACCATTGAGAAATTGTAGTCTCTTGAGTTCTCTTAATACAAACTCTTTGCAATCTTGAAGTCTTAGTCTTTTGCTTTCCAAAACATCTAGATCGATGAAGTTAGCCTGACTTAGTTAGAGAAAAGCTAAGTGGCACACGGTATTGACTAGTCGAAAGAGTCGTCTCGTGAAACTACGCTCAGCTTTGGCCTAAGCAATGCTATAATAAAATCATATATATATATATATATATATATATATATATATATATATATATATATACACACACACACACTAGATGTAAAACCCGTGTATTACACGGGTTGATTAAAAAAATAAAATATTAAAATTAAAATAATAAGTAATTTTTAAATAAAATTTTGAAATAAGAAATGAAAAACATATTAATTGCAATTTATTATAATATTTATTAATTTGATGTTTTACATATATACGTATAAGATTATGTGTCTTTTTAATTTAAAAAATTGAAAAAAATCATAAATTGACATGTGGATATTATTTATTTAAAAAATATCACAAAATGACAAGTGTCAAAACTTATTAAAGATTGACATGTGGCAAAAAAAAATCTTCATTTATTAGAGAGGATATGTATATATATATATATATATATATATATATATATATATATATATATATATATATATATATATATATATATATATAAAGATCATAAGAGTAAGAGCTCACTCTTCAAGACATGACGAGTGTAGATCTAGGAAAATCCTAGCTCGACCAACAGTTGATTTCCTACATTGTTCAAATTCACTCATTTGCTACAAAGATTCAAATAATATAATATAAAGACGAAACCAAAACTCAAAAATCAAACCGAATTAGATTAGGTACAAATTGATCTTACTTTCTCTGTCAAAGAGGTCCAAATGGGAGACGCATTGGCCAAGAGCTGCAACAAGATAGATATTAACCCAAACAACTATATAAATCTACGGAATAAGAAGGATAAATAATATTGTAAGTTCGTCCACCGTATTCATGGCCGGAACCTGTGATTTTCTAACAAAGTCTCTGTGATAAATCGGTGTTCGTTAACATCCTCAAAATTAAACTTCGGTAATCTAAATTAAACATCTACAAATCAGCGATCTAAATTAAAGTTCTCGAAATCATATTGCTTACACAAACGGCTCGAATGCAGATCGGGATCGGGGAGTCCGTGTCGTAGCCATCAGTTCATTTCCTGTTGAATTCGATTGAAAATGGGGAAAAGATACAGCGACATAATCGGTCTAGGTATTTATAGTGTGAAAAGAATTGGAATAGCAAATAGACATTTTTATTTAATTAATACATGTGAGAAAAATGTTAGAACAACAAGGATCGATTTGTAATTAAAAAGTATAATGAATATGTTAACAAGGAATATTCAATATGAATCTAATTTTAAACGTATGAGATCTTGATCTTTTTAATTCTTTTACAGAATTTCACCCTTAATGGTCGGTCTGGTAAATATGTGAAATTATATGACTTTACAATTTGTATTAAGTTTATTTTAATATTTATTCTAATATTATTAATTTAATGTAATTAGAGTGGGAAATTTAAAATTTGAAATTTGAAATGGAAAATCAATAGGTTACAAATAACATGCATTAATTAGGAGATATAATATGGTGACACATGGCAAAAGGAGAATAAAACTATTCTTTTATTAGATACGAAGATATATATATATATATATATATATATATATATATATATCATCCATTTCCCGACGGTTCGGATTTTTTCCTATGTTTCGGTCATTTCCCGACGGTTCGATTGTTTTACCATGGTTCGTCATCGGTAGTTATTGACTTCTCTTTCCCAAGCCAAGAAGTACTCCTATCACCTCAAGTACAACTCATGTTTACCTTCCTAATGTATAGTTGTTAGCTTCTTCTCCAAGGTTAAGGTACTATTGATTTTAAATACCAATCACCACACATCATAAGGTTGGGTTCTACTTCTCTCTCTTTCTCTCTTTCTCTTTTTCTACATACATACGATCGGGTTCCTTCCACTCGAAGGACCCAACCTTCATTTCACATCGATACTAACTTGATCATCAGACGCCGCTCCTGGGACGCAAGTCCTGGGGTGACTCTAACGATCCTCGTTTATGAATGTAACAGGAGTCAAATTGGGGCTCACTGGTGGCAACGAAGAAAACATCGAAGATCCCGACTCAATCAACCTCGTGACAAATTATGGGTTACATCAAGTGGCGCCATTCGTGGACCTCGAGCAATTAGCTACTTCTTCACGAGGTTCTGCTTTCTCTCTTTAAAGATCTACGAATGTCTGCTACGTTCTTTACAGGTTTCCTTCCTAAAACCGATCTTTCACAACTCCATCTTTTTTCATTCAAAAACATGCAATAGTTACCAAAACCTCTAATGTAAAAAAAACTTGCGTATTTGCAATGTTGTTGGTTAGATCTTGTTAATTTTCTACTTTAGCTCTTCCTTCTCAAACAAAGATTTGTACCCATTTCATGTCGAACAAATTAAACAATCAAATTAGAAGCTTATTTGATGAGAAAAATGATTGGGATCGAACACATATGAACAACTCTCAAAAAAGATACTTGTTGAAAGTCAAAAGAGTGCAAACTATTTAGCACAACATACAAGTTGTTTGATGCACCTCTTGGGAATAGCACCATATGCAGCACAATCTTCAAGGTCTTTTTTTGCCACGTGTTTTGTTCTCCTTCATTTTTCCACATGGCCTTTTTGGTTTTTATTTCATTTTCTTATTTTTCACTTGTCATTTTTTGAGGTTTTTCATTCTTACACTAGGTGTAAGACTCATGTATTACATAGGTTCATTTAAAAAAATTAAATATGAAATTTTTAACATTTGAGAAACTTGAATTTATTAGAAAAAATAGAAAAATATTGAAATATTATAATTAAAGTGTTTTTTTAATTTAAACTAATAATTTAGATAAATAAACATAAGAAACTAATGAGATCTTAATTTATAAATTAGAAGAAATATCAATTAATGATATTGATATGTATTTATTATTATATTTGTTACGATTAATACATTTGAATATTATATAGAATTTAAGAAAATAGAAAAAACCCCAAAATGCCATGTGGAAAAATTGTAATTGAAAATAACTACAAAATGACATGTGTCCAAATGAATGAGAGCATGTCATGTGGCAAAAAGTTCTTTATTTATTAGGGAGGAATGATTAAATTTTCAGAATTTACGGTTATATATATGGAAGGTGCTCATTCTATTCATGTAAGGTTATCATTTTATTAATTTGAGAATAAATCCACATAAATGTTACAAACTCATTGATTTACTTTCTTTTTTCAGTTACTTTAATAAACTCACGTAGTACACTGGTCTCACACCTAATGATATTTTTATTTCAGTCGAGCAAAATATAGATGTCAAAAAGGTAGAGTATGGCTTTCACTTTCCATATCTGTTGTTACTAATTTCATTCAGATTATTTCTTGAAATGCACCATGTACAACTTAATAATGCAATATAAAAAAGAGATACACAACATTTCTAAAAACAGCTGGATTCTATCATTTATGTACAACATATATATTATGGGCCCCATACATTTCAAAAGGAATGTTCAAAAGCTGATAGAAAAAGACAAAAGCCTCATGCGGGTCCCACCTAGACCATTTCCTCCAAAGAAAATTCACGCAGGGCAGATTTTCTATAAAAAAAAAAAAAGAATTTTCGTCAAATAACCATTTTTTTTTGGGGGGGGGGGGGGGGTGTTTTAACCTTTTAACCAAGAAATTCAATGTTTTGTAGAATAACCACAAGATCCACAGAGGGTGCTCTGAGGATCTGTTATCTACTCTGAGGATCAATGAACACCTCTGCGGAAATGAGGTGGCGGAAATAAACGACAAGATCTGCAGAAGCGTCTCTGCGGATCGTTGTTAATGCTTTGAGGAATACGTTGTTGATTGATCCGCAGAGACGACTCTACGAATGTTCGAAAACCTCTGCGGATTTCATTAATTCTAGGCGGAAATGGTAGTTTTAGTCGTGTTTAAGCAATAACTGACGATTATATATGATTTTTTTAAGTTATTCTCATTTTATATGCCTTTAGTGACCATAAACGACTTTTTTTCAATTTTATGAATGCCTTAATCAGTAGAAGTCGTTTTTTCGTTATCTTTGTGGAGAGAGTTTTGTGTAAAAAATTTGGTTTAAATCTTCCTCCTAACTTTGACCATCAGATGTTATTACAAATGGATAGAAATAAGGTCGGTGTGTTCAATAGTCATATATCTTTGTCTTTTAAACACCCGGAGTGCAGGTATATCATGGAGCTTGCAGATGAATCAGATGTAGACCACCTGAAACATGTAATGTCTGAAAGAGGGACATTTTCTTTAAACGATATAACAATGCACTATGCAATAGGGAGAATTTCTATAACACAATTTAAAACATATATTTCATCAATTAGCAAAGTGAATGTTATTTTAAATAGTTATAAATTTTAACCTAAACTCCATAAATTTATTAAAGTACATTGTTATTTTAAGTAGTTATAAAAAATCGTAATCACATTTAACCAATCCCAATCATATTTATAACATTGTCTATTAACAAAATCCCAATCACATTTACAATATATTCAAAATCGTCAAAAAAATATTAAATAATTCCGCAGAGGCCTCCACAATCGGCAGAAAGGTCCTCTGCAGATTTGTTCTTCACAAACCTTCCTCTGAGGAATTGTTCTTCAGGTAACAATGGCAGAATCGGGATTTTGTGATCTATTACACTACCATACAATACACAAAATAATTCTCAGCATAATATTGATTCAATAACACATTTATAAAATCAAAAATCGACGTTACTAATGCTAATTAGGGTTTAATACAAATTTCAAAATGAGGAAGACTTACGTGAGTTCCATACCCATCGGGTAAGACATCACCATGTAATTCTTGCACTTTCTGAAATCGCCTCATCATTTCTCTTTTGTTCGATCCTTGGTCCGACAACAATCTCCTCTGTCTTCGTCTTCGTCTTTCGCTTCCGCATCAAACTCCCCCAAAGAAACCCTATTTCCGCAGCGAAAGAAGCCAAAGAACGACATTTTTGTGAATTTACTAAATTAACCCTCTTACTTAATTCCTCATATATATCATATTTCTGTAGAGGCTTTAGGTGATCCGCAGAGCACCCTTTGCAGATCTTGTTGTTATTCTACAAAACATTGAATTTCATGGTCAAAAGGTTAAAATACCCATCCAAAACCATCCATATAATCAAAGCAATCTATCATCAAGATCATCCTGGCGCATCATTCAGGTATAACCATCCAATCCATCCTAGATTTTATTAATTTTATACTATTTTGAAAATCTTAGTATCAAAGCAAGGTATCGTTCTTATTATGAATTCTCGTCGTTATTTGCCCTGCATCATCATCATCATCATAAGTTCAATATTAAAAGCAATCACCACTATCTCCGTCGTGTTTAGAAAAATAATTCATTAAAAAGTTTTGGTAGTAATTTTGTGTATGAGACTTTTGGAATCATCACCATCATCGTAAATATAATATTAATTATAAACCCACTATCAACATCTTATTTAAATCTATGGTTTTTAATCGTAATAGAAAGCAAAACTAGAACTAAAATTATCGTTTTCTTAAAATTAAAATCATAAGTTTTCCAAGTCTTAATTTTAATAAACAAGAATTAAAAAAATTTCATAAAGCAATAAGACAATCTAAAAATTTTCTTTTGAATTTAAAAGTAGATTCTAACATATCACTAATTAATACTATATCTAATATTGAAGCAATAAATATAGTAGATAATAGTATAAATTGACAACAAGAACAAATAAAAAGTATTGAATATAAGATAACAAAACTAATTTGTTAAATATGTCTCAAGAAATAGAAAATTCACCAATAATTATTAATAACGAAGAAAATGAATTTGGATACATTTTTGATGCTCTAATAAATAAAAACAATATTAATAAAGATGCTATATGAAAAACAAATTTTACATTATCAGAAAAACATAATTTTAAGTATCACACGTTAAAAAACTTTTTTTCTAAAAAATATTATATATTATGGAAAAATTATAGGAGAAGAACCTATAACTATATAATCAACTCAAAGAAATATTATTATAAATAAGAAATCCATTATCTAATATTAAAGATGTGGATAGGATAAAAATCGTTTATATTCATATATCAACAATTCAAGTAATTTTAAAAAGTATTTTTAGTGATTTAGATACTCTATTAGAATTAGAAATTAGAGATGATCGAATAATTAATGATCAAGAAAGTATTATTGCAAAAGGAAAAGGTAATTTAATTGAAGGAAAAATAAAACTTAATATCAATATTCAATTAGAATTAAGTTTTAAAGATAAAAATTTAAGTAAAAGTATTACCGTACGATATAAATTATTAAGACAAATTTTTATGTTAAAAGGTAATCATCCGTTTACTATTACATATCAAATAAATTATGCGTTAACAAATTTTGATCATAGTATTATGTTTAAAACAGAAGATAGAATTACATTGATAAATTATTTACCCCTTTATTATCTCTTTAATCACCAAATATGACTAATAATAGAATATTTAATGAAGCTAATTTTCAACAAATAATAACTACTTCGTTAATAAAAAGAAATCCAATTATAGAACCTCCAATTTCAACCATAGTATGTAGATCCTCCATCTCGGAAAAGCAACCTACAACATCTACTGAAAATAAAGATGAAAATTTAGAAGATATTAAAGAAATGATTAGATCATTAAGTTTAAGAATATGATAGAATCATCTAGTAATCCTTTAGAATGTTTTAAAACACTTGAAGGTCCATATCAAAATACAAAACCATGCATACCAAATAAAGAAATGATTATAGAAATACCACAAAATTTACCACAAGCAACACTATATAATATTGGTCTTAGTTGTGAAGAAGATAAGTCAGTAGGAGATAAATTAAATATAATTAGTCAAAAACTAAAGAATATTATAGAAACAGAAAGTTTACTTTTACTTAAACAAATGCTTGAATTATTATAAAATTTAACTCAACAAAAAATATTACTCGAAAAATATTTAAAAAAAAAAACTATTAAAGAAGA
The DNA here is from genome assembly GCF_002870075.4 of Lactuca sativa. NCBI lineage: Eukaryota > Viridiplantae > Streptophyta > Magnoliopsida > Asterales > Asteraceae > Lactuca > Lactuca sativa. The sequence goes on along the minus strand of NC_056628.2, from coordinate 89,983,779 downwards.
ATCAGTTAAAGAAGAACCACTTAAACAAAAACCACTTACTATTAAACCACATTTTACATGCTAAAACTAAAATAATTATGACCAATAAAAGTCAAGTATATTGTAATTTCGATAACAATTATAAAGTCAATTTACTTAAAAAATTATGAAAAGATTTAGATAAATCAACAAAACAATTAAAAGAAAAAGAGTCTGAAGTACATGATTTAATTTCTAAAAATTTAAACCATACTACATATCAGTTAATTAAAATTGGAAGATTAAGAACTAAAATTAATTATTTTAGAATAGTAATAAAAAGTCTTAGCACATCAATTAGTTTGCTTTCGGATACTTTATTAATTTGTTAAAATAAACTCAAAATGACAAATTAATTGTTCAAAATATAATAGGCTTTGGGCTACTATATTAAAAAACCATTGGAAAATAAACTCTGTTATTTCTAAAACTATTCAATATTTAGAAAATACATTATTATATGAAGAAGACTATTTATTAAAATTACAACCAAAAAAAGAAAAGTACAATAACCAACTAAAAAAGATATCTCGATTAAAAGAATGATTTAAGAAATATAAAAAATCACAAAATCATAATTTAGAAACAATACGTAATGTTTCAACCATCCTAACAAACACAACTTGTTAACATGTAATCTTTTCAAGAAAAAGTAGAAACATTAACTAAATTATTTGCAGCATTAGAAATCTCATCTGAAATTCAAGATAACGAAATTAATACAGAAATAGAAAATAATATGGATAATAATGATGCTGAAATAATATATGATTTTTATCCAATGATGAAAATCCTTATTCAAATCCATATAAAAATTCACAAAATAATTTCGGATTAAAAAGAAAACAATCATATGTTAAAGATGGTTATCAAAATCAATATATTTACGGACCACCTTCATTAGAGGAAAAAAAATTATATCTGACAAGGAATGGTTAAAAACAAACAAAATAAATGGGAAAAAGTACCTCCACAATACATAACCAAACTATTTACATTTCCAACAAATTCAGATATTCTTTTTATTGATTGTGATCAAAATCCCGAAGCCAAAATTCAAGAATGGAGTAACTAAATGGGAATTCAAATCCAATTAACTGAAGAATTACGAAATTTACATCCAACAAGTTTTCTTAACTATATTATTCATAAAACACAAGGCAATGCATATCGATTCCATTCATCTCTTGATGAAACTGAAACAATGATTGCTACAACTGACGCTTTGGAAACATTTAAAAATGTATTAAATCGCCTTATTCAGTAATTCATTGGAAAACGAATATAAGATAAAGCATCCCAGGAAGTTTTTCAATTAGAATCATTATGTCATTTAACTAATCTACGAATTTGTAACATATGTTATTTAGACCCATTTATATGCAAGTATTCTGAACATTTCTACAATCTAGATTCCGTTAGAAAAAAGATAGCATTAGATATGTTTTATAATAAATTATCATCATTAGTAACTCAAAGTGTATTAAAAGATTTTGAAGAAGCTTTACAAGAAAATAAAATTGCAAATACTTTAGGAGCACGAATAAGTATATTAAAAGCATGGATGCAAAAGAAATGTTTAGAGCAAAAAACAACGCAATATGCAAAAATTAATTTATGCTAAGAAACTATTTCTAATAAGTTAATCAATATGGTTGTAAAGATAATAAAAGACGACGATATAAAAATAAAATTTGGAAAAAACAAACTTATAAACCTAAATATAAACAATTTTATAAACAAGGTGAAATAAAATATTTTCAAAATGGAAAACAATATAGACAAATATATCAACCTAAAACAAATTATCGCCCATCTAACAAGAAAGGTTGTAAATGTTGGATATGTCAAGAAGACGGGCTTATGAATGCCCACAAAAGACTAAAAAGGAACGAGAAACTAATTTATTAAAAATTGCATATGATCTTGGATATGAACCTATAGAAGATTCAAACGTAGATTCATACATAGAAATTTATGCATACACAACTGATTCTGATTCAAATACAGACGAATGATCAAAATTCATTATACATTGGAAAGTATTATTGGGACTAGATAATGAGGGAAACCACATATCTAACCCATCAAAAGCATACAATGATGAAGTATACAATGATATGAATATATCACCAAAAGCATACAATGATATGAATATATCATCCGAAGTATACAATGATATGAATATATCACCAAAAACATACAATGATATGAAAATATCATCTGAAATATTAAAAGCATACAAGTGTAAGCAACCATTCAGGTACCCAAAAGGCCCAGACATTCAGATAGCATATATATTAACGAAAGAATGGAAGCAATCATGAAGCAAATACAACATCAACTCAAACAGAAGCAAGAACAAAAAGCATCGCTACTCAGACAACTTGAAGCAGTCAAATGCGCAGAAGAACAACTACAACAAACATTACAGATATTATCATCCTACTCCGCACCTAAAGAAGAAGCAGCTAGCAGTTCAACCATAAAAAATACAAAAGAAGACATCCAGAAAATCTCATCAGATGAAAGTCAAAAGCAGGAATCACTCACCAAAGTCACCAAAAAATCCACTATTCCACAAGATTTTCCACCACTACAAACAGAAAACAAAGACGTAAAGAAATGGTACGTAATATTTAATGGAGCAAACATAGGCATCTATGACGACTGGGGAATATCAAATTCTTTTATCCTTGGTCAAAATGTCATCCACAAAAGCTATAAAACCAAAAATGAAGCATAAACAGCCTACAAGGAAGCATATAAAGCAGTCATGAAAGATCACATCGAACATTCAAAAACAGTTCTTCTCACTCCACAAAAACCAATATCAAGTCCCAAATCCCTTAACCTACCAAATACCAAAGTCACCCTTGAGGCCATTCCATCAACCAAAGAAAAAGAAGCTATGAAAAAACCAACTACCTAAAAATTTGCTAAACTATGGGATAACCTCATTTCATACACCGAAGTCCATTCCTTGATGGGCTTTTACCCAGTAGCCAAGCGCCCAGGCCCAAAGCAGTCTTCCTAGCCAATCTATCCGATGCTATGACTTTATGTGATTATTTTATTCATGGATTTATCAACACCATCTATTTAGAAGGCACCAATCTACACTGCATCAATAGTAAACCCGTTTAGAAGGCACCAATCTACCTTATCGCTACCTGCACTTCCAAAAGTAGGAAATTGAATGCTTAGTCCAGGAAATGATGCAAAAAGGTCTCATTCGGCCAAGCACTAGCCCTTTTTCTTCACGGTTTTGTTGGTCCACAAAAAAAAAAGACGGCATATGGCATTTTTACGTCAACTATCGGGCACTTAATCCTATCACCATACATGATCGCTTTCCTATTCCTTCCATCGATGAGTTATTCGATGAATTACACGATTCTCACTAGTTTTCTAAATTGTATTTCTTGGTCGGGTATCATCAAATCCGACTAGCTCAAGGTGATATTATGAAAACTGCATTTCGTACTCATGATGGTCACTATGAATCTATGGTTATGCCCTTTGGGCTAACTAATGCACCCCCTGTGACATCCCCATTTTTTATGGCCAGAAAATACCGATTTAGTTTATGCTTTTTAATAAAAATCAGAGTGACTTCTTAAGAAAAGTGTTGCGGAATTTTTTTCCCAAAAAAACATGATAATTATGTTATCAAAGCATTTCCGAAGAAATGTATTTTATTCCTTTTAAAACCTTGGGATGTCAACGTCAATACAGAAACATAAGCATAAACAGAACTTACATTCATTTACATTAGTGATCTACATCTCTTTAATCTCTCAGTGAAGTGTAGCTTTATATCGACACCTATGATACAAATAAACTAAGTGGGTCAGGTTGGGAAACCTGGTGAGTAGATATGGTTTTCAACCCACAACAATAAATTATTATGTTTTACCATCAAACACTTAACCCAATTACCCATCCCCATTATCTTCTTTAATTCCTAGGGATCTACCCTAAGAATCATGTAGCACCTGGTTCTTGGTATGTATTTCTTTTTATTTTTATCTAAGTGTTTTTCATTTTTGGCCTTGGAATCGACGAGTTGAAGGACCAACTCGCCGAGTAGAAGCAGGATGGGACGCGGTATTTAAGTGATTGACTCGGCGAGGTGGGTCTCGGACTCAGCGAGGCGGGTCTCGGACTCGACGAGTAGGCCCTGGCTTGACAAAAACCCTAATCTGAGGGTTTGCACCCTATTTAAACATCTCATTCAGTTACCCTTCATCCCATTTGCTCCCAGAAGACCCCCATAGCAAACCCAAATCATGTGTGTGAGAATCTAAGTCCTTTTGAGTGATTTTGGAGCTTTTGTGATCTAAGAAAGGAAGGAAAAGCTTGAAGGAACAAGAAGAGGCTAGAGGGATCCGAGTTTGAGCATCTTCCTTAGTGCATTTGAGGTATAAAGCTTATACCATGCTCATTATTATTATAGATATATTCTTGAAGGAAGTTAGGGATTCTAAGAGCCATTTTGGCAACCAACCATGATTGCAAGCATACTTGAGGGCTAGGGTTTCGGATCCAGGGTTCTTGAGGGACCCTAAGGCAGAAAGCAACTGTTTTAGAACCCATGAAAAGCCTCATGCATGTTAGGAGTCCCTTTTTGAGCCATTTGGGCTCATTTTTCCATGCATGCACGTAAAGTTTGTAACTTTACGTGCTAGATCGAGCCTAGGGGATTGGATCTATCTTTTGGTCAAAGGTTGTACATCAGAAATCGAAGATTTAAGGTGTGGATGTTACCGACTCGGCGAGTCCGTTCTTGGGACTCGGCGAGTCGAAGGCTTTGAGCCCCATATCTGTTGAGGGTCAAAAGAACTCAGTTGGGTGTTAGAAGGGTTGTAGCAGGACAGAAAGAGTAACCCAACGCATTGGAATTAGTTTTAGACCTGGAGTTCATTGGACTCGACGAGTGCTAGAACAGACTCGGCGAGTCCAACGCAATCTCCTTGCAGTTGAAGATGAACTCGACGAGTTGTTCATACAACTCGGCGAGTCGAGGACAGGACTTGTTCATCAGATGAAGGTGGACTCGACGAGTTTTTCATACAAATCGGCGAGTCGGATGAGGTTCATACGATGTTCATATAAGAGAGGAGCTCGTCAAGTCGTTGCCAAACTCGACAAGTCGAGTCGTGGATAAGGATGGGTAAAGGGTTAAGGACTCGACGAGTTGATGGCCCAACTCAACGAATTAGGTCAACTTGAAGTTGACTTTGACTGGACTTGGACTAACCCTGTTTAGGGTTGCACGTGTTGTGTGTTGACTTGAAGGTTGTCGTGTAGGGATCGAGGAGTCGAAGGGAATCGACTTTTACGCCGAGGATAATTCAAACACTGCACGACATTGAGGTGAGTTACCTTCCAGTAGGGGTGGGTCTAAGGCCACAATGTCGGCCCACCAAAAAGGGGTATTTAGAAGATGATTGTCTTTGTGATAATTATCTTGGTCTGGTTATGTGCTTTGGTCATGACATTTATCTGTATGATATGTTATGTGTATAGTAGGGATTAGTTTCCCTGACAGCGGTCCTTGAGACCGAAGGGTAGGTTAGTACCCAGATATGCCTGACTGTATGTTTATATCTGTTGTTTTATGCTAGTGGTAGGGGTGGAATAATCCCTAGTTACCGGTTGAAAGATACCGATGATGAATACCGGTTGAAAGATACCGATGATGGTTACCGGTTGAAAGATACTGACGATGGTTACCGGTTGAAAGATACCGATGATGATTACCGGTTGAAAGATACCGATGATGGTTACCGGTTGAAAGATACCGACGATATTGTATGGTATGTGGTATGATAGGGGAACTCACTAAGCTTTGTGCTTACAGTTTTGGTTTTGGTTTCAGGTACCTCTTCGTCGAAGGGGAAGGAGTCGGCAGTGTAGCAGCGCATCACACACATACATGGTTTCCGCATTGAGTTTCTGGGATTGTACTCTGATTTTCATTACTTTTGATGTCATGGGTTAGGACACAACATTATGATTTTGTAATGTGTTGTTTTATCGACAATGTTTTGGTAAAATGTTTATTAAATTATTAATTCAAAAATGAAATTTTTGGCCTTGAATTTCGGGATGTTACAAATCATATATCACTCATTCCTAAGGGTTTTCCTAAGGAATAGGCACGAAGTCCATCGTTTATACAACAGGCACTAAATCCATAGCTGCCAGGGTTCGTCCAACGGGTGCTAAGTCCATAGCTCTCATTTATCGACAGTATTATTTGTGGGAGTCCACCTACAATACATGTCAATGGGTTTTTAGAGTACACCGGGTGAATGTATCCTTCACAACACCTATAGGTAGCGAGCCTGCTAATGTTCCACAGACTGTCTACAATAGTCCATGGTTGTCATTCGTACTCTATTAGATGACGGGGCCATCATTTGGGTAAAGGTTTCTCTCATTTTTCACCTCTCACCCTCATCTCATAATCTATATCACCTTTTATGCCATCCCCTAACTCATATTTCATCACACACCAACTATTTCATCTACCCATGTTTTACCCAACATGTTTGTAGATATAAAATATATATACAGTTCAGATCGGAAGAAATAGTTTAGATCTGTAAAGAAAATACATATACGGTTCAGATCTGAAGAAAAAAAAAAAGTCTAGATCTGAAAAACAAATTTTATATCTTCCATCATAACTTTCAAAGCATAAAATACATACACAGTCTAGATCTGAAGAAAAGGTCAGATCTGGAAAGATAGAAGTTTAGATCTTTCATCCAGCATAGATCTCAAGTATAAATCATCCATATATCAAGTTTAGATCTAAAAAGTTCAGAACTGCAGTGATAAAGTCCAAATCTGAAGGAAAAAGTTCAGATCTGAAAGAAAAGGGTTAGATCTGACAAAATTACATATACCATTCAAATCTGAAGAAAAGTCTTAGATCTAAAAAGAAAAATTTTAGATCTGAAGGAGAAAGTTCAGATCTGGAAGAAAATGTTTAGATTTAAAGGAAGAAGTTCAGATCTAAAAAGAAAGAGGTTCAGATCTTTCATCCAGCAAACATCTCATGTAAACAGACAACATATATTTATACACATAGCACATAATTTATATACAATACTTCATATCTATGTGTAAGATGAAAGTGGTTATGCACTCACCTGATAAGGAGTGATTCGGACAGCACTTCGCTTCTTAGAATAATCTCATTTGACAAAACCGGGAAGTTTGCTTGAAAACCGGGCTCTACGTGGCCAGAGTTTCGAACCGAAAAACTCTTTTTCTCGGAGACTCTAGGCTCTCCGAGGCTTTCTACTAGAGCTAGAAAGGCTCCCTAGGCTTAGGGGTGAATTATGGTGGCTAGAGAGAGAGAGAGAGAGTAGAGAGAGAAAGTAGAAGTGAATTGGTGAGAAAAAGTGGCAGCGCTTGATCACCTTTTAAAGGCTGATAAGCCTCGCTACGTTGGGCGTTCCTGCGAGGGTACGTGGGGTGTACCTCGTACGCAGGTCGTACTTGGTCTATGTTGCATGTTCGTACAACCACATGTCTGAAGTCTGTTGGGGCTACGTGGTCACCTCCGGAGCCAAGTCCTCGCGTACGCGAGGCGTTTCCTCTCTTACGTGGGGCGTACCCTTCGGACCAGACTCGCAATTTACACACTCGACTTCTAAAATTCGTAACTTTTGCATACGACCTCTGTTTTCGATGTTCTTTATATCCACACGTATGCGGAACCGTACTCTACGGCTTTAGTTTAGACTTTGTTGGCTAATTCTCGTCCGATTATAAATTTATATTCTTTAACAAACCAGGACAATAAAGCCTGTTAAAATTTCATAACTTCTTCATCTAACGTCCGTTTTTGTCTGTCTTTTTACCATTGCGCTACTATTAACGAGATCTTCGATTCTCATTAAGGTTGCGTCGGCCAAAAACCAACCGTTCTATTATTTGAACTTCGGGTTGTGCACTGCTGATCTGAAACTTAGAAAAATCATAACTTCCTCATACGAAGTCAGATTTTGGCATTCTTTTTATGCACGCTCTCGGTTTGACAAATACTACGAATTTCGTGTCGATCACCATGGCTAAAAAGTCTTCTATCGTAAATTCACTATTTACGTCCTGCAGTGTCGTGTCGGTTTTGTCGTGAAACTTCGACAGACCATAACTTCTTCGTTATAACTCGGATTTCGGTGTTCTTTATATCTAAGGAATCCTTGTCACAACCACTACACCTTTCTTTGTAGATATCAAGTTTATATATCATTTTATTTTTTATGCTTATTTCTATCATTTATTTATTATATTATTATAAACAAGTAATAAGCACACAAAAGCACATAATTCACATAATATTCAAGTGGATCATCTTTATTACTTTAAAACGAGTTATAATGGTTAACCTAGACTATTTCAACATATTAATGCTTAGCCCAGAAACACGGGAGTTACAATTCTCTCCCTCTTAGGATGATTCTGTCCTCGGAATCATGCATCAGCAAACAGATGCGGATAGCTACTCATCATGTCACTTTCCGTTTCCCAGGTGAGATTTGGCCCATTCGAATGTTTCTACCGCACAAGCACTAAGTCGACCATCTTGTGTCGCAAATTTTTCTTCTTACTGTCAACGATCGCCTCAGTCTCTTCGATTAGCCTCTTATTCTCATCCATCCTTAATTCTGAAATTGGAATTATTTCGGGAACTTCTCCCGTGAACTTCCTCAAATAACACACATGGAATGTGTTATCAATACCCTCTAGTTCTTCTGGTGGTTCTAGCTTGTAAGCTTGGTTCCCAATCCTCTGAAGAACTTTGAACAGTCCAATGAACCTTGGACTCAACTTTCCCCTTTCCCCATATCTTATAAGTCCCTTCCACGGTGATACTTTAAGCAAAAGTGAATCTCCAACTTCAAATGTCACCGGTCGTCTTTTCTTGTCAACATAGATCTTTTGACGATCCTGAGCTGCTAACATTCTTTCCCTGATCACCTTCAGCTTTTCAGCAGTCTGATGGACTATCTACGGGCCCATAAACTATTTTTCTCTAGCGTCAAGCCAACATGACGGCGTACGACACTTCTGTCCACACAAAGCTCGATAAGGTGCCATCTTAATGCTTGAATGGTAACTATTGTTGTAGGAAAACTCTACCAGGGATAAATGCTCATCCCAGTTACCTTGGAACTCTAGGGTACACGCTCTTGGCATATCTTCCAACGTTTGAATCGTTCTTTCGCTCTGACCATCGATCTGCGGATGGTAGGTTGTACTTAAGCACAACTTTGTACCCATTTCCTCTTGTAGACTCCTCCAAAACCTTGACATGAAACGGCTATCATGGTCTGATACAATCGTTGAAGGAACACCGTGAATTCTTACCACCTCCTTCACATAAGCATTGGCAAGCTTATCCATAGACCATCTTTCGTTGGCTGCTATGAAGTGTGCACTCTTAGTGAACCGATCAACGACCACCCAAATCAAGTCGTGACCATCCTTCGTTTTGGGCAGTTTAGTGACAAAATCTATTATGATGTCTTCCCATTTACCCATGGGTACAGGTAAAGGTTCCAAACTCCCATACGGTTTCTGATGTTGTGCCTTAACTCTTACGCATGTCACACACTCGGCCACATATTTTGCAACATCGAGCTTCATCGTCGGCCACCAGTAGTAAGGTTTCAGATCCCTATACATTTTTGTGCTGCCAGGTTGAATTGAGTGCATGGTCTTGTGAGCTTCTTCCATCAGAAGATCACTTATTCCTCCCATCTTAGGTACCCAAATCCTATCGTGGAATACCTTTAACCCTTGATTGTTCGTACCGAACACTAGCGTTTTGGCCAAACGCTCTTGTTTTCGGTCATTTTTCTCGGAAGCTTCTTCTTGGGCTTTCTTAATACTTTCCACGATCGTTGAGACAACTTCAATTCTTAACGCTCGTGGCCTTCTCCTTTCAAGGCTCACTTTTCGGCTTAAAGCATTGGCTACGACATTTGCTTACTAGGGTGGTAAAGTATCTCGCAATCGTAATCCTTAAGAAACTCTAGCCAGCATCATTGCCTCATATTCAACTCTTTTTGATCAAAGAGATACTGAAGACTCTTATGATCAGTGAAAAGCTTGCACTTCGTGTCGTAAAGATAATGCCTCCATATCTTTAGTGCAAATACCACCGCTGCCAACTCCAGATCATGAGTGGGGTAGTTCTTTTCGTGTTCTTTCAATTATCTCAAGGCATGTGCTATCACCTTACCCCATTGGGTTAGAACACAAAGCAACCCAGCTCCAGATGCGTCGCTACAGACTACAAAGTTTTCAATTCCGTTCTCAGAAACACCAACAAGACATGACTTGTATAATGACTCCATACGTTATCTCTTCATCCTAGGTAATAGTCGTAACTATTATGTTTCCTTTGAATACGTATCTAACTTTTAGAATTATTTTCTGCAGGCGGTGCTCGATCTTGCACCCGCTCCCTATCCCATGTTGAACTCTCAATTGTGACCTTCAAGTCACAATCTCGGTCCTTATTGGAGACTCCTCCTTCATTTTTTTAACAAACTTAAGTTAAGTTCTTTCCTTTGATTACCATAGTAGACTAATGGGTCATGTTCGAATGACCTCTCATCGTATTATGTACTACTTAGACTCAAGTCTTTTAGAATCGAGTTTCTGAACGTAATATACCTTCCTTTGTGTTCCAGTGTGATAATATCACATTCTAGCATGTAGTACTTCTAGCTACAAGCTTCTTGCTTTAACAATATATGATTTCGATACTTCAATCTTCTAGTTTGAGTGGAATACTACTTTGGACTTAGTTCGCTAAACCACGTGACTTAATCATTTTGGTAGGACTCGATTCGATATGACCTCTTGGGTCAGAATAACAATCATCTTCTTAGTCATTACCGAAACGATGGTAACGAAAGATATGAACAAAACGGGATCAATTACTAGCTTCTTGGTAACCTTGTGACCTTCCCTGATCCAAGTGCGAGTCCTATGCTACCGGTAGTATAGGCTTCTACTACCATTCACACCTACTCATACTCGTCCCAAGTATTGTCTCGCAGTTTTCCGAGTCACCATTCAATAATTTCACAATAATCATTTAACACATCTGATAACAAAACGAAGCTTTATATTATTTCCTAAAACGATTACATAGATGTTAAAGTTCAACCCACACTATGCCTCTAATAGGCCACACTACGTGGTACTATCTTCGTGGCTACTTCATATCTTGACTTTCGAATATGAGGTCCACATCCTTGATTCCTTGCATCTTCACTTGCTTCGTCGAGGATTGTCTGAGATGCTCTTGCCTTCGAATTTGGAGGCGCATTTGCTCTTGTGGCTCCACTTTTTCTTGGGCAGTTCTTAGAAATATGTCCTTCTTCGTTACACCTGAAACAAACCTTCTCGGTAAACGTACACTCATCGGCGTAATGCCCAGACTTTCCACATCTGAAGCAAGTCACCTCCCTTCCAGAGTGTTTATTTTTGCACTTCCCGCACCATTTTTCTTTACCTCTGTCACAACTGGCATTTTGCTAGGAAATTCTATTCCCATGTAAACATCATCCATTGAAAAAGGCTATACTTACTATACTCTATTCTCATTCAAATACATCTCATATGTTCAAATAAGGGTTGGAAACCCTAGAAATTTCGGCTCAAATTCATTATGGACTAGGATTCTCTTATTGGGCCTAATGGACCAATAAACTTTCAAATCGACTATTTGGGCTCTACTTGGACCCACAATCATGAAACTAGATTGTTTTGGGCCATGTGAGCCTAAAATAATTCATTTTTATCTCTAATAGGCCTTGTTGGGCCATAAACTCCATTTCTTTTATTCAAAAGGGGTCGTGAATCGTCCTTAAGCACGATGGGCCGAAAAATAATATTGGGGCTATGAAGTTCGATCAAAGCCAAGAAATTGAGCCCAAAACCATTTTTCTTCATCCCATTAGACCCATTTTCGGCCAAAAGGTAAAAAAAAAAAAAAAAAAAAAAAAAAAAAAAGAGGGTAAATTGCATGGTGACACATCATTTTTACATGTAGGGTTCCCACGCTAAATACCCTCCATGCAAAAACTAATCTCATGCATCAAGACTTCTATCACTTCAAACCTCTCTTCTCTTTTCCCCTCTCTCCTTCTTAATCTCGGCCATAGGGCCCAAAAATCACCAACACACTTATTTTACTTACAAATCTCTTAAGGAAAGCTCACAAGAACACTCCTACACTCTCCTCTAAATTTTCGAGAATTAGAGGATACTTCAAGAAATTCTTATTCAAGATCATCAACTTTGGTAAGTTCCCACTTAGATCTATGATATAATTTCTTGATCTCTTCAAAGATCTCCTCTTACATCCATATATTTGTGGATTATGTTCTTAGAACCATCCACATCTTCAAGATCTTTTGAAGGAAGTAAGCTAGGCCAAAAACAACATCATCTTCTCATATCTCTTCATCAAAATCGAACCAAACCTCAAGGTGAGCTTCATACCCCCTATTTTTCGGTTTTTATAAGTTTTGTGTGGGGAGAATACAAGCAAATGTGTAGATCTATGAGTATATGTATGCTTTGTGTGATTTCTATGCTTGTATATATGTTCTTATGTGATTGTGGTGTTGGATCTAGTCAAAAAGACCTTAAAACCGAGATCTACATTAAGTTGTATGAAATAAGTATAAATTATATTATTTCACACAAATCATTTCTAGAAAAATAACCAAGTTGGTTAATATGAACATCTTTGGGCTTAAAACCCATTTTTGGGCTCAAAATGCTAAAAATATAAAACTAAAGGGCCCAAAACGACAAAATACAAATTCTGAAGGTTGAGATGAGTCAAAAAAGTTTCAAAAATGTATTTTCTGAAAATTTACCCTTTTGAAGGATTAAAATGTGGATTTTTAAACATAATGGGCCAAAAATGAACTTTTCGGCCCAATATAGCCCAAATTGCGAGATTTTTAATTTAGAAGGGTTGAAACTGCACTTTTCTGTAAAACAGGGGACTACTAGTGTACCAAGTCCATTTCAAGGGTTAAAAATACATTTCAAATTTAAAAGGGACCAAAGATGTAAAAATTTTCCATTTTGGGTCAAAATTGTAAAAATTGCGAGAATAGAGGTTTCAACCGAGAAAAACTCCATTTTGAGGGACTAAAACTGTTTTTCAAGTAAATTGGGGCTGAAAAATACCTTTTCAACAATTTTTGATACTAAAGTGTCAAGAAAAATGGTTTAAGGACTAAAATGGAAATTCTTTTATATAAAGGGTTAAAAGTGTAAATTTATACAAGAAAAGGGCTTCAAAAAAAATTCTAAGGTTTTAAACAATAGATCCTTTATGACAAAATACTAGTACCACGATTTCCGATGAAATATAATACACCTTCAACACCAAAATCGTTACCAAACGAATTGATTCGGTCTCGAATCAATAACGAATCAAAAATCTAAACACGACGATACTCCAATACACATGCTGAAATTACGGGAAGTCAATACACACGTGGGAATTCACCAGACATCGATACACCATCTTTGAGCCCGAAAGTTTCAAATCGCGCTTGTTGGGCCTAGCTAGCCCAATGACATGATCTTTAGGCCCGAAGGAAACGCGCTTACATGATATTGGGTCTTATACGACCTAATACCATGTAAAAGGACTTTCAATAGCTCATGTGTTGTTGGGCCCCAAGGGTCCTTTGGTACTGCTAGCAAAGTCGAGAATTCACAAATGCGAGTCGGGCCAAGGGCCTTACGCATTCACGATAGCCTTTAACGACTCGTGGAATTAACGGGGACTTCGCACCTCTTTTCTTCCTAGGTTGTGGGGCTATGGGAAGTCAGGGTGGTTGGATTAGGTGAGTAGTACGGACGACGCCTAAGGGATCGTTTGTATAGTTGTAAGCTAGTCATTTTCATTAACGCGTGATTATAACAACTCACCACCCATAATTAATCCAATGTCACCTGGAAATATCGAATACACACGTCGCAACGGTATAACCAAATATAAAACGCGTAATTTAAAGTATTAGGAAAACATCGGGTTTTCCTATGGATTTCAACACTTACCCCTACGTGATGCATACCAAGTCTAACAATTTTTCACACTTATAGAAATAAACAAGCATACTTACGGATCTTCACACTTTTTCTTACTTACAATAATCTTTTCAGAAAATATCGGATTTTCTGGTGGTTTTTCAAAATAATACAAAACATTATGTTTCAAGCATTACTTATGAACTCACCAACATTTCATATGTTGACGTTTTCCAAAATACTTGTATTCTCAGGTAACAAGTAAATCGAAGGAAAAATGTACTCAGTGATGTCTTGTTGTTTGTTTAACTAGTATCGAACAATCTACTTTTAGGAATGTAATGTTTTGAAACAATGTACTAAATGTAAACAATACCAGTTGTAATATTTCAATGCGTGGTGATGAATGATGTTATGTTTCATGTATATTCATTGTGATGGTATTCAATTGAGTCACAACAGCCCTCGGGCGTTTCCGCCGTCTGGTTCGGGGGTGTGACAACCTCCTCCTTTTCTAGACTTTGAAAACATGTTGCTCTTGTTGGACCTTGAAGACCCCTCGAATTTCATCTTCTTTCCAACTTCAACCTTGTTGGTAGTCCTACCGTTGATCATTTCTTCAATAGACTTAGCAACCCAGATGGTCACTGAAATGACCCAAATTTACGACTAAAAATTTTTGTTTTAATACATTCCTAAAACCATATTTATAAAAACCTTATCATAAGTCATAACATAAGTTCAGAGTGTTAATTCAAAACATATTCTTTTATCATAGTGAAACATCCCAGGTTGGCTAGCTATGGTGTGTGCACTGCAATCTTCCTGAGCTCCTCTTTTGAAAACTGAGTACCTGAAACCAAAACTGAAAACTGTAAGAACGAAGCTTAGTGAGCTCCCCCAAATCTACCACATACCATACAATAACATATAAACACATATTAGGCCTTGCCCACTGCATCGGACCGAAGTCCGGAACTAACCAGGGCCTTGCCCTCTACATCGGACCGAAGTCCGGAAACTGCATCGGACCGAAGTCCGGAAACTGCATCGGACCGAAATCCGAAACTAACTAAGACCCTATCCCCTGCATCGGACCGAAGTCCGAAACTGACTAGGACCTTGTCCCCTGCATCGGACCGAAGTCCGGAAACTGACTGAACATAGCATAACATAAACATATCAACTAACATGAACACATATATTGCATACTGCATCGGACCAGGGTTCGGAACACATAACACAAAACATGCATGAATCACAAAGATATCAAGCAATCTAACTACTACATCGAACCGAGGTCCGGAATTACTGCTAACTAAATGGGCCGACATTGTGGCCGTCGACCCGTTCCTACTGGAAGGAAACTCACCTCGTAACTCTGGCTGCTGAGATGCTAAATCTGAAACTGGCTGACTGCTGCTCCGGAACTCCCCGGCTACAATTCCCATAAACACTAAATCAGATACTGATAACTGAATCGAGGGTAAAATGACTATTTTACCCCTGGTCAAAGTCAACTCCCTGGTCAAAGTCAACTTCCAGTTGACCAAACTCACCGAGTCAGGGCACAGACTCACCGAGTCCCTCCTTTACTAACTCTAACTTTAACTCACCGAGTCCCTTTCCCACTCACCGATTCACCCTGAACTCACAACTCAAGGAAAAACGGGGACTCGCGGCTCGACTCGTCGAGTCCAAAGAACAACGCGCCGAGTCCTATTGTGCAGATTCCATACAATCGAATTCTAATCCCTTCCGGAGCATCTAACTCGCAAATCTGAGTCCCTGGGACCATCTGAACACGTAAAATTGCTAACTTTACATGTAATTAAGAAGGACCGAAGCTATTCCTCTCAAACACTACTTTTCTCGGGAAAACTCATCCGACTCGCCGAGTTGTAGAACAACTCGTCGGGTCTAAGACAATCTTCATCGGACTCGTCGAGTTGCTCATCCAACTCGCCGAGTCCACGTCCATCTTCATATGATTCGCTGAGTCAAGCTTGGGACTCGCCGAGTCCATTCAGTCCCTTTTCCATACAGACCTGATTTGAGCCATGCAGGGGCTCCAAACTGTAGATCCACACTTCTAAGGCCTAATCCTCACGTAAAGTTGCAAACTTTACGTGAAACCAAGGAGCTATAAGCTTAAAACACTGTAGAGATAGGGTTTGGGGTAAACATGGTTCACCAACACACCAAGACTGATACTTTATGACATTCTAGGCCAACATAAGTCTAGATCTGGAGTAGCAACCTCGGATCTGAACTCCAAACCCGAAATGGATCTCAATCATGCCAAAATGGCCCTAAATCTCATTCAAGAATAGGTCTAGAGGCAACATAGGAAAGGTAACAACTCATTACCTCCAAGATGTGCCCAACACTACAGTGGATTCTGGATCTACACTACTGTCTTGATGCAAACTCTTTTGATCTTCAAGTTTTTTCCACTAGGACACCTCTCAAAGCTTCAGTCTCCCTCCAATGGCCTTATACACACGAGCTAGGGTTTACTGGACCTCAAAGGGGCTAAGGGAGCTGAGGGGAGGAGATTGAGTCCTTTAAATAGGGTGCAACCCTAAAGATTGGGGTTTTTCTCATTCCAGCACCAACTCGTCGAGTCCAGCTTCCGACTCGGCAAGTTGCTCACTTAATTCGCGACCCAAACCCGCTCCGACTCGGCAAGTAAGTATACCTACTCGTCGAGTCCCTTCTTCAATTTACACTTTTATCCCTTGACTCAACTTTTGAAATTTGGGATGTTACAACTCTCCCCCGCTTAAATTAGGTTTCGTCCTCAAAGCCTACTGCAGTATACGCTTCCGAACTGGCCACTTGTAATGCAGACTCCGAATTCCTGCATAACTCAGGTCCTTCTAGACCCTACCACTGCACCCCTTTTAAAATAACTTCTTCTCGCGTGGCATCCTTGCCAAAACTCCATGTCGACCAACGGCGTCAATGTCAACACATAACACACAAGTATCACCTGATGATATTGTCCCCTTCCTGGCAGGAACACACTTTCATGACTTGCGAAATTTACATACTACAAAATTCACTATGTTCTCACCCAGTGCCAAACTATCCTCCCTTTTCCATATATGACGATAACCCGAGCAACTCGCACGGTTGGAACTCATTATGCCCTCTTCTTGAATCTGTTCCTTTCATACTAACTACCCCAGGTTCCTACTTAGAACAACAGAATTCATGGATCCACTTATCCCTATGATTCACTTATACTTGGCCATAACTCAGATGATCGTGCTATGAGTGACTTGCCACTCCACAAGCTATCCATGAAAATCCAAAATGTCGTTACTGCTGGAGACCCAAAACTGTCTGAAAACACTGAACTGCCTGAAAACACTGAACTCCCTGGAGCACTGACTGTCTAAAACACTAGACTACCTGAACACTGAACTACCTAAAACAGCATGCTGCTACTTGGATGATTTCCAACATCTCTCGAGACCTTCCTGGTCTTAATTCATTTATTAGCCCTCTGAGATATCGGGTTCCAACCCGACTGCGGAGCCAAAGGACCCCCTATTTTAATCGCCTCACATGACCTCCTGATCCAACCGATTAGGTCTGAGCGTCGAATCCTGATGTTACCAAACCATGGCTAAACGTGACTGCTACGTGACCAATTGTAGCCTTATGTCATAAATGACCTTAAGTCGTCCACTGCTTCCTTGCTCTCATAGCTGTAGTGGCGCTTCTACAGTCTCATCTCTGGCTTAACCAGATCCAACCCGACTGGGCAAATTTCGAAATCCAACACGTGGATTTCCCTCTCCTCACATCTACACCCGATCTGGTGGGTACAACTGAACTTCCCGAGTCCTAACCACGGACTCACGTTGTCTACTAGCCTAGTGAATGCTACGGCTACACCCGCATATTTACATCACTCTAATACTATCTGACTGCTATTGAATGCTACGGCTACACCCGCAAACTTACAACACTCTAACACCATCTGACTGCTAGTGAATGCTACGACTACCCCCGCAGACTTACAACACTCTAATACTATCTGACTGCTAGAGAAAATTACAGGAACGCAACCCTCTTATTGGCAAGTTTTTTCAAACTTCCCTCTCACACTATCCTCAAATCATACAACTGCCTGCCCTGTCTCCCTTTCTGACAAGGATGCAAAACTTATCCCAATTTCAAAACTACTCCCATTTCTAAATCCTTGGATGATTCTCCCCCACTTTGATTCAACTAACATCTTACAGCACACAATACTGGAAGGATTCTCAATTCTTCTTACCATTCTATGTGTAATCCGCAAAAAACCACGCTTACCGTTGCTAGTGTGACAATACTAACCAGTCCAAAAGATCACACCACCTCCAAGGACCCGAATACGTCTCCGGTAATAACCTGTTAGACCCAGGAAGCTCCAAATCCCAATTGGAGACCTCAGAAACTCCCACTGCATCACGGCTTCCATCTTTGTCGGAATGACTAGAATACCCTTCTAGTTGACAAGGTGCCTAAAAGATTGCACCCTGCACAACCAAAACTCACATTTGGAGAACTATATGAAAAGTCTCTCCCTACTCACAGTCTCTAGCACATCCCTCAAGTGCTCCTCGTGCTGGAAAATAGCCCACCTATACCCGAACAACACCTTCCCGAAGGTAGTGAGATGCTACCAAGTCTCACACATACTTGTTACCGCTACTGTATCCGAAGTAACCTGCTTTACAGGTGATTTCCTCTAACTATCATTCTAAAATCCAAGATATGCAAGTAGCATATCACTCAATCGCAAGCAGGCCACAAATTCCGAAGTATCATTATCATTACTGATGCAGAACCTTAACAATAGAATTATTACAAAAGGGAGAATCCAAACGACATACCTGCGACCTAGCGCGGCTCGGTTTTGACTTCTTGCGGAACGAAGGGCGCCTGAACCTGGACTCCCTCTACCCCCAAAACAGGACAGCAAGACTTGAAATGACCAGGTTGGTGACAATGAAAACATATCTAATCCTTCTTACAATCCCGATACATATGCCCCCTCTCCCCGCACTTGAAACACATGAACTTGTGACAAGAAAACCCATGAGTTCCTCCACACTTACCACACACCTCAAGGTCTCCCCGATTTCCAACACCCAAGACTGTCGAGTATGATTCTTCACTTCTTTCCAATTGTCCTGAAATAAATGCTCGCTTCCTTTTACCGCGCTGTCCATCCAAACCAATCTCCTTCTCCCGAGTTACCCCGACTACCTCATCAATCGATTGCGCAGTCGCTAACTGACCCTGAAGCTTAGCTGCTAGCCCAATATTGTTGGGTAGTTCTTCGTGCATCGCTCGCGACTCCACTGCAGACAACTGAAAATCCTTGCTTCCCACCGCAGGCGGCTCTACCCGGCCCTGACGGCCGTCGGTGATCCTCAAAGTTTCAGGGACAGATGATATTATCTGCACTGCCGGAAACAAACTCGGATACTAGCCCTTCCTGTGGCCCCATTGACTGCAAAGGAAACATATCAGATCTGACCCCTGAGTGTTAGTAACAGTACAATCTCTGCTAAAATGACCAGTTCGACCGCACTTGAAGTAACCCGAATCTCCATCACTACCACTCTTGCACGCACCCTCGTGCGTCCTGCCGCACCTCCCGCATCGGCCACAACTCTGGTAATCCCTCGATCTTGAGTCTGACCCCTTGGGCCTTTTGCCCAAACCCGTGGTTACCTGAACCTCTTCCAGCTTCCTCTTCTTGATCTGCTCCAGATCAATCTCCCTCTCTCTGGCTCGAGCAATCATGTCCTCCGGTGTTTTGCAGCTGGACCTGCTCACAAACTGCCTGATGTCATATCTCAGCATTTCATGATATCTAGCTTTCTTCATCTCCTCGTCCGCCACATACTGCGGAATCAAGGGGGCCCTCTCTCTGAACTTGGTGGTGATCTCCACCACCGACTCAGTGGTCTGCTGAAGATCCTGAAACTCTCGTGTCAACTGCTGCACCTCAATAGCTGGTGCAAACTCAGCCCTGAACCTAGCCGAGAAATCACTCCATGACATCGCGTCCAACGCAGCATCATCCCCCAAGGCATGAACAACCTCCTCCCACCAATCCCGCGCTCTTCCCTTCAGAAGACAGGAGGCGAGTCTGACCTTGTCCCCCTCGGGACATTGGCTTGCGCGGAAAGTATTGGCAACATCTGCCAACCATCTGCTGCTAGCAATGGGGTCCCTACCCCAATGATAATTTGGTGCTCCGCAAGCTCTAAACTCTCGAAATGTCAACGTACGCGCTCCCATCAAAGCCATCATCTCGGTACGGAAGGCTCCCAGCCTCTCATCCAAGATCTCCAATATACCCTCCTTGACCGTGCCAAAGATCACAGGAGTCTGGTCTAGTATGCTGAGCGTAATCTCTACTGATACAAACTCTCTCATATGCTCCTCGAGTTGCTCGGTCCCTGAACCTTAGCCTAATCCCTCTCCGGCGCCTGATCCGCACACTGGTCTCTCTCGCAATGTCACCATGCAGAAAACATAATACAATCACCATCAGAATACTCATTACTGCTGAGGGATCACATACACACTACAAGTTACCTGGTTTCATCTCAGCCTTCCTTGATTCAAGTACAGATCCTCTGATTTTAGTAGTACGGGCCCATACTACCTTCTACATCTATCCGTACTTTCCTCAAGAACTACCTTGACTCCACCAAGTCTCTTCTACTACCATTGTTGATCTCTGTTTCTCTCATCCTAGTCTTGGCCTAGGGAAAATCTCTAGCTCCACCCAAACCAATCCTCATCTGCTGAAGGCCTCCTTGTAATGCAAATTAGCCATCACCTGAATACTATCACATGTGACGAGGCTCAGATAATCCTTTGAGTAAAAGACTCGTCCCTACAACGGTTACACTCAGACGAGAGCTGCGCAATAGGGCCAAATCCAGCACTCTGAGATTATTCAACCCTGATCACATGTGACGTGACGTATTCACCTGATGGCTAACTCCCATCACTCAAATTCCTACAAAGCACAAAGCAAGCAGTATTCGGACACAGGAAACTACTCAAGCAAATCTATTCACATGACGCAAAACTATACTAACAAACAATGATAGGCTCATATTATCATGCATAACCTAAACAGGCTATCCTACTACTGTCTACTCAATACTAGCATGCAATTCTCATAAAGCTGAAACACATATAGTAGGCACATAAGGCATCCTCCTAGATCCTTAGTCCTATTCTATCATGTTGTTCTACTGAAACCGAAACTGATAATCATAACGTAAACTTTTATGGGTAATTTGGGAGTACTTACTTGAGCTTGACTGATCGCATGCACCACACCCTTTTCTCTTTTCAAAGCTCTTTCTTTCCAAAAATTCTTTTTCGCTTTTTCTAAAACTCTTTTTCTTTTCTCAACCCCTTTTTACAAAAATTGATTTTCCTTTTGAAAATTCCTATATCAATTCCTTAGTTTGAGTTCAGACACACCCGAAAGTGTGCCCAAATCCCTCAAACCAAGGCTCTGATACCAACTCGAAATGACCCAAATTTACGACTAAAATTTTTTGTTTTAATACATTGCTAAAACCATATTTATAAAAACCATACCATAAGTCATAACATAAGTTCAGAGTGTTAATTCAAAACACATTCTTTTATCAAAGTGAAACATCCCAGGCTGGCTAGCTATGGTGTGTGCACTGCAATCTTCTCGAGCTCCTCTTTTGAAAACTGAATACCTGAAACCAAAACTAAAAACTATAAGCATGAAGCTTAGTGAGCTCCCCCAAATCTACCACATACCATACAATAACATATAAACACATATTGGGCCTTGCCCACTGCATCGGACCGAAGTCCGGAAACTGCATCAGACCGAAGTCCAGAACTAACCAGGGCCTTGCCCTCTGCATCGGACCGAAGTCTGGAAACTGCATCGGACCGAAGTCTGGAACTAACTGGAACCTTGTCCCCTACATCGGACCGAAGTCCGGAACTAACTGCATCGGACCGAAGTCCGGAACTAACTGGGACCTTGTCCCCTGCATCGGGCTGAAGTCCAGAAACTGACTGAACACAGCATAACATAAACATATCAACTAACATGAACACATATACTGCATACTGCATCGGACCAGGGTTCGGAACACATAACACAAAACATGCTTGAATCACAAAGACATCAAGCAATCTAACTACTGCATTGAACCGAGGTCCGGAATTACTGCTAACTAAACGGGCCGACATTATAGCCGTAGACCCATTCCTACTGGAAGGAAACTCACCTCGTAACTCTGGCTGCTGAGATGCTAAATCTGAAACTGGCTGACTGCTGCTCCGGAACTCCTCGGCTACAATTCCCATAAACACTAAATCAGATACTGATAACTGAACCGAGGGTAAAATGACTATTTTACCCCTGGTCAAAGTCAACTCCCTGGTCAAATTCAACTTCCAGTTGACCGAACTCACCGAGTCAGGGCGCAGACTCACCGAGTCCCTCCTTTACTAACTTTGACTTTAACTCACCGAGTCCCTTTCCCACTCACTGATTCACCCTGAACTCACAACTCAAGGAAAAACAGGGACTCGCTGCTTGACTCGTCGAGTCCGAAGAACAACTCACCGGGTCCTATTATGCAGATTCCATACAATCGAATTCTAATCCATTCCAGAGCATCTAACTCGCAAATCTGAGTCCCTGGGACCATCTGAACACGTAAAATTCTTAACTTTACGTGTAATTAAGAAGGACTGAAGCTATTCCTCTCAAACACTACTTTTCTCGGGAAAACTCATCTGACTCGCCGAGTTGTAGAACAACTCGTCGGGTCTAAGACAATCTTCATCGGACTCGTCGAGTTGCTCATCCAACTCGCCGAGTCCACGGCTATCTTCATATGATTCGCCGAGTCAAGCTTGGGACTCGCCGAGTCCATTCAGTCCCTTTTCCATACATACCTGATTTGAGCCATGCAGGGGCTCCAAACTGTAGATCCACACTTCTAAGGCCTAATCCTCACGTAAAGTTGCAAACTTTACGTGAAACCAAGGAGCTATAAGCTTAAAACACTGTAGAGATAGGGTTTGGGGCAAACATGCTTCACCAACACACCAAAGAATGATACTTTATGACATTCTAGGCCAACATAAGTCTAGATCAAGAGTAGCAACCTCGGATCTGAACTCTAAACCCGAAATGGATCACAATCATGCCAAAATGGCCCTAAATCTCATTCAAGAATAGGTCTAGAAGCAAAAAAGGAAAGGTAACAACTCATTACCTCCAAGATGTGCCCAACACTACAGTGGATTCTGGATCTACACTACTTTCTTGATGCAAACTCTTTTGATCTTCAAGTTTTTTCCACTAGGACACCTCTCAACGCTTCAATCTCCCTCCAATGGCCTTATACACACGAGCTAGGGTTTACTGGACCTCAAAGGGGCTAGGGGAGCTGAGGGGAGGAGATTGAGTCCTTTAAATAGGGTGCAACCCCGAAGATTAGGGTTTTTCTCATTCCAGCACCAACTCATCGAGTCCAGCTTCCGACTCGGTGAGTTGCTCACTTAATTCGCGACCAAAACCCGCTCCGACTCGGCGAGTAAGTATACCTACTCATCGAGTCCCTTCTTCCATTTACACTTTTAGCCCTTAACTCAACTTCTAAAATTTGGGATGTTACAGTCGCCTCAAGAGTTGGTGCCTGGCGTACTGGCACCGTAAGTTCGTCCTTTCTTTGTTGAGGTAAACACCTTGTTTCTTCCATTTGTTGATCCAACATCATCTGCGCCATTGCCTGTACTCCTGCCATCATGATTGGTTTAGGTGCAACTGCTACTTCTGGTGCTTTCTCAATCACTTGTGGCTCAGGCTGCGGGTTACCATTTCAGAATCCACTTCGAGTGCTCACCATGTCGATCTATACACCAAAATCAGACGTTTGATGTGTAGTGACGAGAATTTAGATAGAAAAGATTTATCTATGATAGACGTATAAAGCTCCTTATCACTCCGAAAAGTTACATGCCAGTTCTAATATCGTAATCAAACGTTTAAAAACCTGTACACATAAAGTTTCCTGATCCGGTTGGCAACACACCATAGATCCGATCAAATAATAACATATAAGGCATCTTTATACAAACCATTTAGCACATAAAAGCATTTTAGGTATCTTTCCTAAAATAAACTAGTACTCGTGTCTAAAATATGGTAGACACTCATCTCATAATCATCGCTTAGCATTCTAAGTTTAAGTCTAGAAATCCTACAAATTCCTAGCTCGCATAAACTGATGCTCTTATACCAACTGTGACATCCCCATTTTTTTAGGGCCAGAAAAGACCGATTTAGTTTATGCTTTTTAATAAAAATTAGAGTAACTTCTTAAGAAAAGTGTTGAGGAATTTTGTTCCCAAAAAAACATGATAATTATGTTATCGAAACATTTCCGAAAAATGTATTTTATTCCTTTTAAAACCTTGGGATGTCAACGTCAATACAGAAACATAAGCATAAACAGAACTTACATTCATTTACACTAGTGATCTACATCTCTTTAATCTCTCAGTGAAGTGTAGCTTTATACCGACACATGTGATACAAATAAACTGAGTGGGTCAGGTTGGGAAACCTGGTGAGTACATAGGGTTTTCAACCCACAATAATAAAGTTATTATGTTTTATCATCAAAGAATTAACCCAATTACCCATCCCCATTATCTTCTTTAATTCCTAGGGATCTACCCTAAGAATCATCTATCACTAATTCCTCAAGGTTTTCCTAAGGAATAGGCACGAAGTCCATCGTCGCCAAGGTTTATACAACATGCACTAAATCCAAAGCTGCTAGGGTTCATCCAATGGGTGCTAAGTCCATAGCTCTCATTTATCAACAGTATTATTTGCGGGAGTCCACCTGCAATACATGTCAATGGGTTTTTAGAGTACACCGAGTGAACGTATCCTTCACAACACCTACAGGTAGTGAGCCTGCTAGTATTCCACAGACTGTCTAGAATATTCCATGGTTGTAAACTTTTCTAGATGAGGGGCCATCGTTTGGTTAAAGGTTTCTCTCATTTTTCACCTGTCACCCTCATCTCATCATCTATATCACCTTTTATCTCATCCCCAAACTCAACTTTCATCACACACCAACTATTTCATCTACTCGTGTTTTACCCAACATGTTTGTAGATATAAAATACATATACAGTTCAGATCGGAAGAAATAGTTTAGATTTGTAAAGAAAATACATATACGATTCAGATCTGAAAAACAAAGTTTATATCTTTCATCATAACTTTCAAAGCATAAAATACATATACAGTCTGGATCTGAAGAAAAGTTCAGATCTGGAAAGATAGAAGTTTAGATATTTCATCCAGCATAGATCTCAAGTATAAATCATCCATATATCATGTTTAGATCTGAAAAGTTTAGATCTGCAGTGAGAAAGTCCATATCTGAAGGAAAAAGTTTAGATCTGAAAGAAAAGGGTTAAATCTGGCAAAAATACATATACCATTCAGATCTGAAGAAAAGTCTTAGATCTAAAAAGAAAAAGTTTAGATCCGAAGGAAAAATCTAGATCTGAAGGAGAAAGTTCAGATCTGGAAGAAAATGTTTAAATTTAAAGGAAGAAGTTCAGATCTGAAAAGAAAGAGATTCAGATCTTTCATCCAGCAAACATCTCAGGTAAACAGACAACATATATTTATACACATAGCACATAATTTATATAAAATACTTCATATCTATGTGTAAGATGAAAGTGGCTATGCACTCACCTGATAAGGAGTGATTCGGGCAACACTTCGCATCTTAGAATAATCTTCTTTGACGAAACCGGGAAGTTTGCTTGAAAATCGGGCTCTACACGGGCAGAGTTTCGAACCGAAAAACTCTTTTTTCTCGGAGACTTCGGGCTCTCCGAGGCCAAGTTCTCGCGTACGTGAGGCGTTCCCTCTCTTACGCGGGGCGTACCCTTCGAATCAGACTCCTAATTTACACACTCAACTTCTAAAATTCGTAACTTTCGCATACGAGCTCCGTTTTCGACGTTCTTTATATCCACGCGTAGGCGGGACCGTACTCTACGACTTTCGTTTAGGCTTTGTTGGCTAATTCTCGATTGATTTTAAATTTTATATTCTTTAACAGACCGGGACAATAAAGCCTGTTAAAATTTCATAACTTCTTCATCTGACATCCGTTTTTGTTTGTCTTTTTACCGTTGTGCTACTATTAACGAGATCTTTGATTCTCATTTAGGTTGTGTCAACCAAAAACCAACCGATCTATTATTCGAACTTCGGGTTGTGCATTGTTGATCCGAAACTTAGAAAAATCATAACTTCCTCATACGAAGTCAGATTTGGGCGTTCTTTTTATGCACGCTCTCGGTTTAACAGATACTACGAATTTTTTGTAGATCACCAATGCTAAAAAGTCATCTATCGTAAATTCACTATTTATGTCATGCAGTGTCGTGCCGGTTTGTCGTGAAACTTCGACAGCCCATAACTTCTTCATTATAACTCGGATTTCGGCGTCTTTATGTCTACGGAATCCTTGTCACGACCACTACAACTTTCTTTGTAGATATCGAATTTATCTAACATTTTATTTTTGATGCTTATTTCTATCATTTATTTATTATATTATTATAAACAAGTAATAAGCACACAAAAGCACATAATTCACATAATATTCAAGTAGTTCATCTTTATTGCTTTAAAACGGTTTATAATGGTTGACCTAGACTATTTCAGCATCATTAATGTTTAGCCCAGAAACACAGGCGTTACATGCTCCACCTTTCAAAGACTAAAGAAAGATGTTTTCTGGCCATTTTGCGTCGTTTCATTTTAGTTTTTTTTATGATATTTTGATCTATAGAAAAACATGGGCTGATCATTTACAACATATTCAGACTACTTTATAGCGGTTGAAGGATCACAAATTGGTGGAAAAGTTGTCTAAGTGCACTTTTGGACAGCCTCAAGTCACTTATTTGGGTCATATTATGTCAGCACAAGGAGTATCGGTGGACCCGGATAAGATTATTGCTATTCAAAAATGGCCGGTACCTACTACAATAAAGGCGGTTAGGGGTTTCTTAGGGCTGACCGGATACTATCGCCGCTTCATCAAAAATTATGCCTCCATTGTCGGCCCCCTTACTGATTTACTAAGGAAAGACAACTTTACATGGAACTCAACCACGTTGCAAGCTATTACTCATCTCAAAGAGCTCCTAAATTCCACGCCAACACTTAAGTTACCAGATTTTACCAAACCATTCACCATTGAAACTGAAGCTTCCGGTCAACGTATTGGTGCTATCTTATCCCAAGATAAGTATCCCTTGGCATATTTTAGCAAGAAACTATTTCCACGCATGCAAAAGGCTTCTACGTATCACCGTGAGATGTATGCGATCATACAAGTTATTGCTAAGTGGCGGCAATATTTACTCAGTCATAATTTCACCATTTTAATTGACCAACAATGCCTTAAACGTCTTCAAGATCATGTAATTCAAACTCTTGAGCAACAAAAATGGGTAAGTAAACTTTAGGGGTTTGACTTTGAAATATTCTATCAGCTCGGTAACCAAAATAATGCAGTTGACGCTCTGCCCCGGGTTCCTTTGGGGCATTTAATGGCCATCTCAACAACAATTCCTACCTTCTTGCAAGATTTTTTGAAGGCAGCCAAAACAGATTTTGATTGGTCCACACTATTCCAACAGATAACTTCTAACCCGATGAGTTTTCCAGACTACTGGGTTAAAGATGGCATGATCTTACACCATGGTCGTTTATTGGTTCCTAACAATGCAACCCTTTGTACACAGCTTCTTATCGAATTTCATTCTACGGACATCGGGGGTCAATCTGGTATCACCCGCACATATCAACGGTTGGCGGCAAATTTTTACTGGAAAAATATGAAAGTTGATGTTCAACAGTTTGTTGCAAATTGTCACATTTTTCAACAAACTAAACCATCCTTTCTTTCACCGGGGGGACTTCTTCAACCATTACCAATTCCCCAAGCCGTTTTCGAAGATATCGCAATGGATTTTATCACCTACCTTCCGCTGTCACGGGCTAAAATTGTCATTATGGTGGTGGTGGATCGGCTGTCCAAATATGGATATTTTGTTGTTTTACCATCTTCATTTAGCAGTGTGTCGGTGGCTACTGTTTTTATCAATGAAATAGTTCGTCTTCATGGGGTTCCATTGTCGATTGTGACCGACCTCCCGGTTAGATTACCTTGGCCTACAACCTCGTGGTTGGATTGCCAATACATCATGTTGGGTCCACAACCTCCCGGTTAGATTACCCGTGGCCCACAACCTCCCGGTTGGAATGTCTCGGTCTATTGGCTCACCGCACAAAGCAGTTACCTCAACCCAATAAACATATGTCGACATATATATATATATATATATATATATATATATATATATATATATATATATATATATATATATACACACACACAATAATATCTAACACAGATAAGCATGCAACACTACCATAGTAACATTCGACTATCCAAGATACACAATTCTAATGGGTTGGCCTTAGTGCCTTCAACGCACGAGTTCAATGAGGGAACTCACCTCGCGGTCCAAAGAAACGAAGTAGACACAACACCGAAGTCCAAACCTAAAGCTAGCTCAACTGATCACCTATCAAACCATAATCCCATTTATTCATTAGAGTCTGAATTTCCCAAAATGCCCCTTTAAGTAAATTAGGTCAACTCTTGGTCAAAAGTTAGGGTCAACACCAAATCAGTCAACCCCTCACGAACGCGGGGAGTTCATAGCTTGAACGCAAGGCGTTCAAGCCTTGGTCAAGATTGCGGAGCCAGCTCGGAACACGATGCGTTCCTCCAGTCTATGATGGGCATTCGCCTAGACTTCTCAAAAACTTTAATAAGGTCTTAATACTTTAATTCATTACGTCCAGATACAGATCCAGGTCCAAAATATCACTAAGGGCTATAAAATTTCCAACTTTATGCCCTTGCATGTCCAATAAGTTCCTAATACCAATATTCCTAACCTCTTAACCCATTAAGACCACCAAAAGCATGCATGGGCTGAAAATGAGTACCAAGATTACATTTTTATGACTCAAGACCCCTCTATGGGTCTGAAAGGACAGCTTAATGATCAAGAACATGCCATATTCAAGAATCATCAATGTTTTGGACCATTAATGCCCTAAAATAGAGAATAACTAGATCTAAGGAAATAAGTGGTCAAGATGGAAACTTTTTACCTCCAAAGAGCTGAAGACTAGCAAAGAAACACAGACCAAGATTCTTCCACTCTTCTTTCTTCTTCAAGAGGACCAACAAACAACACCAAATTAGCTCAAATTACATTTTCAAGTACTAGGGTTAGCTTAACAAACGATGAAGGCTGAAGTGTTTTGGTCCATAATGGTGTTTATATAAGGTACAAGTCCAAGAATTAGGGTCTTAGAGATGGGTTGCGAATGCACCGTGTTCCATATAGGAACGCCCTATGTTCCCTCACATGCCCGCGTCCAACTTAATCTCATGTACACCATGCGTACATTTCTTGTACGCACCCCGTTCTGACCGTCCTCACACAAATAGACAGTTTTAAAAGGCATAAGAACTTACTTTTAAAATTCAGGTGTTACATTATTGAACTCAATTTATTGAATCACACACTCAGATGCCCTATCATGTGTTGGTCTAGTATACTCAGTTGATTCATCTCTACCAGTGAAAATTGTATATCAATCGGAAAGAGGGAAAGTGAAAAGAAGGAAAAAATTGCAAAAATGGTCCCTATGGTTGACAAATTTATGTGCTTTTGGTCCAAAACGAAATGTTTGTGCACCACTGGTCCAAAATTGGATCTTTCTATTGTTTTTGGTCCCTATCTACTTAAAAAGAGCATTATGCCCTTATATTTATTTCCATTTTTTATTATCTACTTTTATTCAAAATAAAAAAAACCACCAAACTCGTTTTCCCTTCCTGTTCAGACCCCTAGCCCATTCCCATTCACATTTTGATCTCCTACACCACCGTATACCGGAGATGTCGTCGGTTTCTCAACTACCCCACCTGCCACCGAAGCAGAACCACCTCTTGTCGTATACACCTCTTTATCCGGACCGTATACCGGAGATGTCGTCGGTTTCTCAACTACCCCACCTGCCACCGAAGCAGAACCACCTCTTGTCGTATACACCTCTTTATCCGGTGACGATTTTGATGGGTTTTAGCTATAAGAACATCCTATGTGCTCATACAAACCCTAATGCTTGGATCTAGGTTTCTCTATTGTACATGCAATTCATCCAAGACTATAAACCCTAGATCTAGTATATGATAATCAATATAACATATAAATTAGGGTTTAGATCATACCTTGATTGTTATGTAGCAATAACAATCTCAAATCCTCCTTGTAATGACTTTAGAAATCTTAGAGTCACAAATGTCACTCCTCTAATGGTTCACAAACACCAAGAGCAAGAGGATGAAGAAGAGGAGAGAAGGAGGCTACCCAAAACGTGTGGAAACCCTAAGGAGTTACTTGCCCACGTTTTTGGTGCTCTAGGGATCTTTAAATAGTGAAGCTATTAGGGTTATCAAACAAGGAAACCCTAATTTGGATGCTTAAGCCCTAAGCAACCCATGGACTCCTTCCATAAAGGCCCTAGGACGATTTCTAATGGGTTTCCCATAGAATTCGTTCACTCCTTTAATATGGAGTCCATTAGCTCAATATTCAACTATCATACAATTGACAGTTCAAGTCCCTTAAGTTTAATTAATCTCTTTTACTCACAAACTTAATTCTCATTAATTCTTGACTAATATTAATTAAACAATATGATTTCTCCTTTAATATATTATTCTCATAATATATTAATAAATCATATTTAATCCTTTATCTCCATAATTCATCCTATCAAGCTGCTTTTGTGAAGGCAACCCAAAAGGACCATGCACCATCGGGTCAAGTACATACCAAAATAGTTATGGACTTAGACAATAATCCAATAGTCTCCCACTTGGATAATTCTAATAACTATTATGCGTATGACTTCAGATCCTGATCTGCAATCATAGCTTTCCAAAGCCGCTGTCAACTCTGATCTTATCAGATACGCGTGTCCTTTAGATAAGGGATCATATATTCCTCCATTCTATCGTATAGATATAAGACATGATTTCTAATCATTCTCTCTATACTATTTCTCGACTTCCGATTTATGACGACTGACTAATTGAACAAATCAAATTAGCCCTAGCCCGGCCGAGCATTTACGTTTGTCATCACTAAATCATCGAGGGGCCCAAAGATATCGCTTTTATCCTACTTTGGATAAAAGGAACGGATAAACTTTGATTCAATGCTCGCTTGCACTCACTCACCGAATCACACACAACAATATGTTTTATAACACCAAGTTACTGATGCGTTTACATATTATCATTGTGCAACCGATTTTCAAGATACAACTCACACATCTCGGTTTCAAGAATATAAGATGTTATCGTCTCACCAATCATTCATGATACAATTCATGGAGTGATCTAAGTGAGCGTGGGTTTAATCCAATGCTCAAATCATATTCATAAGCACTCATGAACGTTGCAGCAAACATTTGCTTATGTCTAATACTCTTTAGACATTCCACACACCAATTCATGACAGTCTTCATTCATACCTACTTCCAACATATAAATGATTGTGGCCCGTTCGAATAATTTGACTGTTCTCAACCAATTAAATTATTCAGGAAGTCAAAACATGCAAAGTGAAACACAAGAATAATACTAATCCCATATGGCCTCAAACCTTTGAGCATAAATAAAACACCTTTTATTTATCACCATATCGATTACTCATTATTTGTTGTTTCGGGTAATCAACTTCTTACTTGAATTATTATTACACTTGTCCCATGCTCCTAGCATGCACACAATGTTTACCTATGGTTCTTACTTTGTGAAATAGATCAAATTGAACACATTTCCAATCATACTCATTTCACAACTCCTAATCCTTTTTCATAAGTGAAAGAATATCAAATCCTTGCCACTTATGGAATATGTTAGATTCTAGCATTCTATGCAACGATCCTTTTGTAATGTCACTGCACTAAAGTCACCATGGCTATTGCCAATGAAATTACAAAATCCTCTATCGGAGATTGTTACAAGACAATTCCTTAGATATGATGTCTCTCACTCAAAATACATTCCTTTGAACATCCTTTTGCATAAAAGTTTCTAATCTAGACATAGATTTTTTATATTCAATTCTCAATATGGAAACGTTTCCATATTTTCCATATGACAACTCATTCTTAATAGAATCTTATCTATTCATAATAATGTCGATATGGTCCATCCAATACTATACTTCCAACTACTCACAAGCGACCAATCCTCGGCGAACTTTGGATTGTCCTTTGATAGTTGTTTAATTATCTTAGTCAAAACCGATTCTTGTCCTTTTTCCCTCTAAATGCGCTAGACATTTGGAAAATTTTAGAACGGTCAAATATTATAGCATTTGCAATCGATCCTATACCCGAAGCGTATGGGACACGATGCATAATGTCTTACATAAAGATTTGATACTTTATCAATCTTCTGCCATAATATTTTATGTGCTACGTTCTCAAAATTCGAACTATGAAGAGGAATTCCGTAATCATAATCGAAATTTGAGAACATACTATGTATCCTTGACTAAATTTATTAACATTCCACAACCTAAGCCTTTAAATTTGAAATGAAGCATAATATTCTCTCCCTTAATTATAGCAAAACAATTTTTTCAACTCTTGCGACTTTGCAAAGTATAACTCTTGTTTTCTATAATTAATATTGCTAACTTGCAATACTTGCCTTAATAATCATACAATCATAACATTTATGCTCCCACTATGATGATTATTATAAGCATAACACTTATGCTCCCACTAGCTTTGACATGTATTCAGAAACAGCTTAACTTTCAGAAAAACAATACCTATTGAATTTCTTAAGTTCATGTTTCTAATAACCAATGCTTTGATAATCCTTTATCTAAGCATATACACCTTTCCCTTAGATAGCTCATATGTGTGTCTAAAACAATTCAGACTAATTGCCAAATCTCACAATTCGAATCATGGAAAGGGATACCGTAACCATAATTGAATTCGAGAATCCAATTTTCACAATCACTATCTTTTTAAAATCTCTCTTAGTGAAAGCATTTCCTCACAGACATTTTCATGAAGGAGGGAATCTTATGGCACTTAGATTTTAATGGTGTATGTGTTCTTATCCATGTGAATTTGTTAAAACCAAAGTTTACGACAAATTCAAACTCATATGGACCGAACTTCCTTAATCTTGATTTCTTGCCTTATGGTAACACAGCTGCCCACCATGTCTTCCAAGTAGTTAAGCAGTTCACCTTTTCCTATCAATGTACTTTTCATTGATCAAGGTGCTTGCCTTTTATGCATTCAAATGAGAACTCATAGGGCTCTCATGTATAATTAACTCGATTGGATTGGCACAGAAACAAGATAGTGTCAACACGATAGGTTGTAAACCTCAACTCGTGTGCTAGTAATGATCGATAAGGTTTATTCTTGATTAGTTCTTGAAACTTTTCAAGATCATTAAGACTCCCACTGACTCCTTGACATATAAGATTCTTTTGTCAATAAACATTTCTTGACAAACAAATATTCAAGAGTTAGTGTAGCTTTTATCAAAACACTTCATAAATTGGTCCTAGTTGGTCTTTGTCTTATCCAAGACATCACAACTTTCCACATTTGATGAATGTTATAAACCTTCCTAATACTTGTCACTCAATGTCACAATGTTAACACTAAGACTTGTTTTGGGACGAAGTATGATTGACTTTCTGATTTTAACCATTTCTTCAATTCTTGATTCCTCTTCTTATACATACAATTGCACTAAGACTCATTTAGAGGATCCATTGAGATATGGTTCTTAATCATTAAGACTTATCATAAAACATAAAAGGTACTCTCCCTTCTTCTTAGAATAGAGAAACTTTTATCTTTCTTCCTTCTTGATTCTTCTTATTCGTTCTGCTATTGATTTAAACTCTTTTAATCAATTCAGAATTACACTTAATCTTATAAGTATAATCATATTTACTAAACCTTTAGTAAATCATGACGAATATCTTTGTTATTCTTGTGGTGGAATTGATCAGCACACAACTTTGTGTACTCGATCTCCTAGTCCTTCACTTGACACTTTGTCAACGAATTAGTCTAATTTCCAAATATGAAATTTCTCATTCATCGTGCAACCAAGTTGCATGATTCCAAGTTTCTGTCCAATTGGAAATTGGGCGATGAGAAACTTTCCCTATTCGGTAAATTTTCGACATTTCCACAAATAACATAATTAAGAATCAAATCCATTATTGCTAATAATAGAAACATTCTAACATCAATTTTTCATACACGCCATTGCAAGGATAAATAAATAATATAAAATCAAAATTTATTTTATTGCGGAAAAATTTGTCCTTACAATGCAGTTCATTGAAAAACTATGCTAATATATCTTTCTTAGCAATCTAATTCTAACTCTAAGTAGCAGCTCAAGAATCTAATCTTCAAGTAATGCGATCGAAATCCATTCCTTCACGGTTAGATTCTGCTCACTTCTTCCCTTAAACTTCCTCTCTTTTCTTTGATCCTACTAAACATCAATTGTAATCTTATCACATTATGTATTGAGAATCTAGAATAGGAGCTTAAAAGAGTTAGTCAATGGATTTTATCTAAAGCAGAGCCATACACTTTGACTCTCCCATATCTTAGATCTCTTAGGTAAATAGGGCAGCTTCGTCTCCAATGCCCCTTCTCTTGGCAATAAAAGAAAATTGACTCTTTTGGAACAGCACAAGGAACTACTTCAGATATTGCCTTTCTCTTATGATCAAACTCTTCGATCACGGCATGTCTTTCGTTGCCATTTCCTATATCCATAGAAGTTTGGAAGGCAGATTCACCAATCAACTTTGCTTTTCCATTGCGCCAAACCATTGTTGATTCAGCAGCAATAAGCATATAAGTGAGATCTATAAGGGTCACGTCGTGGTTCATCATATAGTACTCTCTTACGAACTCACTATACGAGTTAGGAAGTGACTGAAGAACCCAGTCAACAGCCATCTCCTCACAGACAACGGATCCCAACATTCTTAACCTATCAATGTGTGACTTCATCCCTAGGACGTGTGCACACACCGACTTTCTTTCTTTATGTTTACTTGCCAAAAGGGCTTGAGTGAGCTTGAATTTTTCAAGCCTTCGAACTTGTCGGTTAGGGAGAATAATTGGAGGAGGTGGAGGAAGTGAAGCATGATCTCTTGTTCCTCGATCGAATCGTGGAATATCATCTTCATGTGGAATGCTTGTTCCACGGGATTTGGGAAGACCATAGTTGTCGTACTTTGACATCTACAAAACGGGAGAAAGCAAATTCAAGTTAGTTGATTAATTGAGTCCTTAATAAATCACCCAAATGAGATATTAAGGATAGGATCCAACACAATACGCTACAACCTAGAAAAGGGATGTCGTAATCTAGTTGCAGAATATTTGAAGGTAAGTGAATGACGATTCACTAATTTCCACCATGAAAAGCGAAAAAGAAATTTAAGTTTTAAATCTATGAAAAACTCCTAGATCCTTTGAGATTCATTGAACATTTCAATGGCATGTTTAAATCTCGATATGCCCCTCTAGTTTGTGACTGGGATGCCGAGGATCACAAAGCGGGTGTGAATAACCATGCAAACTTACATGGTGCCCTCACATGTTACAGTCACCTATTCAATGTGCTGGTAAACCACACACGCTCCACCGAACTATGACAAACATTGAGTCACCCTTTGCTACCTTTGCTTAGAACCATTTAGTGTGCCGGTAAACCACACACGCTCCACTAACATCTTCGCAAGGGCACAAAGTGTAATTTCATGGAATTGCATCAATTCACTTTTTCCTAGGTACCTAAGATTGGGAATTTGTAAAACATTTAGTTACTTTTGTACTTCATTATACTTATAATGGAAGGTTTCTGTCCTATCCTACCCATTCGGCTAACGACCCTCCACTAGTCAAGAGTGCGGTGGGTAAGAGTGGATACTCATTCAATCGCCATTTTATAGGCAATTTCCTTAAACACCCCTTATAGACCAACTTCGTGAATGAGGCCTACAAACGATAAGACTGACTTTTACTCATATATATAATGTTAGACTTTTAATGTTATATATAGTATAGGGTGTATTTTACACTTTTAAAATACTAGGTGGTCAAAATTAACAATTATACTTTTAATTCAATTAAATTGTAAACCAAAACTTTTATGGATTTATTAAACCTCTTTTAATTATACACCTTAATTAATTAATAAAACCATAAGGGTGTGATATGAACTTTTCAAAAAAAAACAATACTAGGGTTTTAGAATTTAACATTCCTAAATTAAACCTTTAATCAACTTTTAAATTCCAAAACTTGAGGACAAGTTTTGAAACATTTCAAAAACATTAGGGTTTAGAATTTAAATGTACATCAAAATTAAACTTTTAATCAAAATTTAAATTCCAAAACTTGAGGGCAAGTTTTGAAACCTTTTTCAAAACATTAGGGTTTCAACTATTTAAATTTCAAAACTAAACTTTTGAGTTCAAATTTAAACTATAAAACCTAAAGGGGAAAATTGAAACTTTTCATAACACAAGGATCAAATAACAAATAATATAAATTAAACAATTAATTTCATCATTATCTATATTTGACCTAATTTCAATTTCTTGCAAAATAAGTTACCCAATTAATACAAATAATCTAATCTTTATCATATAAGGAAGTTATTATCTAATCAATTGGTAATTATCTTTTGTTTAATCAAGGATATACTCAAAAATATGAATAAAATCGGATTTTAATGATCTAAAACAGATAAGGCAAGTATCCATGAGTAAAACACCAAGAATCCCGAAATCCCCTCTTTCTGACGCTCGAACTTGCCGAGTACCCATATGGACTCGCCGAGTTCATCAGGTAGGCTCACAAAAAATCGAATTTTTCAAGCATGAACAAATTAACAAGGCATCAATACAATAGAAACCAATTAAGGCTTTGATACCACTAATGGGTTTTAGCTATAAGAACATCATATGTGCTCATACAAACCCTAATGCTTGGATCTAGGTTTCTCTATTGTACATGCAATTCATCCAAGACTATAAACCCTAGATCTAGTATATGATAATCAATATAACATATAAATTAGGGTTTAGATCATACCTTGATTGTTATGTAGCAATAACAATCTCAAATCCTCCTTGTAATGACTTTAGAAAGCTTAGAGTCACAAATGTCACACCTCTAATGGTTCACAAACACCAAGAGCAAGAGGATGAAGAAGAGGAGAGAAGGAGGCTACCCAAAACGTGTGAAACCTTAAGGAGTTACTTGCCCACGTTTTTGGTGCTCTAGGGATCTTTAAATAGTGAAGCTATTAGGGTTATCAAACAAGGAAACCCTAATTTGGATGCTTAAGCCCTAAGCAACCCATAGACTCCTTCCTTAAAGGCCCTAGGACGATTTCTAATGGGTTTCCCATAGAATTCGTCCACTCCTTTAATATGGAGTCCATTAGCTCAATATTCAACTATCATACAATTGACAGTTCAAGTCCCTTAAGTTTAATTAATCTCTTTTACTCACAAACTTAATTCTCATTAATTCTTGACTAATATTAATTAAAAAATATGATGTCTCCTTTAATATATTATTCTCATAATATATTAATAAATCATATTTAATCCTTTCTCTCCATAATTCATCCTATCAAGTTGCTTTGGTGAAGGCAACCCAAAAGGACCATGCACCATCGGGTCAAGTACATACCAAAATAGTTATGGCCTTAGACACTAATCCAACAGATTTTTGGGTGTTCTCCGATCTTAGATGAACTGCTGTCTCGGAATTCCTGTAAACCAAAACATCAAAATCAACTCACTTAACTACCAACCAAACCCATATCAAATTTGTGAAAATTTAGGGGAAAGTTCTTCGATTTACTGTAAATAGAGATGAAAATCATCACTAGATTTTCAGAAAACATAGAATTTTTGTTGAATCGGGAGTAACTAAAGGTTTCAACCGAGATTACTATCAAATGAGCATCCGATCTTCAAAATAAATTTGGAAAAATGAATTTTACATTGGAAAAATATGAAATCAATATCAAATTTTCAAGGATTAAGAGAATTTTTCATTTTTTGGTGTTATTAATAAACCAAATTTCAGTGAAATTGTGGGTTTCTCTCATAACCATTAAAACCATTTGAACAGTTTTTATAAATATATTATTGATGGGTAGGTCAGAAGGAGGAGGGATGGGCAGGGTATAATTTGTCTTTTTTGGTTTTTTAATTAAATATATAGAGAATAATTAAAAAGAAATTAAAAAAAATATTGAAGGGCAAATTCGTCGTTTCAAGTTGGGTATGGACCAAAACCACACAAAAAAATTCCTATTTTAGGGACCAAAAACAATAGAAAGATTCAATTTTGGACCAGTGGTGCACCAACATTTCATTTTGGACCAAAAGCACATAAATTTGCCAACCACAGGGACCATTTTTGCAATTTTGTCGAGCTTGACATCAACGAGCTTCCTCTATACGATGTAAACCAAACCCATATCAGATTTGCAAAAACAATGTAAACCAAAACTTCACTTTTATTAATAAAAAGAAAATTGGAACTTGTCCTTACAATGCATGAAATGAAAAAGTATGTTTCTAGATTCTCCGAAGTGTAATATCAAACTCGTAAAACTAACCTAACTCCATAGTAGTAGTTCAGAACTGTGACCATCGAACCATGCAACAAAAGTCCATTTCCCACGTCATATTTAGCTCACTTTTCTCAAGCTTTCTTCTTTCTTTTAGATCCCGAAATGCCATAAAAATGTGATCATCACATTATGTATTAGGAGTCTATAAAATAGAGCTTATGGAGTTAGATAATTGATGTACCTTGTGACATCCCCATTTTCACAGCCAGAAAAGACCGATTTTGTTTATGCTTTATAAAAATCAGAGTATCTCTTTTAATAAAAACGTTGCGGAATTTGTTCCAAGAAAAAAACATGATAATTTCATTATCAAAGTATTTCAGAAGAAATGTATTTTTATTCATTTTAAAACATTTTGGATGTCATCGTCAATACAGAAACATAAGCATAAACAGAACTTAAATTCATTTACACTAGTGATCTATATCTCATTAATCTCTCAGTGTAATGTAACTTCACCTCGTCACCTGTGATACAAGCAAACTGAGTGGGTCAGGTTGAGAAACCTGGTGAGTACATAGGGTTTTCAACCCACAATAATATAATTATTATGTTTAATCATCAAACAATTAACCCAATTACCCATCCCCATTATCTTCTTTATTCCTAAGTACCTTCCCTAAGGATTTATCCTAAGGGTCGTCTCCTACATCTTATTTACCTCTCATCTCCTTACATCGCATTTCCTTATATGTTTGTTCCTAAGGACTCTCCCTAAGGATCATCGCCTACATCGCATAGACAGTATTGATTCAGGGATTACTCCCTCAATACTTGCCCAACAAGGGTTAGGGCATCATCACATGAATATGTAGTTACAACATCGACTGAACTCGTAATTCATAGTAAGGGGTTAGAGTATCATCACATGAATACGTAGTTACAACATCGCCTGAACTCATAATTCATAGTAAGGGGTTAGAGTATCATCGCATGAATGCGTAGTTACAACATCGCCTGAACTCGTAATTCATAGTAAGGGGTTAGAGTATCATCGCATGAATACGTAGTTGCAACATCGTCTGAACTCGTAATTCATCATCTGCAGGTTATGGGCCCGCCGGTGTTTCCACGGGGTTGTCTATAATAGTCTGTGGTCGCCATCTATACTCTGGTAGATAACTACATCTCCACATTGTCGGACAAGGCTATGGTATCTTTCATCCTATATCACCGATTCATCATCACCTATCTATCCTCACCTAATTATCATCACCTTCCTATCATCACCTATCTCTCATCATTTTATTTCATCACACACCAACTATTTCATCTACCTATGTTTTATCCCAACATATTTGTAGATATAAAATAAATATACAGTTTGAATCATTTAAAACATGTATAAAATCATTCATCCAACATAGAGTGCAAGTATTCAGATAATATGCACACATAGCATGTAATTTATATAAAATACTTCATATCTATGTGTAAGAGGAAAGTAACTATGCACTCACTTGATAAGGTGGTGACTCGGTACTCGGAAAGCACTTCGTTTACTTTAAAATAAGTTCCTTCGATGAAACCTAGTATTATTACCACTAAATTTTAGTCTAATATTTACCGTGACTAATTATTAGTCTTATTATTATTATTATTATTATATAAACGTTTAAACAATACTTTCCAACCACTATGTACAAACAGGGCA
This sequence comes from Lactuca sativa, assembly GCF_002870075.4. Classification (NCBI taxonomy): domain Eukaryota; kingdom Viridiplantae; phylum Streptophyta; class Magnoliopsida; order Asterales; family Asteraceae; genus Lactuca; species Lactuca sativa. The sequence continues at coordinate 89,943,015 of NC_056628.2, read as the reverse complement.
AGACATAAAACACCGGAGGGCAGGACCATTTTGGCATATAGCAGTTCTGAAATCCAACAACCCTATGCGGCCCTTTAAACCAGATTCTTTGTACTGCGAGTAGTTAAAAAGATATTATAACGACACTTATATAATAATAACTCAAATATTTATTATAAGTTTATAATAACAATACTAATTTTAAATATAAGCTATATTAAAATAGGGTAAGCATAACTTACTTACAAGGGGGTTTTAGCTAGGAGTCGGGCTCTGCAGGGGCAAAACTTCGTCACTGAATCTTTCTAAGAAAGATTCGTGCAGCGCTTCAGCGCTCACCTTACTATACTAAAACTACAGAAAGAGAAGTCGAATCGCGAGGGACCGAAATGCTCGGGGGATAAGAGGAGAAAGACTCTTGAATCAAGAGAATGGTGAAAGAAATATGAGAGCCCAAGCCTCTTATTTATAGTAATTAAATTTACAAAAACTACCCTCCATAATTACTTAATGACATTATAGTTATATAAACGACTAAACATCCCTTCATAATACTATTTTAAATAGATTTAACGATATTTGTACTAAACTAATGTCGAAAGTACTCAACACTAGTATTATAATAACCGCATCGTTGATACATTTCTAATGATATATACATTTGTATATATATGTGTACGTATATATGATTTATACTTTATTTTAATACATAAATATGTTATTATAATTTGTAACTCGTTCATACGAGCTCCATTTTTGATGTTCTTTATATCCATGCATTGGTATTTATGAGTACTACAAATTTCATTTAGACGCCGTCAGCTAATTCTCATTCTATCTCAGATTTACAAAACTGTATCGAATTTATCGCGCTCGAAGAGTAGGGACCAAGTTTCATCCATATCTTTAACATACGAGCTCTAATCTCGACATTCTATATATCCACGCGTAGGTAAAAACAAGATCTAAAACTTTCATTTAGACTCCGTCGGCGAATTCTCGACCGATCTTAAATTTAATAGTAACAGGAGATTTTACTGTTAAATGTCCGCGTAAATTTCATAACTTCTACATACGGACTCCGTTTTCATTTGTCTTTTTACCTTTGAGTTCATATTAATGAGATCTTCAACTCTCATTTAGGTCGTGTAGGCCAAAAACCGCTCGAACTAAAATTCGAGTTTCGGGTCGTGCACTGCTATGCCAAATGTTAGAAAATTCATAACTTCCTCATACGAAGTCAGATTTGGGCGTTCTTTTTATGGACGCTCTCATTTAACATATTATACGGCTTTTGTTTAGATTACTAAGGTTAAAAAGTCCTCTATCGTAAATTCACTATTTACGTCTCCCGGTGTCGTGCCAGTTTTGCCGTAAAACTTCGACAGGTCATAACTTCTTCGTTATAACTCGGATTTCAGTGTTCTTTATATGTATGGAACCCTTCTAGCATATACTATAACTTGGTTAAGATTAATCCCACTAAATAATCTTCCATAAAAAACTCATTTTTGACGCTCATTGTCTCTAAATTGACTAGCCCGAATCTACGGGCATTACATACCTGAAGTAGAGTCACACGGCTTGACTTCACCACCTCTAAGATCTTTTAGTTATTTTGGGCAGCTTCGCTTCTTGGTTTAGGTGTCTAAGCCCATATATATATATATATATATATATATATATATATATATATATATATATATATATATATATATATATATATATATATATATGGGAAAAGTGAATATACCCTTAAGGGTATATAAGCTTAGGTACCCATACTCACTATATTACGTCGTTTTGTATCATATAATACATTCTAATTGTCCAATGTTCTTATAATTTAACTTCTAATTTGATTTACTTTCATGATTTTTATAAATTACACATTTATCTTCCTCTTACATAATTTTCATTTTCAACTACAATATATATAGCCTAGTAGATGTTCGGCAAATAGAGGTGATATAATAGATAGATAATAGTGAAATTTCGAAAATTTTGAAAGTAAATCAAGTTAAGGGTTGAAGTTTAAGAACATTATAATGAATATATCAAACAAAACGATGTATTATGATGTGTTTGGGTACCTAAGCTTATATACCCTTAAGGGTTTATTCACTTTTCCCTATATATATATATATATATATATATATATATATATATATATATATATATATATATATAATTTTGAGCAGCTTCGCTTCTTGGTTTAGGTGTCTAAGCTCATAACTATAATTGTTATGTATTTGAATTGATAGCAGCATAGTCCTTTTAGGTTGCCCTCAAGCTAACAACTTGACAGGATAATTATATATATATATATATATATAGAGAGAGAGAGAGAGAGAGAGAGAGATTAATTTATTATGAGATTAATAAATTAATATAATGATTTATTAATGAGTTATGAGTATAATATAGTAATTATAAATCATATTATTTAATTATTAGTTAACTAGAAATTAATTGGAATTAATTTTAGGGTTAACTAAATTAATTAAAAGTGCAGAGACTGGTTTGTAATTAATTAATAGTTAGGAGGAAGGTTCCAGAACCCCCTTAGAGGAGGTGGACGAGATCTTAGGGGAAACCCTAAGGGATTTCTTCCAAGGCTCCTTAGATAAGGAGGTTATAGGTTGTTTGGTCACTAAGCAAGGAATCTTAGGGTTATCCCTTTAACCTTAACTTTGGCACCAATTTCCTCAAGTATATAATGAGCCTCCTAGCTCCTCAATTTCAAGCACCTCTTCCCTTGAGAAGCTATGGACGATTTTTACATACTCCTTCCTCTCTTTCCTTATAATTTCCTCTTGCTAGTTCTTGGGTGTGATTCCATTAGAGGCACGACACTTGTGGTGCTAAGCTTCCAAGAAGATCAAGATCAAGGATTATCAATTGTTTACAATAACAATTGAAAAGATATGTAATTCTAAACCCTTTTGGTAATTTTTAAAATAGCTATACCTTCTAGGGTTCTTGTTTTGCAATTCATAGTTATAGGTTCAATAGTTAAAACATAAATCCAAAGTAGGTTGCATGTGAACTTAGGAATTGTTTCTAGTTTATTGTTATACCTTAAACCCATCAGTGGTATCAGAGCCATTGGTTTTGTTTTAAATTGAAAAGCTATAATAGTTTAATTGCAAAATTAGGGTTTATAGAAATTAAATTGTAAAGGCTTAAAGATTTCGAATAGGATTTAGGGATTTTCGAAAATCCCTTGCATATACCCTATTCCCGGAAATTAGGGTTAGGGTTTTGAAAAAACCCTAGCCTCCCTCCCTTTTTCGAAAACTGCAAGGCCTTAGGGTTTCCTTATTTAGTTAATTATTACTTAATTTGATTAATTGGATAATTATTAATTTTGGGAATATCCTATACCTTTTTTTTTGAAAATATAGAGGGTCAAGGATTAGGATTAAATTAATAGTTTAATTTAATTAGATAATCCTTAGATGATTTAATAATTTAATTAATAGTTAATTAAAAGGATAATTGTTAAATCAATTTTTGGTTTATTTTAAATTTAAATTAATAGTTCGTATTTTTGAGATTTAAATAAACCTTAAGGTTTTAAAAAGTTTAAAACACACCTTATATATATTAGAATTAAAAGTTAATATTATATATGTATAAGATCAGTCAGTCAAATCACTATTATGCCCCATTCACGAAGCTGGACTATAAGGGGGTATAAGGAAATTGCCTATAAAATGGTCGTTGAATAGGTGTCCACTCTCACCCACCGTTTCCTTGACTAGTGGAGGGTCGTTAGCAGAACGGGTTTGATAGGACAAACTAATCTCATTAAAAGTATAATGTTATTAATAAAGTACTAGAACTTTTTTATTTAAAATCTTATATTCTAGTTACTTTAGGAAAAATGTGAATAGTATGTTAATCCATGAAATTGCACATTACACTTTATGATTCGTTAGTGGAGCGTGTGTGGTTAACCAGCACATCAATAGAAATGATAAATGACAATGAGGTTACCAAGCACATTTGCATGGTTATTCACATCTTGTTTGTGATCCTTGGTATCCCAATCACAAATAGAAGAGGGTAATTTGATATTAAACATACCATTGAATAGTTTCAATGAATCTCAAAAGTCGTAGGAATTTCACTAAGTTCATTTCGTTCCGTTCATGGTGGAATTGGCAAATTGTCATTTGCTTACCATTATGAGATTTGCAATTAGATTTCGGCATCTCATTTCTAAGTTGTAAATTTCATAGTTTGATCCTTACCTTAATATTTTATTTTGGGTTTCTATATTAAGGTTTATATCTGACTAAAACTTTTCTTTCTTCTTATTCTGCTCGATCCTCCTCCTCCCACAACTTTTCGTTGTTGTCCATTTGTCAGAAAATGATCTTAGATGGCACCAACTACAATGACCGGATGCGCAACATTAAGAGACGCTTCATTTTGAGGACAAAGTATATGTCCTTGAAAAGGAACTTGTCGAGATTGATGAGTCGAAGGCCATGATAAGCCCCCCATGGACTCTTAGTTTATGGTATAAGGGCTTGGAAGCCCAAAGTTTAATCTTCTGCAGCCTACTTCCAGAATTGGTGTATGGATGGCAGTTTGGTCTTTTATTTATTTTGCAGTTTAAAGTTAGTGGTGAGACAGAGTAGTGGGGATATCACATTGCTAAGCTGTTATTCTCTTTTGTCATTTTCTTTAGTAGTAGCATATATATAGTAGTTAGTAGTAGGAGTGAGGGAGCGAAGAAATATATTGTTAAGAGCTTTGTTCTTCTTTTGGAGAGTCCATTCCTCTCGAATGAATGGTAATTCTATCCTAATTTTCTGTAATTGTTGAGTGTTTGTTGCTGTGAATCTGTTACTTCATATCAAGAATATGGAGGGCGTATCAGGCCACTCCCGAAGAACTAGCCTCCTTTAAGAAGCACTACGATGATGCGACAAAAGTTGTTTGCATCATGGTTTCCCCAATGAGAGAGAGAGAGAGAGATGTGGCTTTGGATGCCACGCTTGGCTCATGCCACACAATGAGGGAAAGTGTGCGCCACAGCCACGTCATCCATGTCTCACCCACTTCATCGAGCCTTACCCTTTTAAAACATAAGATCGCAAAAAAAAATATAATAATAATAATAATAATAATAACCATAAATTTTTTATATAAAGAAAATTGATCTTCGTCTTTTTAATTTGCATGATCATATTGGCTTGCACCTTGTTGAAAAAAATTACGTTGATTTGATATAAGTTTACTAAGTTGCATGTATTAACTTTTTTTTAAACTGCAAGAAATAAAAATTATAATTTGACCAGAGTTTGATTATTGAATCACATATTGTTTGTTGATCTTTGAAGCACATATCTCAAATCTTTATAGTTGTTGGCTGAGTTAGATTTAGTTTCAATATCTCAAATCTTTATAGTTGTTGGCTGAGTTAGATTTAGTTTCAATTCTAAGTATAATCGAATCAGACCAACTGTAAAAGGCATATCATAAGACTATATTACCGAATCAAAAGGGCTTCTAATTATATTAAACAGTCTAAATCTGACCGAATTAAACTTAGCCTCTTTCCAAACACAATAATAATAAGCATATCAAACAGCCTCTAACTGTTCATGTAAAACACATTGAATGTCAAAATAAAACAAGCAAGATCTAAAACAGAATGATGAAAAGTGGAAATAATAATCAATTTCTTGAACAAAATAAATTGCAATAACTACTATATCCTTGAACATTTACAATGTGCTCTTCACACCCTACAAAACCTTCAAAATTGTGTTTGCTAATAAATAAATTAATTAATTACTGCGTCCATCTTCCAAACTTCATTGTCATTATTTTCCTCTTCTTGTTCTCTTTATGTTTGGCTGCAATTCTAAGCTTCCTCTTGGCATTCCTCATAGGGTTAACAACAGCCATGACTTTTTCACTTTGTCTTCTCTTATCCCTTTTCGCCTTCAAATTCTTCCTTGCCATGCTGTACACTTGTACAAAATTCTGCACACCAATTGCATCCCTTATGCTATCTCTCACCTCTTGTGCAAACTGCTTCACTTCATCTGCAACACCACCACCACATAAGGGGTAAAACAGGAAATGCAAAAAAAGCAACTGAAAATTTGACAACAAAACTTACCCGAAATAACCTTCCCAGCAAATCCTTCGCAGATTTTGTATAAAGGAAGCAGCACTTGATAAGCATAAGTGCCACCATCTTTCTTGTCAGATTGTTCTAGAATTTCCATGTTCTTGAGGATTTTTGGTGATATTTGTCTAAAACTATCAAAGACGATTCTCATCTACAAATAGTTTACAGTTAATTATTATCATGGATAAGAAACTCCAAGAAAAGATAAAGAATTTCAAAAATGGCATACTAACCTGAATTTCCTCCATATCAAGTGCAATTTTTCCCATCTTTTTAAGCAAAGAGGAGATAAGCAAATAGCAAAGAAGCTCACACTTCTCCACATCACTACAACCATCAAGACCAGAAGCAATAGATGCAAACATACTCCTCCCTTTTCTTGGATCAAGAATCATAAAAGCTTTTATAAGAATCTCTTCATCCTTCTGTTGAAGAGTTGACCAAAATACTTGAGCCTCCTTTTGTTGACCCAAAATCGAATGCAATCCAAGAATTGCAAAAACAATATTGTGTCTGAGATAGTTGTTGGCTGAGTCATCAGTGAGTGATGCTTTTAGTTGAGAGCAGAAAGAGACAGAAAGTAGAAAGAGTCGACTCGGTCTCATTAAGAAAAAATCTCCAATCCATTTTTCATTATTTTTTCTATTGGCCTCTGTTAGTGTTGTGAAGTAGAATGCTATTAGCCGATTTGAGATGTTTCTTAGCCAAATGTGTGGATGCAGCAACAACTCACAGATTATTTCCCATATATCCTATATATAACACAAAAAGAGATGATGTAAAACAGATGGCTCATGGAAAAATGTTTTTTTTAAACTGTTGAAAAAAGTATAATCTTCATGAACATATTAAAAATAAGTGTACCTCAAGATCTTTCCCTAAGCATAACTCTGGAAATTGAACTAGAATCTTCTCAAACAAAACGAGAGAATAGTAAGCTTCTTTCCATAGGGGAACTGTAGAAGGATCTTGATGATTATCATCACTTTTCAAGATGTTTACAGCTGATGGAAATATGTGTCTCATTACTGGAAAAATAACATCAATATGTTTCACAAACCCTTTCTTCATTACTTCCACCAATAATCCCAACACCTGTTTATAAATAACAATAAAACACATAATTCATTAATCCATTCTCTCTCACACACACTTGAGGGGAAAAATGAAGAGTGTACCTGTGCTGCAGCACTCCATAAACCCTGTTTCTCTCCTGAATACCAAGACAAAGTGTACTCCAAAATAGAATGAAGACTTTGTGGAGTGACTCGACCAATCAAAAGCTTTATAGCAGCTCCAGTCATCAACCTGACTTTTTTCTCAGAATCATTCACTAAACAAACAACCAGTTGAAGAAATAAAGTCTGTGATTGCTCATTCACAACTTGTGGTGGAAACTTCATGATAATAGCATGAAGCATTTCAAGCACAGCTTCTCTTCCAGTCGAATGCTCATACCTACAACAAACAAAAACATCACTTTTCTTTTAGATCAAGAACATTACAAACATGGCTTAATAAAACATTATTAGGCCTCAATCCTCATTCTTACCTTAGATTTGAAAGCAAGAAGTCAAGATGCTGTTGCAAACGTTTCTGTGAAAGAGAATAATCGAGCAAAAACTGTAAAAAGATTTGACTGCATTTCTTGCGAACTGGTTCCACTTGACTTGTCACCATTAACTCTGCAACTTGTTTAGCAAGATCATATATCTCAGGAGCCACAACTTTTCTATTCACAATCGCCTTTAATAAAGAAAGTGCAACAAAAGAAGGGTTTCTTTCAAGATCAACAAAGAGTGGAAACTGAAGCAGCATATGCATTTGGTCAGAAGAAAGTGTGATACTTGTGCTTTTCAAAAGCACAGTCAAAAGCCTCATGCAAGATTCAGCCAATGGGCTGCTTGCATTCACAGAGCCATGAAGGATCACAAAAAGTGCAGTTTTTATATTATCTGCTTGTGAATGAAGAGATGGAAGAGGGATTTTGACTACAAGTGAAAGACATCGAATAGCTGTAGATGTAATATCTTCATACTTTGAGCTTAAGCAACTGCATAACAATCCAACAAAAGGGTCTAACAATGACAACACTTCCTCTTCGTTTTCTTTAAGTTTCATTTTCTTGATTCGATTATGGAGAATACCAAGAGCAAAGATTGTAATGAGATGGGAACATTGTGGGCCACCACGTGTACTTTTTGTACTGCTGACATCAGCATTTGAATTTCCCTTCAAACCATCGTCAATGAGGCCATAAACGAATATAAGAATGTCTTTGTGGTTTACAGTTGGGTTACATTCAATGCCTGAAGCTATATGTTGCAACATGGTTTCCAATTTTGACTTTAATTTTGGGGTCAACTGTTTCTGTAGATGACGTGTCACAGGTGACATCAGCTTCAAGGCATGGGTTTTGAACGTGACATTTTGAGCAATCAGCTTTAGGGTTTCAAATGACTTCTTTTTTCTTGTCTCCTTCATTTTCGAAGCAATCTGTTCAACGTCTTTCTCTTCAGAAACATCACCAAGAATGTCATTTTCAGCAACAGAAAGAATCTCCTCTAAACAATAATCCAATTTCCCGGAAACGGGACCCGATAAGCTTTTTGAGAGTATGAAGTTGAGTGTATATCCAAGAACATGAAGCTCAAATCCTCTTTTTAAGGTTGACCTCAAGATGTTGACCATGAACTGAAGATATTCTAACCCTAATTCCTTCAAACAAGCAGAAAGAGCAGATCTTGCTTCATCACGAACACTATCTAAACGATCTTTTAAAAAATTCGAAACACGGTGGAGTATAGTTGGAAGTTGAAGCTCCAATATATTTCCAGGAAGTAGTTTCAACAGCTTGAGTGCCACAAGACTTATATTGACATTGACTTTATCAGTATCAAAAGTCAACAGCTTCTGTATTTTGGGAAGAACGTTTTCTTGAAGACAGCTTTGTATATCAGAATGATGATCTTCATCAGCTGTAAAATGATAGTGATCTAGAATAGCACAAATAAGTCTTAAGAAAAGCTTCTGTTTGTCTTGTTTCAGTTTAAGCTCCCGAAAGCATCTGTTCAAAAGTGCATAGTATTGTTTCCATTCCATGGAGCCAGAAACAGATGAAAGAGCTTCAATGCAAGAGTTTCTAAGATGTTCTCCTTTTCCATCTTTTACTTCAAGTAACATATTGAATAAGAGAGGGACTAGAACTTTGTTTGTAACTACATCTGATAAATGGCTAGATTGAACAGCCCCACTTAATCGCGATAACGCCCTTGCCCTCCTATGTTTCTGTATTCATAAAAAGTTAAAAGGGTATTTCGGTAATTTTAAGTTTTAACAAATCTGTTTATGTATCGACCTACTAACCTGTAAGTGGACAATATTGTTAAAGAAGTCCTTTTCTGCATCTTCACTACGAAGAACTTGATATGATTCTAGGTTAAACACATTAGGAAGCTTCAACACCATTTCTCGTAGTAAATCCATCCACACCTGTAAATAGCAGCGATAAACAAATAAAAAATTATAAATATAAATATAACAAGAAATATAAATTGAAATATTTACCTTTTTAACAGAAGTTTCTTTGTCCATGGCTTCCCCCATGTACTTCAAAAAGAAGTAATTCACAATGTTCTGAATGGATGCTTCAGACCACTTCCCCATGTTAGTTTCCAACTCACCATTGAGGATCTTTTCACAGAAATCAAGAAACATAAGCAAAAGCCTATATGCACTGTCTCTCAAAAGCAAGTCTTGAGATGACATGTCATGTACACAATGTGACAAGATAGCTAGTGATTGATCTGCTTGAGCATTGCAGAAGAATTCAATGTTGATTTTCTCATAAGCACCAATTATGACATCATAATCAAGAACATCTAGCTCCATGGGAGATACAGCATTGAATTCCCTAAGAAGTTTTGCCTGCAAATAGAATGTTAGTATTCAATAGGTTTTACAAATCCTAATAAAACAAATCTGAAAGTGTATAAACTTTTCAAAGCACTATGTTGTAGTAGAAAAAAATAAAAGTATGTGAACCTTTAGACTTGGAATTTTAAAAACTTGTGTGGATAAAACAATCGTAACAAATTATAATGAAAAAAAAAGAGCAGGAAGAGACTGTATTATTACCACATTGAGTACAGAAGGGTCACTTTCAGAAAGGGCATCAAGGATATCACAAATAGCCAACCGAACCTCTGTTGTAGCATGAATAAGAAGTGGAGAAATAGTTTTCAAGATTCTTGAACTGCCTTCATTTCCCAACATCGGTACCATTTTCTGAATGACACGCAAAGTCTCCAGACATGAATCTGTATAAAACAAAAAAATATAAAATAAGTTAGAAGGATGATTCATAAATTTAGTTTAACTAGAAAGAAACAAGAAATTACAATGCCAATTAGAAAGATATACTATTAGTCTATTACTAACCCCAGTCATGATGTTTCTTGGTCAAAGATGGAAGCAAAATATCAACAAATTTTTTCCCAAGTGAAGGATCTTTGATATAATCAGGCAGTAGCTTGAAAATGTTAAGCTCTCTTCCCCCAGGATATTTTAAAGATTTTCTACAAAAGCAATTTAAGTTAGCAGAAGTAGAGGGGATATAATTGTATATATACAAAAAGAATTAAAAGAACCAGAGACAATAATATACCTGTTGGTAGTTTTGGATGTGAAAAGGTGATGCAAGCTGCAGATAAGTGTATCGATGTTAGGAAGAAGAATTCCTTTCACATCAGTATCACTACTTTCCATTTCAATCTCAAGATTAAGAAGATTCTCAATGAATCTAAGAACACATGATATAATGGCTTCTGAAGCTGTTGTGATTGTTAGAATTGAGAATATATCAGGGACAAGATTCTTTGCTCTGTGAAAAAGTGACACGAGTTTTGGGCTTCTACTCATAGCAACAAAACAAACAAAGAGTGAACTTGGCTTATCACTGCTGGCTCCTTCTTGCTTGAAACCATCAATTAAAGGTTTTAAAGCTGAAAAAAAGATGTCCCAGAATTCCAAACTGAAATCATGGTTCTCGAATTTATTCAGCACCAAAGATATGATTTTTAGGCATAAAGATCTTAAATCTTTGAAGTGTTTAGGTGCCAAACTCGTCTGCAAAAAAGAAACATTTATTAGGATGAGTCTCTAAATATATTAACAAGTTTCATTCAAATGGAATGGAATGACCCATTCCATTCCTTCCACAATTCCAGTATAACATAAATAATACCATGGATTGCTTTTCTGCTCCACTTTCCTCCTCATCTACACACTCAATCCCCTCCATACTTCCTGCACAGCTGGCTAATATGCGAACAACACTTCCCATTAATGTATCAAGAACAGGTTTTATACGTGACTCATCAAAAACTCCAAGAATTTCTTCAGTCACATGTAGAAACCCGTATATTTTCTTTGAAGATAGTGACTTGATGTTATCCATTGTAAAATGTTTCAAAACACCCGAAGAATCAAAATTAGCAGAAGCTTTTGGTGTACTCCAAAGCAACTCATCCACCTCATCAACACCCGATGAACCCGTTTGTAAAGGCTTTATTAACAAAGCAAAAAATAGAGGAAGCTCGTTGATGTCAAGCTCAGCTAGAAACCCAATAACTGCTTTCCTGTGGTGCATGCTTGCAGCCTTTCTAGAAGCAAGTGTTTTTAACTTTCTCACTTTTGGGACAAGAATACGAATGACAAGTGGCACAAGAGAATCTCTGTGTTTTTCATTAACTAACTCTGATTCCCTAGATAAACTCCATCTTGTGAGTTCGTCTCTCAGAGTCTTGGGGTTGACCAGATTTCTCAGATGTTGACCATATGGGAGTAGATATTCGTCTTTCCAATTCAATAGACAATCAAGAACCTTCAACTGCAATTCAGGTTCATTCTCATCTAGCAACCTGAAAACACATTAATATGCATTAAAAAATAAACTTTTAAGAGTTTTTTTTAATTTTTTGTAAACCATCATGTAATGCTATAACAACCTATATTGTAAAACCTCCTTGAGAAATTGGCTCCTATAGAAAGACTTTGGATTGTGCAATGATTTTAGCAAGTTTAACCATTCTTCAAGAACACCCTTCCAACTTTTTCCTTTAGAAGCTTCCAAATTATACGATCTCACACTGCAACAAACACGAAAGAGATTGCATATCGAAGACAACAAAAGATTAATCTATTTAAAAGTAATGAATCTAGAAGAACTACCTTGACAGATCATCAGCCTCATAGCCCAAAAAATTTAAGAACAAAGGTATAACTTGACGTGACTTTGATTCCACAACAGCTGATACTAATTGTAACGACTTGATCAACAATGACAAAACAGTTGGGGATGCCAGGTCATCAAAAGAAGGACCCACAAATGCATTGAAAGAAGTAAACAGATCTGAAATCAACATATATAATGTCAATTACAGAGTTGGATAGAATCATAGAATGACAGCTTTAGAAAAAAAACCAAAAAACATACCATCAGGATTTTCAGGTGATTCAGTGTTGTCTCTAGAATGTTCTTGATGTGATATGATGTTAGACACTGATTTTTCTAGATACTTCATGCATAAATCCCACACCAGCTTATTATACTTGCTAACTAAAACAGCAAAGCATTCCATAGCTGGATTCCATAGATAATTGAACTGGTTGTGGTATATGCCAATAATAGCATTGAAAACAAGGGGTATATAAGCATTGTGTATCCTTTCAGCAGAGAGATCCATTTGTATCTTTGTTATAAATAGAATAACTTTCCTACTAGTAGCTATAGAAAGAGAAGTTGCTTCAATCGCAAGCAATGAATGAAGAACCTAGGATAAAAAGAATATGAAAAACAATAATCAGACTAGATTAAAGAAAACTGTAATAATACATTAAGACAAAGGCAAAAAAAGGGAACATACGTTTTCACTCTGAACATCATCAATCATCATACTCTCAGAAGTCAGAGATTCATAGTGGCATAAGATTCTTAGGGTGAAAAGACGGATTCGTTTGTCAGAGTGACATAAATTTTCAGAAAATATATCAAACGCATCGACAGTTTTGCCCTTCTCTAACTCTGGGTGATACTTTCCATCTGCTAGAGTGGTGGACCTGAAAAGAAAGTAAAAGGATGTGAGTTATAGCACAAAATAAAGCTATATAAGCTATAAAATCGGAAAGGGTAAAAGGGTAAAATCAACATACGCATCAAATGAATCCAAGAAGTCAGCAACAGCAGACAATATATGGATTGAAGATTTGTATTTTTTAGCAAAATACAAGAATTTATCCACTGGTGGTAGTTGACTGAAGCCCAATTTCTGATAAGAAACTAAGCCAGCTCCAATTAATGTTTCCCAGGTCCTTCTAGGCAATTCCCCAATTGTCTCTGAAAAATACATTACATGAACCATTAACTACAAATAAAGAACTTGTCAAAAGTTTTTAAAAGACAACAAAATGTCATACCAGAGTTGACCATCAGAAGTCGGTCAATGGCTTCTACAAAGTCCATAAGTAAAGTGGGATTAGCTTGGAAATCTTCCATGTAAGAATAACATGTTGCAGTTCCCCACATTTGACCTAAATTTGTCCCACTAAACTCCACACAAGATGGATCTTTATGTGCAGCATCATTAATCTTCCCAATCCAGCAACTAATTTGTTCCTCGAGAAAAATACAAAGTCTTGAAATTTCCTCTCTGGGTTTCTCTTCCAATAGACAACTTTTTAATGATTGTAGTTTCTCAAAGAACTTGATAAACATGTACATAGCTTCATCCTCCATGGTCGAAATTAAATCAGTCAACACACTGAAAAAACAATTGTGAAAAAATTAAAACAAGTAAACAGAATCCACTACAGCAACACAACAAAGTCATTAACTTTAGTTTACCTTATGATACTAGTTCTGAAACTCTGGAGTATGGAGGGGTCTTTTGATAAAAGCTTCTTAATAAAGCTTAAAAAACTGCAACCATACTATGTCAAGTTAAAAGAAAACTAGTAGAATCAGAATACAACCAAATTGCATACAAAAATAACATGCCAAATACCTCTTATTTCTCATCTCAAATATAGGAGCCCATTGTGTGGACAATTCAGTAAGAGCTGTGACATGATTACCAGTATGAAGACCATCAAGAATGCAAATCAAAAGCTGCAGAATTTTGTCGATTAATTCAGAGGATTCATCTTTCTTTAGCAAGATAAAAGTCTCGATAAGTAATTTAGCTAGCTCAAGCACTGGTTCGAATTCTGCAAAAGTCAAAGATGGTCAACCGAGTGTTTTCCATAAGGGAAAGAAAGAGAGATCAACCAAAAGGAGAATAGACTAATCTTATTCTTACCTATTATCTTGTGCACATTATCATTTTCCATAGTGGAAACAAACAAGGACAAAAGATGAGTTAAATGAAGAGAGCGTCCACTAGAAATAGATTTATATATTTCCTCTTTTTCACATTGCAACAACAATTTCAACTCTGAAGATTGCAGCTCTTCACATAACCGTTGAAAGACTGTGATCAAAACTTCAACAACTGGATTCGACCCTCCCGAGTCTTTGTCACCACTTTCAATAATTTCACTGTGAAGCAATAACCGAATCACTTTTTCAGCTCTGGAATGCAACTTTGATGAAAATCCTTTCATGACATAAAACAACAATGCACTGGCTCCAGACTTTCTAGCTTCCAATGGTTTTGACACCACTTCTGAGATGATCTTCTTGATACCTGTAAAGTGAAATCAACAAGTTATTATAAGGTATTTCACTTATAGGGAGTTCCCAAAAGCTTTACCTCTGTTAAGCTGCTCAATAGGTGCATTCCTCAACAAAAAAGATGCAGCTTCGGCCATAAATTCCTGAATGTAATCTTTCGGATAGAACCTCATTTTAGTTGTAACTCTGAAAGAAATAAATGAAGATAACATTAGGCAATTTTCAACATGATATGCCAAATATAGACATCATATACAAGATTTTTGACAAGAAAAACAATCCTAGTTACAAGTTTCTTACTTGAGGACATGGACAACATCTCTCATTAAATATTTCTGTAGATACATCATAATGCATGACCAGGATGTAAAAACCTGCATAACAAAAATTACATTGTAACTTCCTTGTTTATTAAATTGAAGGATATGAAATTGATACCACCAAAATTACAAATTACAAATTAGACCTGCTCAATTATTTCTGATTCCCTATCAGCACCACTACTGAGAAGCAAAACCATGGAATCTGCAACACTTGGAAGAAAGCTGTAGATATACATTAAATGAGAGTTAGTATAACATATGAACTAAAGACCAATTATATATCATATGCACATAAAAAACAATACTAGAAAGGTAAGGTTTACTATACAAGATGTGAATTATAACCAAAAATATCAAAAGATATGAACTCACGGTATAAAGTCCTCCAAGATATCTCGTGATAACGCTGCAATTAACCTGCATAAAACATTTATGATTACCAAATGTTAAGATAAAAATAATAATAGAGATTAGAGATGCAAATAGAATAAATAAATAAAATGAGGCAATACCTGAGGATAGGTTCTAGAGATAATCTCCCTTTCATATCCAATCTAGAAAGAAGTTGTGAGAGTATAAGCTCCTTTTGTAAGATGATTTGTGGTAATGTTTGTACCAAAGGAAGCATTTCCTCATAAAACGATATAAAATCCTCAGCCGTGTTAAGTTCCTATATGTAGATGAAAGAGAGAACATTAATAAATAAAGACAAAAGTTAAAAGATTTCTTTGTATAAGATTTTTTCTGAAGCCAAAATCATTATAAAATATGCATAGTTGTATTGCAACATTAGAGGATAACAACATACCCTCCATTCAACAAGGCAATCGCGGAAAAAAGATGAGCCTTCATATGGTTCTGGCTTGAGGGGATCAAGACTTCGAAAAACATCAACATCAATTTCTTCAATTCGTTGAGAGAATGTCTTGAACTATAAACACAAATATATTCAATATCAAAGACATAATGTAACCAATTTCATTGTGATATCCGATAAGTACTGTTATATATTTATAAGTATTCAAAACTTGAAATGTAAAGCATACCACAAAGCGTCTTCTTCCAGCTCCCTTGTTCAAAGACTTAACAGCCTGGGCATGTGACTGTGTCGCCATTATCTCTGTTATTAAAACTGAAATAGAAAAGAGTGTTTTATGAGCTTGAGAGGATAAGAATAGAATGCAATCATAGAGAGCCAATAAAAAAAAACTCATTAGAAATCACAGTGGAACAATTTCACTCGTGTATCTTGCGTCTAAATCCGCATAGCCACCAATTTACAATATAATTCATCCATCTACTTCAAATTTTGGCTTCAAGTAACTTTGTTCAAGAACTTAAAATTTAACTTCAAACGTTTCAACGCAATTCAATTCTAAACAATTACTTCAGATTCCTAAGTACAAGGGGACCGATTAACTATATACGTCAAAGGTAATTTCTAAAACTTTAGGCAAATTCATTTAATAACCGCTTGTTTAAAATCATAAGCACTTTTTTAATTATAGCTTATTAGCTTATAGCAGTGCTAAAATAGAGTTTTTAGAAAAGTATAGGCTGATAAGCACATTTTAGTGTTTGGCAAAAAAACTGTTTTATATGTGTAAAAATACCAAAAAGGGCTTCCTTTTACATATAAGCATCTAAGAACATCAATCAGAAAAAAGTAGAAGGAAATCAGTAGCATCTATTGTTCAATCCAGAGTTACCAACATTAAAATCCAAAAATTAAACATTAAAAACATCTATATTGGAATTGATATGTGAAAACATGCATATTAATAAAGTACTCCTGTCAAACAGAACACTATAAACATAGACTTCATAGATTTGAACATCAAACACAATTAGCTAATCAATAGCAGCAAACAAATAGCAAATTAATTACCACCGAAAGTAAGAAATCACCTAACAGAATTCAAAAGAATAATTGAACTTGCTGATTAATATTTAAAAAAAAAAAAAAAAAAAAAAAAAAAAAAAAAAAAAACTACATAAATTTCGTATGTGAAGAGGAATCACAGGAAAAGAAAACCTTTTGGATAAAAAGAAAACACAATTAGCTAATTAGCAGCAGCAAACAAGGGAGAGTTGACGTGAGGAATGCTATGATCGTAACTAAGCTTAGCCACTTTGAACACTAAGCTTAGAAATCATGCATAGCTGAATAAATAGACTTGATGTAATAGTGTTAAAACTGTAGAAAGATGATTCATCATATGAATATAAGATATAACTCGTATATAACAATATTAAAACCATCGTAAAATCATAGATCATCGTCTGTCACTTTACAGATACAGAAGCTACAAAACACCTAACCCAAATTTTACAACGAAAACCTAGTATCCAGCATCAGGCTCTGACATTTGAGATTTGTTGTTCCCTTTCAAACCCAATTAAGATGATAATGAAACAACATTGTAGATGCCAATTATTATGCAGGTTCCCTTTACTTCTTGTATGGAATTACTATCCACTATATGAACATGAATTTAAGAACAAGAACAATTTTTGATTTCAAAACCAAATTCTGATTTATGATTTCACAAATCATATACAAAGGAGAAGGAAAAACAATATTTTGATTTCACAGAAAAAAAAAAAAACGAGGAGGAGAAAGACAAATTTCTGATTTCACAGGAAAAAAAAAAAAACGAGGACGTACCTGTTTTGATGTCTTTCTCGCGGGAGCTCGAATCGGAGGGAAGAGTGAGTCCGGTAGTCGAACTGAGGGAGGGACGACGACGATAGAGGGAGCTGTCGATGGCGGCCAATTTCTTTGCTGTTTCTCTTCTAGGTCACGATGGAAAGAAAGAAAAGAGAGGGTATGAAGGTCTCAGTCAGACTATAACAAACAGGCCCTTAGGGTTCTATGACTGCTTCTTGACCTTCCTAATTTCGATTTCTCCTCCCTCTTCCCGCTAATATTCTTCTCGGCAGGAGTTCGTGTAGTGTAGCAGGGCCGGCCCTAGAGTAAGTGTGCGGTGGAGGGTCGAAAAAAAATATGGCCGAGGTTTTGCCGTATTATGTATTTTATATTTAAATAAATAATAAAGTATTTAAAATATTACATATAATAAATTTCTTTCTATTGGTAAAAGAGCCACTCGTCAATCCAATCCTGTACTCGGGTTCGATTCCTCCGGTGGATACTTTTGTATGTCTTTTTTTTCCATTTAAAATTACTTTTTGAATGTAAATTTGATTGGCCTTTTTCTTTAACATTGTTTCTAGGCTTTTTTTTTTCCAACACAAATTGTTTTTAACTTTTTATATTACATAATTAATTTACCTAGCATTCTAACTTCATTATAAGCTTGTATTAAATAAAATAATGTAAAAAGTTATATGACAATAAGAATTTGTACATTTTATTAGGTTTTTTCTACAAAATGAAATGTTAAATTTTACATTTTTATTGAGATTTTTAATAACAATATATGGTAAACGGTATTATATGCCAATTTATATATAAAAAATCTAGGTGCATGGAAGAACAGGGTCGCCCAAGAGGAGGTGCGAGGTGTGGGACCACACGACATGAGCGCAAATGTTTTTACGTATTAGGAAACTAGTTGTGAGACTCGTATATTATACAGGTTAATTAAAACAAAATGTTAATATAACGATTAAATGAAAATTTTATTTGATTTTGAAATTCAAAATAACTGAAAATTATGAGAAAAAAACATGCAAAAAATAAATAAATTAAAATTATGTGTTTAGTTATCAAATTTGTGTACTAAATGGATAAATTATAACAAAATGTTAAACATAAAGGTTTAAACTGTAAATTTATTTGAAATTGAAATTAAAATTTAGAATTTGAAATTTGAAATGAATAGTCATTATTGTAGGTTTAATTTATGGAAACTAAATTAATGATATATTGGAAATAAAAAATGAAGTAAATGACAAGTGGAAAATAAATATATCTCAAAATTATGACAAAATGACATGTGGCCAATTGAATGGGAGAATGACAAGTGGCAAAATCATTCTTATTTATTATGGTAGATTTTCGTTATCGACAATGTATGATTAATCCGTCAAATAGCTTATGTCATGATTTCGTTGTTAATTATCTTCTTTGATTATTTGTACATAATAGTTTTTCCGTTTTTAAATTTACATGCTAATATAATTAACGATGGTAATAACATTTTCTTATATAAAAAAATTATATTTAGGGTCCATTTTTATTTTTTGTACAGAGCCTTCAAAATCAATGGGTCGGCCCTCGGTGTAGGCGGCAAGGAGGAAACAACCCAATGGTTTAAGGGTTTCCAAGCAAACTTCCAGGTTTGACGCATTTAACCCCTAAATGATGCCACAATGGAAACATTAGTCCTTATGATTAATGTTCTAACATTTTAAGTATTGAAAAGTTTCATCTTAGGAGTTGTTTGTTTTCCTCTTAAATGACAAATTAAGAGATATCCTTTTAAAAGTTCAAACTCAGACTATTTGGTGAAATCTAATTTTATACCTCTTAATTAGAAAATAATCTCTTATGTAATCAGACCTTATACTACATATGAAAATAAAATAAAAAAAGCCACATGTTCTCGATTATACCCTCTACCCTCGTCGCCATAAATCTTCTCTTTTTTCTTGCATAACCTCTTCTCTTTTTCTTGCAGCCACCATCACACACCTCGTTCTCTCTCCCACTCTCACTCCGATCGGAAACCTCCATATGCCTCCCTTTACGACTGCAGCCTTCGTATGTAACATTCAAAATTTGGTATGTTTCTTTTTTAACCCTTATTGTAAAATTCCTATCATTTAAGTCCCTAGCTAGTACGTGGGGGCGTACTCTATGAGTACGCTTAATGTACTAGCTCATCGATGGATCGTGGGTTCACCTACATACGTGGGAGTACGCATGGGTATATAATGCAGGGGCAAATCCTAATTTTTAGGTTTGTGCCCTATTTAAACAACTTAAGACACCCTTGGACCTTCCATTGAACAGCCTCCATCTCTCCTTACCCTAATATCAAAACCCTAAGTGTCATTTGTGAGATTTGAGCTTGAAAGTGAGTTTTTGTGGTGTTTTTGGTGAAGTAGAAGAAGAATAACACTTGGAGGTTACTTGGGAGTGGCTTGGGCTTGTAGATCCAGGGTTATCTTCATCTTAGAAAGCCATTTGAGGTATAAAAAATATAAAAAAATTATTTAAAAAAATCTTAACTTGATGGTTCCTTATGCTAGATCCAACTTAGGGTGTTATTTGTGCATTTTTTAGTCTTTTAAGCCATATTTGAGATTATGGTCTACTCCAGAAGCCATGGATGTTAGATCTTAACACATTTAAGGTCCCATGTCCATAAAAATGCAACCTTTATGAGTTATTTTGGTCCATGTATGTGTTAGGTTCCTTGTTATGGTTCTCTTTGAGTTTTAGGTCTTATTAAGACATGCATGAAAGAAAAGTTGCCAACTTTACGTGTTAAGTCACCACGTATGATAAGATATGAGAGTTTGGCATGATGGCTTAACTTATTAAGTGCTTAATAAGTTTGTTTGGTTGTTTGCGGGGTACACAGGGCGTACCCAGCTCGTACGTTGCGTGTATTGGCCCGGAAAGGAATACGCTGAGCGTAAATCTAAGTATGCCCAGCGTACTCAACAGTTTGACCATTGGTTGACTTTGACGGGTCTGGGCTATATTTTGGGCTTTTAGGGTTTGGGTCATTGGACTTCTGACTTTGGGACATGGATAGACTATGGGCTTTATTAGAATTAGGTCCATGATGATTTTTGGGCCTAATTAGGAATTTGGGTCATATTAGGCCTTGGGATGCCATTTAGGAATTGGGCCTTTTGAGCAAATGGGTTCGGCCTTGGTTTTGGTCCAAGTAAGAAAATGGTAAAATGGTCTTTTACCCTGGATGATGGACAATTAATTTAGATTCTTGATTATGGGTCGAGGTATAATTATTAATTGGATATTATTTGATGGTGCTAGCGTAGGGATTTTTTGGATCATCATACCAAGATTTTACTTTAGAGATTCAGCAGCTTGAGGTGAGTTTCCTCATTGTGTTTAGTGGGTCGAAGGCACCAATGTCGGCCCATGGTTATTTATGATTAGGATGCTAGTTGTATGTGTAACTCTGCATGTATGTTTTCTGATATGTTTACAGGGCGGGGCCCGATGTCAGGCGAGGTCTGATGATTATAGTGTATGTTATTTATCTTTATGATTTTGCATGTATTTATGTGTTTATATGTATACCGGTGGGGCCCGATGCCAGACAGACTAACAGATTTGTTCCGAGCGGGGCCCGATGTCGGGCGAGGCCCATTATATGTTTGATATGTATGGTATGTGGTATTTTGGGGAACTCACTAAGCTTTGTGCTTACGATTTTTCTGTTTATGTTTCAGGTACTTTTGGTTCAAAAGGGAAGAGCTCGGGATGATTGCATTTCACACACCACATTATTTTGCATTTTACATGACTCTGATGTACTTGGATGTTTATTAATACACTATGATTCACTATGGTTTTTATGATATTGTTTTGGATAATGGTTTTATAAATTTAAAATCGAGTTTATTAGTTGATGTGTGATTTATTATATATATTTTTTAATTGGTTCAAGTTTTTAATTTATAAAACTTAAATTATCTCAACCGGACTAATAAACACACTAGACAGTGTACCTAATAGTGCAATAGTATAGTTGTGGTAAGAAAATATCGAACACAAGTGGAACGGTGGTGAATTAATTTGGAGTTTTTAATTATAGGTTGCACCAACACACTAAAGCAGTAAAGAAAGGTTTTATTAAATTAAATCTCAAACAAACGACTAAACATCAAATCACGACAAACTGATCAAAGACCTAAGGAGCACACAAACTTATTTATTCATGTTCATCGATTTCTAATTAATATGATTAGGTTCATGTTCACTGATATTAATCCTTTGATTTCAACACAACTATTAATTCACTGATCAGGTGAACAAACAATCATGCAAATCAGTATTTAGTTCGTATTAAGCAAGATTTGATCTTATTTAACCCTAATTGTCATAGGAATTAAATCATGTAGAGAATGTTCATTCTACTCATGCACACGAATTAAAGTTCATTACTTAATTCCAAACCCTAGGTTTTGGTCAAAACTCTAGTTCATAGCCTTGATTCAAATCAACACATTCAGATGGTCATCTAAACTCTATCAATTCGGAAATAAGGAATAAGTAAAAATCTCTAACACATATGGATCTTTCAATCAAACTTGACAAAATAAATTAAACATGATTAAACAATCCAAATACCAATTAATCCACGAAATCTAGGGTTCATCTAAGCATAAACACAAAGCAAAAGGGTTTTAATGCCTAAGTCATAAAGTAAATACATATAGAATCATATTGAAATGCTGATCTTGGTTGGAACAACGAACCACATGATTACCGACATGAATCTGCTCTCCAATCCTTCAGGTCTTTGCTCCTGTCAGCATAACGGCCTTCCGACCGCCTTCTAGACCCTCAAAACGGCTTCTAAGGGGTTTATGATCACAAAAATCGATCTAGGGTTTAAGATATATCATTAGGGCTAATTTTTGGCTCTACTTATAGGTTTTAGCATCAACACGACATGTTTGATATCCAACACACCGTGTTCTTCATTAAAATCTTGTATTCCTCACGCCATCGTCAAGAATCACGAAGCTTCTATTCAACAAGGCGTGTTGGTGATAAACACGATGTGTTCGTTTGGAATCAACATTTTCTCAAAACACGAAAGTCGTCTGAAATTGTGTCTGGTTTCAAAACATTTTGAATATCATCAATCGGAGTTATGAGTCATGAGATACGCCCAAAACACTGACGAGGGGTCAAGTTGTCCCATAACATCCTTCTTTGTCTTCTTTTTGCTTTATCTCTCATTGTCTTGCTTCCAGCTTCTCGTATTCTTCCTTTTTGTCCCGATCATGTGTTCGCTGCTACCAAACATATTTCAAACATAACAAGTACCTTTTGTTCTATAATTAACACAAAATGTAGCATAAAACATAAAGATAATGTATGAAAGATATAACTAAATAAGCACAAATCATTAGTCTTAATTTTTGGGACGTTACAAGTTGATGTTAAAGCCTTAGTTTGAGGGATTCGGGCATACTCCCGGGTGTGTCTTGTCACACCCCCAAACCAAGGATGGTGGAAACGTCCGGGGGTGGAGGACTTCATGTGTAGTATAATAACAACAAGTATAATAGATCTCAAACTACAAACAACCAACATAAATATAATTGAAAAAGTTACATCATAGTATAGGTTTACATGTTTCTAAATCAATTACATTATGTTAACAAAAATACAAAGTTAGACGCCTTAGCGTTCCATCCTCAAAAGCCGTTGTTTACCTGTTTAACCGATTCCCTGAGAATACAAGTAGTTTTTGTTGAAACATAAAAGTGACCCTCTTGAACTTAACTACCACAACGGTTCAGTACTTGCAGCCAACTCAGCACCGGAGTCAATCTCTACAACTATGACCGCAACCATTCTTCATCAGCAATCATATCAGCATCTGGAGTACTCAAGTCTTTCATATCCACAGTCTTAGTTATTTCCTTGTTATTTCCTTTATTATGTAATTCACTCTATTGTCCAGCATGCCTTGCACGGTTGCTCATAGAGCTGTTCTTTTCAAACTCTATAAATAGAGACTCCTTCTTATGTATTATGTACTTGTGATATATGAGAGTGTGAAAACTCTTAACTCTTTAATACACAAGATTTCTCATCTTCCTTATCTTCATCTGTTATCAATCTTATTCTTCACACTCAAACTGCTACTAAAACGCAACCTCTCTTCGGAGCAAGTCTTCTAGACTTAATCACTAAACTTGATCTCGCTTACTAACTTGGAGTGACTGCATTCCTTGTTATGAATCAGTTTAAGTGTATTCTTGATATAACTTTTGTCATTTATCTTTTTTTACTTTCTGCAACTAACTATCTAACTATCTTACCATCTAAATTTATTATTGTTGAGCTTTTAGATCCTTAGAGATTAACCATTCCGCAACTTACTTGTTCTAACATTTGTTCAAGTGTGTCTCCAAGTTTTTCTCTCAACAATTGGTATCAGAGCCAAAGTGGTTGCTTTTTGGATATCGGAACTCTGATTTTCTCATTAAGCTTTCTATACCACTAAAGCTCATTTCTCAAAAATGGCACAATCGTTATCTCCGAATGTTTCCAATAGTGTTGGTGGTTCTAACCTAGCTCCAATACTAGTAGCAAATGAATATCATCATTGGTCACAAAGAATGGAGAGGTACTTAAGAAGGTTGGGTAGAGATGTATAGAGATCTGTGGAAGAAGGACCACATATTCCTATCCTCACACCAAGCCAAACTGACGGTGCTACAACCAGACTAGGAGGAGGTCAACCAACCATGAGCCGTCCTACCAAAGATGATCTCGATAAAATGGAAAATGATGTTGTTGCTTTTTATGAAATTTCATGTGGTGTTGCTCCAGACAACTTTGATATTATCATAAATTGAAAGTCAGCAAAAGAGATATGGGATGTACTCAAAATTTTGTACGAAGTCTCGGAACAAGCACAAGATAAGAAGCTCACAACCGCACTCAACGACTTCAACAATTTCAAAGCTCATGCTGGTGAAAGTTTGGAAGACTCCTTCAAAAGATCCAACCTGATAGCCACGAAGTTATCAAATGTTGGTACCATCCGCAGCAACCATGAAACCAATCTCCAGTTCCTTAATGGTCTAGGAAGACATTGGACTATGGCCAAAATGATAGTCCAAGGTGACAGAAAAATTCACTCTTTATCACTCTACAAACTTTATGGAGAACTTCAAGCACAAGAATCTACTGTACTCAAAGACTGTGCTGACTTCGGAGGACCACTTGCTCTCATAGCACAAGCTCCACCGCAGTCACCTTACTCTTCATCGTATGACACCCCACCTCAGTCATACGAAGCAGATTCTGAGTATGATGATGAAGAAGATTTTCAAAAGGCTATTGCTCTAGTTAGCAAACAGTTCAATTGCATACCACCTTCCTCTTTTTGCAAGAATCAACAATTTAACAAACCACCATTCAACCGTAACCTCAGTCCTCAGAACAACAACTATCGGTATCCTAAAGTCTCTCAGAACAATCAACCCAAGGAGGTACCGCAGTCTCCCCTGAACAATGACTCCGGTACTCAATCAGAAGACAAGACTGATGTTGTAATCTGTCACGAGTGCAACAAAGAAAATCACTTCGCAAAAGACCGTAAGGCCAACTAGGGGTGTAAGTGAGCCGAGCTAATCGTGAGCTACTCGGGATCGACTCGTTAAAAGCTCGACTCGAGATCGAATTAAACGAGCTTAAGCCAAGCTCGAGCCTAAATATGAGGCTCGTTTATTAAACGAGCTCGAGCCGAGCTTCAACTCATAGGCTCGCGAGCCTAAACGAGCTTAACGAGCCTATATATATATATATATATATATGTGTGTGTGTGTGTGTGTGTGTATGTATGTATATATATATATATACATAGAGGCTCGTTTAGGCTCGTGAGCCCACTAAATTGTTCACGAGCCGAGCTCGAGCTTCATTTTAAGGCTCGAATCGAGCTTCCTCAAAATTAAGCGAGCCGAGCTCGAGCTTGGTCATGCTCGGGCTCGGCTCGGCTCGTTTACACCCCTAAGGCCAACATAGTCAAGGACAAATCATTCTATCTCAGAATGGCTCAAGAGTTAAAAGAAAAAGAAAAGGCAAGGGCATATGTGGCTCAAATTAAACGAGACCATCAATTTTGGTCATCAGGAGATGAAGAAGAGACCGTCAACAGTGTTACAAGAAAAGGGAAAATCTGTATGCTGGCTACTGCGGATGATGATGGGTCAGCAATGTTGAACAAAAACCACTGCTACATGGCTAAAGATGGGACTCTAAGCATCGTTGAATAGGTAAAACTCATGATCCAAACTTTAAATTATAACATACATGATTGTCAACCCTACATAGATGATCTTAATGACACTTGTGATGCCGTCCTTTCAGACTATAACAAAGCCTTAGATGAGAAGAACATAGCATCCTAAGAGATGTTCCATATGAGAGGAAGACTAGACAACAAGAGACTTAAGATGGCAATGCTAGAAAGAGATCTAGAGTTAGAGAAAGATGCTAGAATGTTAAGTGAGACTCAATTAGAAATAGCCTTGAATCAAAGAGATTTAGCTCAAAAAGAAATTGTACGCTTGAATCTTTTAATTGAAAAAATGTTTAATGAAAGTGAGGCCATTGAAAATTTGGTAAACAATGGAACCATAGACAATACATATAATTGGGGTTGGTCAAATGGATATCCCACCGCAATGGATTCCTCACCCCGGTTCAACAAAGACAGAGTGTATGTCCCTCCTGATAGAGAATTTCATTTCCCTGTCAATGACAAGACTTTTCCCAAAGACATTAAAACTTGCTTCGGTAGATTACACAATTTGAGCAATAATTGTGTCATTGAGGAAATTGTACCCGAGGATTCTAATCACATACATGACCACATTCCTATCAGTAGCACAACTCACTGCAATTCTCAAACTTCATCCGAAGTTGAGGAAGAAATTGCTGTTCAAGGCCCAGTAGTTTCAAAGGACTCTCCATCTTTGTCCTCGAACTATAATCAATTGTCCCAGAAATGTCCCACCGTAGTCTCATCTAAAACCTACTATGTTGTAGTCAAGTCATCTTCACCGCAATTAAAAAACATTGACTGCAACTCTTTAGTTCAAGGAACTACAACTCTTCAACCGTTTTTTCATGAATTGCCTATAGAAAATTTTGAGGTAGGCCAATGCTCTCAAATCCCAGAATCTTCAAGTTCTGATGATTCTAGTCCACATTTTCAAAAGAATCCAAAAGGTTCCAGGAAACCGCAGTTGAATAACAATGACTGCGGTTCACCAAAATTTTTGGCAAAAAGAGCCTTCAAAGAGAAAATCATTTTTCGAAACAAAAGTAGGCCAAATTTTTCAAAAAATAAGAAAATTTCAAAATCTAAAAGTTCAGAAACTCATCTTTTCGAGAAAACAAACAAAAAGGAAAGCTCAGGTTCACAAGCCACTTCTGCCACTTCTGACACAACCCAAAAAGGTGTCAAACTTGTTAGAAAGTATGTTTTTCAGATCTACTCTTCAACTGACCCGAAATGGAAAGGAATTTTACCTACTCCAACACTTTTTAGATCAAATCAAAACAAATGGAAAGGAATTTTGTCAAATCCACCTAGAGCAGATCAAAGATTTACACGTGCAAAACCTCGTTCAAAACAAACTTTTCAGAACTCAAACGTCAAATCTTTCAAAAGTTACCCACCTCGGACTAACTTCAAGTCCAGTTCAAAACAAACTTTTCAGAACTCAAACGTCAAATCTTTCAGAAGTTACCCACCTCGAACTAATTTCAGGTCCAATACCCCCCATAAACCGCTGACCAAGCACAATGTCAGATTCAATGATAAACCCTCGTTTTGCAAATGTCAGTGCAGCTGTCAAAGGTTGTTATCTCATGTCAAGTCTAATCAGCGTCAAAAACCACGCACTTTTCAAAAACCTCGTAACAATCCAAATCTAAACAAACACACATGACTCGGTCTGAAAGATGACAAAAGACCTGTCCATACAACCTCGGACCATGCATCATTAAAGAATACATCAATCGTCCCTGGCTCCAAACTTGTTTGGATGCCTAAACTAACCACTTAAATCTCAGGCTTTGTGCAAGGAGGAACAAGAAGAAGACTGATTAATTGACAGTGCCTGCTCCTTGCACATGACCGGAAGGTTAGAGTACCTTCGGGATTTCAGGCCTATATGCAATGGTGGAAATGTCACGTTTGACAACAATGCAAACGGTGTCATCCAAGGTTACGGTGTTCTCACTGCGGAAACTTTTCCATTCAGAAGGTTGCTTATGTAGAAGGTCTCAAACACAATCTTATTAGTGTTGGCCAACTATGTAAGGCAGGACATCAAGTTAAATTTGACAATCAATTCTGTTACATAATGACGAATGATCGCATCACATGTTTAATCAAGTCACGCTGCGAAGGCACGATGTATCCTCTTGATGTTTCTCTCATCATTGGCAAACCGCAACTGTGTTTTTTGTCCAAAGTTGTGTCCGAAGTCTGCTGGCTATGGCACCGCAAGCTCGCTCATCTCAATTTTCGCTACATCAACAATCTCGTCACAGGAGAACTAGTATGTGGTCTTCCCATTCTCAAATTCAGCAATGATACTCTTTGTCCAGCGTGCGAATGCGGTAAGCAATCCAAAGTAAGTCATCCTCTGATAATGGATTCTTTTATCTCTGAACCACTGGAGCTACTACACATCGATCTATGCGGTCCCTCAACCGTAGCCAATCTTCATCACAAAAAGTATATACTGGTTATTGTTGATGACTACACACGCTTCACATGGGCATTCTTTCTCAGACTCAAATCAGAGACACCTCAGATCTTCATTAACTTCATCAAAGAAATCGAACTTCAGATCAA
This sequence comes from Lactuca sativa, assembly GCF_002870075.4. Classification (NCBI taxonomy): domain Eukaryota; kingdom Viridiplantae; phylum Streptophyta; class Magnoliopsida; order Asterales; family Asteraceae; genus Lactuca; species Lactuca sativa. The sequence goes on along the minus strand of NC_056628.2, from coordinate 89,914,254 downwards.
GCTTCCAGTCAGACGCATCCGCAGTGATAATGGAACTGAGTTCACTAATCATCTTCTGACCAGTTTCCTAGTTTCCAAAGGCATATCTCACAATTTTTCAGCACCCTATACACCACAACAAAATGGTGTAGTAGAGAGAAGAAATTGAACACTTGTTGAAGCAGCCAGATCCATGCTTAACTTCGCCCAACTTCCTCTCTATTTCCGGGCCGAAGCGGTAGCAACCGCATGCTTTGTTCAAAACAGAAGTATTGTGTGCAAGCGTCTTAATAAAATGCCATATGAAGGGCTCAACAATCGAAAACCCAATGTTCATTTCTTTCATATATTTGGATGCAGATGCTTCGTGATCAACAATAGAGATCAACTCAATAAGTTTGCACCGAAGTCAAACGAAGGCATCTTCCTTGGTTATTCCACTAACAAGGTTGCATATCGAGTACTCATCAGAAGAACAAGGTTGATCATTAAAAGTTTTGATGTGAAATTTGATGACTCTCACATCCGCAGTGCACCTTCGTCCACCGAAACAATTGCAATCATGGAGTGTGACATTCCAGCAAATTCTAGACCTCCAAATCTAGTTGAAATCAACTATGATGATCTGTTTGATCCCATTGAAACGGCGAAACTATCCGAAGTCCTAGTGTCATCCGCAGCTCAACAACAACATGCCGACGTATCTGACCCTTCTCTATCTGAAGTAGTATCACTCAATACTTCCACCTCTCCGGTTGAGGGGGAAAGCTCTACTCCAGATATTGCTACAACCGTTGAGGTTACAGTACCTGATGCTGCTTACATTCCTGCCCGAAGTGAAGCCTCACCATCAAACGAACATTCGGACGACTCAGATGACGAACTCATAGAGAATATTGACACTAGATCTAATCCTAGAATTGTCACCATTTCATCTGCATTCCAGGAGGAACCTTCTCATATTCCAAAGGAACTCCCATCCGCAATCCAGGGGGAACCTCAACCTCTTCCAATCCCTCAAGATGATTTAGCAGGATGTTCTCAAGTCCAGGGGGAACAACATTCTCCAACCGCAGATTCCTCTGACATCCAAGACATTCCTTCTACCGCAGCTACTGATCATCTAATGCAACGTCTTCATGTATGGACAAAAGACCACCCACCAGGGCAAATTATCGGCAATCCATCAGCAGGTATCCAGACTCGATCTTCCAAAGATTTATCTGACCACTACCATTATGCAGCATTTATGTCTTCGGTTGAACCTCGATCAATCAAAGAAGCTCTGCTTGAACCAGACTGGATAACTGCAATGCAAGAAGAATTAGAAGAATTTGAAAGAAACAAAGTATGGCAACTTGTTCCTCCTCCACAAGGTCATACTATTGTTGGTACAAGATGGGTTTTCAAGAACAAGTAGACGAATCCAGCTCAGTCATCCGAAACAAGGCAAGACTTGTTGCCAAGGGCTATAGTCAACTAGAAGGCATCGACTACGATGAAACGTATGCTCCGGTAGCACGAATGGAAGCCATCCGGATCTTTCTCACATACGCAGCCCACAAAAACGTCAAGGTACACCAAATGGACGTTAAGAGTGCTTTCCTCAATGGTGAACTAAAAGAAGAAGTTTACCTTCAGCAACCTCCAGGATTTGAAAATGATGAATTTCCAGACTACTGCTATAAGCTCGAAAAAGCAGTCTATGGCCTGAAACAAGCTCCAAGAGCTTGGTATGAGACACTCTCTGAATTTCTTGTCTCATCCGGTTACAAAAGAGGAGTAATTGATCCCACATTATTCAGAAAAACAAATGGTGACCACCTTATGATGGTACAAATATATGTGGATGATATCATTTTTGGGTCTACTAATCAAGATATGGTAGATGAATTTGCAAAGCTCATGACCAACAAATTAAAAATGAGCATGAATAAAGAGATCAACTTCTTTATAGGTCTTCAAGTCAAACAAATTCAGCAAGGAATTTTCATTCATCAAGAAAAATACACCACCGAACTTCTGAAGAAGTATTCGATGGACAACTGCTCTTCTGCTAAGGTCCCTATGGCCTTCGGTTATAAGATCTCTGTTGATCCCTCTGGTGAATCTGTGGATCACAAGACTTATAGAGGTATCATTGGTTTGTTGATGTATCTCACCGCAAGCAGACCTGACATTGTCTTCGCAACGGGTGTATGTGCAAGATACCAGGCTGATCCAAAAGTGTCTCACATGACCGCAGCCAAACAAATTCTTCAGTATCTTAAAGGAAGCAGATCTATGGGTTTATGGTATCCTGCAGGAAACGACTTCAGTCTTCAAGCATTCATCGATGCGGATCATGCAGGTTGTAAGCTCGATAGAAAAAGTACTTCAAGTGGATGTCAATTTCTAGGAGGAAGACTTGTAAGCTGGTCGTCAAGAAAACAAACGTGTGTATCTCTATCTACCGCAAAAGCAGAATATGTGGCCGAAGCCAGCTGTTGTTCCCAAGTTCTCTGGATGAAGACACAATTACTAGACTACAGGTACAGAATGCTGCGGATACCAATTTACCGTGACTCTGAAAGTGCTATAGCTATCTCTCATAATCCTATCTAGCACTCCAAGACGAAACACATTGAGTTACGGTACCATTTCATCAAAGATCATATTCTGAAAGGTAATATTTAACTCATCTTTGTTCCTACTCATGAAGAGATTGCTGATGTTTTTACAAAAGCTCTTGACTCCACAAAACTCAATACATTCTTACAAATGTTGGGAATGATGAATCCTGACCCGCAATTCTTTTTGAAGTGTTAGCTACCGCAGACCATCATTGGTCCCTATTACGGTTCTAACCAAGAGTTACATATGATAGATGGTTTTGATACCGCAATCTAAGTACCGCAACCATATGTCATACGTATCTCTCATGGGGCTTAATGTTCCTTTCTTTCTAATTTTTGTACAAGTGTTTGTCTCACAGATTCTCTGAAATTTCTCTTTCTCATCCGCGATGGAGTTTCTCAACGACATTGATGAACTCATCCGCAACCACCTCAAATAAATTCCAATCGGTTCATTAACTCTTGAATCCTTGTGTGCTATTTAATGATCCTTCATTAAATAAAATACAAACATTCCTTTTAGAAACTGTCACGTTACCTTTCTTAATAAACCCCGTATCAGACCTATTTTAGGGATAATGCCAAAAAGAATGATTCCAATCAGTTCCAATATTCTCTCTCATCAACCCACGATTACCTGACGTATTACCATGCGTCCACTCCACCATTAATGCAAAACCGCTTTTTAAGATTTCTCAAATCTCTTCAAAACCCGTTTCATATTTGTATGGTTGAGATTCCATCTCAGAATTGTTGTTTCCCCCCAAAAACCCATTCGACTTCTTAAACCCTTTTTTATTTTACCTAGGGTTAAAACCCTTTACCCCCCATATATAAACCCTTCTTCTTCTCCATAATCGTTTACGCTCTCTGATAATCGATTATTCTCTCAACTCTCCCAGAACTCACAAAAACTCTCAATGGCGAAATCTGGTGCATCCAAGAAGCAATACAAGGCTTTAAGCTCGATGAATCAACCCGGTTCCACATCACCAACAATCGCGTCAAGCAACTTTAGGGCTGTGTTTGACGATCATCCGTCTTACAATGCTCCAACAAAATTGATGATCAAGCATCTCAAGAACCACATTCTATTTGGCCCTTTCGATGCATTCACCGATGTTATTCCCATCTCTACACTTTTCAAATGTGCTCTGTCTGCATACAGACCATTGGAGAACCCCCAAGAAGTGCATCTGAACCTCATCAACGATTCCTTGGTCATCCTGAACAAAGAAAAATTCTTAGCCTCCATTAACCTGTTAATCCATCCCTCAATCAAAATCTTCTCTTCCTCCTTATCCGATATCACTGCGGCTCTATACCAAATGGGTTACCGGAAGCCAATCTGTGGTATTGGTGAGTTTAAGAAAAATCAGCTACCTGCGGTTTGGCAGTTCGTATGCCACTTTGTCATTCGCTGTCTGTCTGGCAGAACCGGAGGCATTGAAAACATGGGACTCAAGCTCCTTGAACTTGTATGAAGCATCTTCACCGTCCGCGATGTCAACTACGGTCAAATTCTTTGGGATGATTTCCTCCACTACATTCCCAAAGAACAACCAAAGGAAAACCCAACTGAGCTCACTTTTGCTCGGTTATGGTCTCTGTGTATTTCTGATCTGCATGCGGATGCTGGTCTCGACATGGGAAGTGACATCAATTTCTTTGTCACTAAGGATCTCAAAATATACACTCCTTCCTCTGATCAAACTATCTTTGGACCTATCTGCAGGCTCCCCACACACATTCTTTCACTATTTGGTCTCGAGACTGCTGACGTCTCAGACCATATCGAGGCCACAGAGGGTGTTATCCCATACCCTCCTACCCTACCTCTTCCTTCTTCAACCATTCCTCCTGAGGGTACCGCAACCCCCTCTACCACCACACTCTCTAATATTTCTCAACAGAGAAAATCAGTAGCTTCTAAAAAGAAAGCTACAACACCTAAAAAGCAAGCCCCAAAACAAACCGCACCCTCCAGGAAACGCAAGACCAAAACCACCACTGTTTCAAGCCATAACTCTGAGGAAGATAGACCACCCACATCTATCCTCAAGAAAAGAAAGACAACCAAAACTACTAGCCATATGCGTGACCGGACTGATACTGAAGCCTCTCAACAGGCTCCGGTAGTCCTTGGGATGACCGCACATCCATTCGACACCACTATCGAATACCAATCAAACTCATCTTGTGAGATTTTTTCATCATCATCTTCTTCTGAACGTGGAGACAGCCCCCCAGTTGTATCTCAAGAAGATAGAACTGGTAATCGCCCTAAAGTCTCCAGGGCTTCCCGGTTGCATTTCTTTTCTTCTGAGGAGTTAGACTCCATCCTCTTGCAAGTATCCCAAACACTGCAAACACCAATCCATCCGCAGGGCATCTCTTTCGCCCATGCCAGAACTGGGCCGAGGCCAAACTTGACCACGGGTCAAGGAGACCAAGGAAGGCCAGGAAATCCTACTCTGCTTACATCTGTATCAGGTGGTTTAGGCACAGTGAGCACCAATGTGCAAGGATCCGTGAACCCAGGGGACACCCTGGTGCGATAAGGAATTGACGACGAAGATTCAAATGATTCTTGGAGTCGGTATCAACCAACCACTGATGCCGAAATCAAGAATTTTTCTGTGTTTAAAAGGGCATTCCAAGCCCGCAAGGAGCAGCAGGTCAAGCAACAACTGCATAAGGAACAAGAAATTCTATCAGTGGCCAGATACTGGGCAAATGCCATGAGCAACGCCCACACTGCTGCCACAATCCTTAAGGTCCAGACATGGATGAACCAAATGGCTGAAACTGTGCTGAAAGCTCAAGCCTCAACCGTAGCCATATGTACATCTCATGTTCCCCCTACTTCTCCTCTTGTTCCACCTACCGCAGTCGATCCATCTCAAGACGAAGAGCCAACTATTGAACTTAGCTCGGCCCCAACCTTCGGTTTTGACGATGAAGACATTCAAGAGGTCAACAAACCTAATCCCTCAGATGATGACCTCATGATGTTCGAGGAAGAAGAAGAATCCAGTGGATCTCAGCACTCCACTTCAAAACCCAAAGAAAAGAAGAAGAAAAAGAAGAAAAATGTTGTCACCCGTAAATAATTTCTCAACCTTCAAGCCAAGGTTGATCAAATTTTGGCTGCAGTCAAACCTACACAACCTCCATCAGAAGATCTCCCAGGTCCGCAATCCTTAATTGAGTGTGTCGAACGACTCGAAGCGAGAGAGCGCATGGCTGCTGAACGCATATCTCTCAAAGTCGAGATGGGGATTCGATCTCTCGACAACAACCGAAAGGCTGACCATCAGAATTTCATGGCCGCAGCGGAACGCCTCATCACTGAGGTAACCGCAATCAAACAAGGCTTACAAATAGCCATTGCAGATCAGGCTGTCCAGTCCCAAAAGGCAATAGAGGAAACTCATTCTGCCTACGAGTCCACGATCTCTATCCTCCATGCAACCATCGCCCGCATGTAGAGATCCCTCACTTTAAACTTTCATGGCCCAGAGATTCTTCAGCTCACAAAGGATATTCACAAGTTGCTCTTCAACCCTGCCATTCCAAACAACTCTCAACTGGCCGAGTCGATGAAAGCTCACTTTGTTGAGGTCTGTACTAAAGTTGAAGGACTCAAACAATGGCTTGAGGAAGCACCAGGGCTGTATTCCTCTATAGGGGGAAGTGATAAAGAAGGTGATTGTTCAAATACATCCATCCATCATAGCCCTCCGATCACCAAAACTAAAATTCCCACTCCGCAGCCTTCTCCTCCACCATCACAAAATATTCCATCTCCCCCCTCATCACCCAAAAACACCCTAAACCGTCCTCTGATGCCTCCTCACCTGAAAAATCTTGAGGAACATATGTCCTCAGAAAGCTCTACAGATTCTCCGGCTACCGCTCAAAGGAAGCGTGACTGGAAAGCAGCCAAGTTAGCCGAAATCATATGGAGAGAATGCGGTTTTGACACTTTGATTGATGAATCGTTGATCAACTCATGGGTCAATCCTCTCCGCTGGCTACTTGATGAAGACTACACTCCCCACCTAACATATGATGAACCTCCACCAGATGGTTATTGGGATGTTCCAATTTCTCCCAATGCCAAGTACTTTGCTGTTTTTGACTCCTTCGACTGCAGTCTTCCTGATCATAAGCAGCTGCCCATGGAATTCGAAAGACTGAGTCGCTTCTATGCGAAGCATGGCTCTTCAATTGAAAACATTTGGTCTAACGATAGACCATCCGCAGTGAAGAATTACAAGATGCGGAAGTTTATGAAAGCAGACTTTGCTCAATTCACGCTGACCAAAAGAGAGCATGATTATATCCGCACCCAGGCAGATTTCCCCTGCATGAACCCTGAAGAAATATTTCTCATTGCCAGAGTTTTTCAGAACAAGGCAGAGAAACATCCTAAGATGCAGATAACTCTTGACAAAGCCAAATCCTTCCTCAAGGAAACTGTCTGTGACTTTGCAAAAATTGATGCGGACATCCACCCCACTATTATCACGAAATTTGTCCTTCCACCACTTGAACCAGTATCAATGCTTACAGAAGGCTTTGAAGAAAGATCTCTAGGCGCAACCAACTTTCCAGAACTTGGCATCATATTCAAACGGAAGTCGGACAATATCAAATATTTTATTCCGATGAATGCCATGCATCGCCTGCCCAAGAAGCAACTTGACATATGCAAGACCGCAGTAGAAAGATCGAAACACACCACTGCTGAAGTCAAGTATGAGATCTCCAGAAGAATCTTGTGGCTGGAAAATGTTAGAAAATTTTGGTGGATTTTGATCAAGTTTCTCAAACTTGATAACTGAACCAAAGTTAAAGAGGTCGCTTAGGGGGAAATTGTTGAAACATAAAAGTGACCCTCTTGAACTTAACTACCGCAACGGTTTAGTACTTGCAGCCAACTCAGCACCGGAATAGAGTATGTTTCCTATACCTATAAATATATGGAATTCGTTGGAACAAAAAAATGCCCGGCTGGGTATTGACCGGGCCAGGCCCAAAAGGCACTTCGAACAAAATAAAAGCAAGAAGGTCTTCTTTATTTATCTTTCTATTTGGATCTTTCGAGCATCTAAATGGAATTGCTAATTATATAATAACGATAAAGAATGTGAAAGAAATACTTTCGTTAATCCTTACTTGATGTGTAATGTAACATAGTAATTATCTTTTTCAATTGGGAGAGATGGCTGAGTGGACGAAAGCGACGGATTGCTAATCCGTTGTACGAGTTATTCGTACCGAGGGTTCGAATCCCTCTCTTTCCGTTTCCGTTGATGACTTTCTATTTTTTTTCTTTCAAATTTCGCAAACCCCTTTTAAATTAAATGATTTTTTTACTAGTTAAACGTATGGAATAAGTCAATCTCTACAACTATGACCGCAACCATTCTTCATCAGCAATCATATCAGCATCTGGAGTACTCAAGTCTTTCATATCCACAATCTTATTTATTTCCTTGTTATTTACTTTATTATGTAATTCACTCTATTGTCCAACATGCCTTGCACGGCTGCTCATAGAGCTGTTCTTTTCAAACTCTATAAATAGAGACTCCTTCTTATGTATTATGTACTTGTGATATATGAGAGTGTGAAAACTCTTAACTCTTTAATACACAAGATTTCTCATCTTCCTTATCTTCATCTGTTATCAATCTTATTCTTCACACTCAAACTGCTACTAAAACGCAACCTCTCTTCGGAGCAAGTCTTCTAGACTTAATCACTAAACTTGATCTCGCTTACTAACTTGGAGTGACTGCATTCCTTGTTATGAATCAGTTTAAGTGTATTCTTGATATAACTTTTGTCATTTATCTTTCTTTACTTTCTGCAACTAACTATCTAACTATCTTACCATCTAAAATTATTATTGTTGAGCTTTTAGATCCTTAGAGATTAACCATTCCGCAACTTACTTGTTCTAACATTTGTTCAAGTGTGTCTCCAAGTTTTTCTCTCAACAGTTTTGAAAAAGTGTCAACAATTAAGTTGGTGAATTCATAAGTTTTTAGAATGAAACGTTGAAATCCTTTCTTGTAAAAGTAGTGTTTGTTCCAGAAAATCTGATATTTTCACTCTAAAATGTATTGTAGTCTAAAATTCCAAGACTAATAGTATGCTAGTATTTTACCATTTCAAATTAGAATCATGCAAGTTTAAATCGGCTTAAACTTGTTAGTTTAAATGGAAATCCCATAAATCTTATGTTTGTTAATACCCTATGTGAGTTATTATAACCATACTATGACTTAGATGGTCTTATATACGACGTTCTTCAGGCGTCATAATGTTAATGTCATTTGTCACCCCAGACCTGCCAGTCTAGCTGTTGCATGCAACTAAGGTGTGGGTTTGTCAAACCCAATATAGATATATACACAATTATCATTTTCACCCAACAAGAGATTCTGGTTATAATTAAAGGACTTTTGTTGCGCTACTTGAAAGTAACGTGAAGCGAATGTCTCACAAATTTATTCATTAACAGACTTATGTAATGAGATAATGAAAACCCCTTTTTGTAGAAATGTATTCTTTTGTATTGTATATGTAACATAAACTATACCTATTATAGTTTATCCAAATGTTTATAGTGTGTAGTATTCACTTTCTATATAAGTAGAATGTATATAACAAAACGATTCTAGGTTTACCATGCTTCATAATGCATTAATTGTAATGATAAAGAATTCTTACAATTTAGTGAACATTTTTCTGTAACATAAATGTATCCAAACACAAAACTCAAGCAAAATATGAAGACATCAAGGTTTACACTTTGCTCAACAAGTTACAAAGTGTTAATAAAGTTGTAATCTGTGAACTTGTTTTTACCATTTCTGCACTGATTTAGAAAAATCATAGAAAATTCATACGAGATCAAAAACTAGATCCGTAAACTCTGAGAGTTTAGAAAATGTGTCTAGTTTGTTCACAATTTTTATTATGATTTTTCGAAGTCCTTAACTGGTGTGAAAATGTTCATATTGATATACTAGTCCAAATTCGTAGCTATAGTGATAGATAGTTTTGTAAAAATCACCATAAATTGTAGAAAATTCGTATGGACATGTGGAAGTAGTAATTTTAAAGGTATAAACCTGAACTATTTGCACCTAATACAGTTTTGAAATCTAAAAAGTTTAAGGTGTTCAAAACAGTTCGTGAATGAACATTAAGTTTTCTGTTGAAAGCTGTTGTTTGAGTTTAGTTATGTTGTTGGTGATTTAACTTGTATTATCCCCCCCAAAACTTGAAGAGAACATGAAAATGTGGGGGTATGAACCCACCTTGAGTGATTTTAGTGGATGGATGTTGAAGAACGGAAGTGTTCAACTCAAGAACACTTAGAAGATTGCTTGAAGATTCGAAGTTCTTACACAAATATGATGAAGTTTGTGTAAGAAACCTATGATTGGAGTAGAAAGAGGTGGAATAATCATATGAAGGATGATTTTAATTACCAAAAGTATATGAATAACTTGAAAATCATCCTTGAAATCTCGAAATCTTAGAGAGAGGAGTGAGAGAGAATGGAGTTTGTTCCTTGGTGGAGAAGGAGTGAAATCGGAAGAGAGATGAGGATTTCCAGCTTTTGTTCAAGAGTATGGCTGGAATAATGGTGGGAAAAAGGACAATGATTGACCAGGTATGGGGGAATAGTGGTTGGGTATGGTCTTGGAGTGAGTGTGGGAGGTTGTTTGTATTCTTGTACAAAGGATAAGTCAACACTCCATCTAAATAACTTACCCAACATATTTTATTCTTAAATAAAGATTTCCATAAAAATGTGTTTAGATTATGGAGATATGGGGTCTTATATGTTAAAATATAAGTTTGGGTGAAAATCCCGCGTTAAAATCACGAAAAACAGGCTTAAAACGCGAAAATGGTCAAAAATTGGGAAAAACACCGAAAGTAGATGGGAGCCGATAGGAGGGTTCGATCGCTGGAGAGGAACTGAGAGAGGGGTTCGGTTGGAGCAATCTCGCAGTAGCTTGAGAATGAGCAAAGGCGAAGGTGGGGGGAAAAAAGGCAGAGGCGAGGCTCGGTTATGGCTTATGCAAGGTTCGGCTCTAGCAATGCTCGGTTCTTGACATGCTCGGTTCCAAGGGTGTTCAACTCCTTAGGGGGTTTCGGCTCCTTATGGGGGGTTTCGGCTCCTTACGAGGCTGTTTTTCACGTTAAATCTCCGTTTTGCGTAGTTTTTGGCTAAGTTAAGGGTTAGGATGACTCGGATAACTATAAAGGTTGAGAGAAATTTTGAGAGAGATTTAGGAGAGATTTCACACACTTAGAGAGATTTGGGAGAGGTTTCACATACTTAGAGAGATTTGGGAGAGAGAGAGAGAGAGAGAGATAGACAGGGAGAGGCTGAGAGAGACTTTGTTTGTGACCTTTTTTTTTGGGTGCTTAGCTTTGCAACACAAGGTTTGTACACCCCGTTAAGCTTCGTTATGATAGTTAGATGCCCCCGAAGGATATAGAATAATGTTCTATTGAATAGTTTCATCGCTTACCCCTATTAGGGTTTAGAATTTCTGAACGAATAAACTTTCTAAGTGATGACTTCATTTTAAAATAGTGAGTTGTACAATAGTAACATAGTGTAAGCCCTAATATACAAGGGTTAGATGAGTTGACTGGTTTGACCGGTTGACTTTGGTTGACTTTGACTTGATCGGAAATTGACGGTTGTCACACCATCCCCCCGTTAGAAGGAATTTCGTCCCGTAATTAGTGTTTTAACTGAGACTTCAAGAAATTAGGAAGAGATGTGGGTATTTTTGTTTCATTTGATCCTCGCGTTCCCAAGTGAATTCGGGTCCTCGTTTAGCGTTCCAACGGACCTTCACGATAGGAATACGACTTTGCTTTGTTCTTTTGATCTCCCGATCCATGATTTCATCCGGTTCTTCCATGAAGAGGAGATTCTTGTTAACTTCGATTTCCTCGAGTGGTATTATGAGGGTCTCGTTGGATATACACTTCTTTAAATTTGATACGTGGAAGGTAGGGTGTACGTTATTAAGTTCCTGTGGTAGTCGGAGTTTGTACGCCACGGGACCAATCCAAATAAGGATTTCAAACGACCCGATGTACCTAAGGTTTAGCTTCCCACGTTTACCAAAATGTATCATACCCTTCCAAGGAGAGACCTTCAATAGCACATGGTTTCCAACCTGAACTCCAATGGTTTGCGTCGTTTATCGGCATAACTCTTTTGTCGGTCACGAGATGCTTTCAGTCTTTCTCGTATTTGAACGATCTTTTCATTGGTTTCCCTTATGATTTCAGGACCAGTGAGGGTGCTATCTGGGACTTGTCCCTTTGCTAATTGAGTGTCCCCCACTTATGTCCAGCACAAGGGTGATCTACATTTACGACCATATAAAGCTTCGAATAGAGCGACCTTAATGTTGGTATGATAACTATTATTGTAAGAGAATTCGATGAGTGGTAAGTGGGTATCCCGTACCTTAATAAAGTCTATTACACAAGCTCTCAACATGTCCTCAAGTGTCTGAATGGTTCTTTCTCTCTGTCCGTCGGTTTGTGGGTGGTAGGTTGTACTCATGTCTAGCCTAGTCCCCAGATATTTTTGTAAAGACTGCCAAAATCCTGAAGTGAATCTACTATCTCTGTCAGAGATAATGGACATTAGCACACCATGCAGTCGTACAATCTCTTTAATGTAGGTCCTCGTCAGTTTCTCCATCTTGTCAGTCTCCTTGATCGGCAGAAAGTGCGCGGATTTGGTTAGCCTGTCAACGATTACCCAAATGGTATCCAGTCCACTCGTCGTCTTGGGTAACTTGGTTATGAAGTCCATAGTTATTCGTTCCCACTTCCATTCGGGGACTTCTGGTTGTTGCAGTAAGTCTGACGGTCTTTGGTATTCTACTTTCACCTTGGCGCAAGTCAGACACTTGCCCATGTAAGTAGCAATTTCCGCTTTCATGTTCGGCCACCAGTATAACTTCTTAAGACCCAAGTACATCTCATCTGAATCTGGGTGGACGGAGTATTGAGTTTTGTGGGCTTCGTTCTTGACAACGTCTCGGAACCCGCTGAACTTCGAGGTCCAGATTCGATCCATGAGGTAACAAACTCCATCGTTTTTTAATTCAAGGTTCTTATCCATTCCCCCAATGCCTCACCCGTCATGTTTTCTGGTTTCAAGGCCTCTAGTTGGGCCTCTTTATTTGTGTGAACAGGTGCGAATGGATCGTCATTGCTAGTGACTTTACTCGGCGTCCCGGGTATTCTTATTTGCTTAAGGCATCTGCTACTACATTGGCCTTGCCCGGATGGTAGCGAATCTCCCACTCATAGTCGTTCAGTAATTCTACCCATCGTCTCTGTCTCATGTTAAGTTCTTTTTGATTGAGGATGTGTTGGAGGCTCTTATGATCTGTGTATATAGTGCACCTTATGCCATAGAAGTAGTGTCTCCAGATCTTTAGGGCAAACACTACCGCTCATAACTGGAGATCGTGAGTAGTGTAGTTAACTTCATGCATTTTAAGTTGTCTTGAGGCATAGGCGATGACCTTTCCTCTTTGCACGAGCACACATCCAAGGACTTGATTTGAAGCATCGCAATAGACCGCGAAATCTTCGGTCCCCTCTGGAAGAGACAAGATTGGTGCACTGAATAAGGCTTGCTTCAGTGTTTGGAAGGCAATTTCTTGTTTAGTGTCCCAACAAAACACCACACCCTTCTGAGTTAGGGTGGTGAGTGGCTTTGCAATCTTGGAGAAGTTGTGGATGAATCTCCGATAATATCCCGCTAGCCCTAGGAATTGTTGGATTTCCGTTGGTGTTGTTGGTGTATCCTAGTTTTCGATCGCTTTGATTTTTGAGGGATCCACATGTATCCCTTTCTCGCTAACCACATGGCCAAGAAATCCCACTTCTCGGAGCCAAAATTCGCACTATGAAAGTTTAGCATAAAGCTTCTCAGTTCTTAGAGTCTCCAATACTAGTTGCAGATGCTGGCTATGCTCTTCTTTGCTTCGTGAATAGACCAAGATATCGTCGATGAATAAGATTACGAATTTGTCTAAGAAAGGTCGGCACACTCGGTTCATTAGGTCCATGAACACCGCAGGTGCGTTTGTTAGTCTGAAGGACATTACCACAAATTTGTAGTAACCGTAGCGCGTTCTGAAAGTCGTCTTGGGAATATCATCCTCTTGCTCGCAGTTGATGGTATCCCGACCTCAAGTCAATTTTTGAAAAGTAACTTGCTCCTTGTAGTTGGTCGAAGAGATCGTCGATTCGGGGTAGGGATATCAATTTTTGATAGTAAGTTTTTTCAACTCCCAATAGTCGATGCACATGCGAAAGGATCCATCCTTCTTCTTCACGAATAGGACCGGTGCTCCCCAAGGTGAAAAGCTCGGTCTGATAAATCCTTTACTCAGTAGCTTGTTCAGTTAACTGGACAGTTCTTGCATTTCCGCCGGTGCGAGACGGTATGGAGCTTTGGCTACTGGGGTAGCTCCTGGGACCAAATCGATTCGGAATTCGACTTGTTATGCAAGTGGTACACCCGGAAGGTCTTCTGGGAACACATCGGGAAAGTTGCAGACCTCCAGAATGTCTTTAATGTCCTTCGTTTCTTGTTTCTTATCTACCACGTGGGCTAAAAAGGCGTGGTACTCCTTTCGGAGATACTTTTGAGCCTTGACGCAAGAAATGATTTGTAAGTTAGCACTGGGTTTATCGTTGTAGATGAGAAGGGTTTCGCCATTTGGCAAATTAAGGCAAACGACCCTTTCGTAAAATAGAATGTCGGCACGATTAGGACCTAACCAATCCATACCAATGATGATGTCGAAACTTTTTATTATGACCGACATTAGGTCGATTTTGAATGGATGGTTGTCTAGAGTGAGAGTACACCCTGAGTATATATCACTAGTGCGTTATGCTTTCCCGTTTGCCATTTCTACGACGTATTATTCTTTTAGTGCTTGTGGATTTTGTTTAAGTAAATGTTTGAATTGGTGGCTCACGAAACTCCTCTCTGCCCCACTAGCGAAAATTACACATGCATATGAGTTATTGAGGAGGAACGTACCGGTAACCACCGTGGGATCCTGGACTGCTTCCCCGTGTCCTATAGCTAGGACTCTTCCTACACTTCCAGCATTGGCATTTCGTGCCTTTGGGCAATCTCGTTTGAAGTGCCTCATTTCCCCACAGCCATAGCAGGCTCGACCCACTCCGGTGCTGGGGACTTGAGTAATGGGTTGGGATGGTGCTCTACTGAATCGAGTGGTATGTCCCTTCATGTTGCAATTGCTGCAATGCATTTCCCGACAAGCACCGGTATGGTGGAAGTTACACTTGTTGCATTTGGGAAGGGTTCTAGCATATTGCCTTGGTCGTGTTGGAGTGACAGGAGTAGTGGCAGCATGAGCAACAACTGTCTGTTGTTTCTTGGCTGAGTCTGGTCGCGACTGTTTCTTTTTGTTGCTCCATAATTTTCTTTTATTGTTTCCCCCTCTTACTTGATCGGAGGCGGCGATCACGGTGCCACGGCTGACCCTATGATCGATAAGTTATTGTGCCAATTCCTTGGCACTTTCAAATGTAGTGGGTCTCGATGCCAACACACTATCCTGAATCTGGGATGATAATCCCCAGAGGTATCGTGTAACATCCCCCTCTGGTACGTATCACAATATTGTCCGCTTTGGGCCACTCGGCACGAGGACTTCCCAGGGGGTCACCCATCCTGGTACTACTCCCGCCCGAGCACGCTTAACTGCAGAGTTCTTATGGGAGCTGCTGCCCTCACGGCTTTAAAACGCGTTGTGATAGGGAAGGCATCCACACCCCTTATAAGTAATGCTTAGTTCTCCTTCCCAGCCGATGTGGGATCAGATCTAACCCACTTTCATGTGATAACCGTCAATTTCGGTCAAGTCAAAGTCAACTAAAGTCAACAAGTCAAACCGGTCAACTCAATTTGCCGTGAGTATTAGAGTTTACGTTATGTAATTTCTAAACAACTCTCTATTCTAATGAGAGATCATAAATCGAAAAGTGCGTACATCTAGATCTCCTTAACCTAAAACGGTGGTACGTGGAGAGCCAAACCGATAAAACAATGTTACATACTCATCGGGAGTATGCACAATCCTTAAACAAGGCTTAACGGGGTTTACGGACCTTGCAGTGCGAAGCCGGACACTCAAAAAGGTCACCAATGAAACCTCTCTCAATCGTTTTCACTCCATCTATTCTTATCAGAAATCTCTCCCAAATCTCTCTAAGTATGTGAAACCTCTCCCAAATCTCTCTTTGTATGAGAAACCTCTCTAAGAATGTCAAATCTCTCCCACATATCTCTTTGTATGGGAAATCTCTCCAAGAATGTCAAATCTCTTCCAAATCTCTCTAAGAATGTGAAATCTCTCCACATATCTCTTTGTATGAGAAATCTCTCCAAGAATGTCAAATCTCTCCCAAATCTCTCTAAGAATATGAAATCTCTCCCAAATATCTCTCTGTATGTGAAATCTCTCCAAGTATGTCAAATCTCTCCCAAATCTCTCTAAGAATGTGAAATCTCTCCCACATATCTCTTTGTATGAGAAATCTCTCCAAGAATGTCAAATCTCTCTAAGAATATGTAATCTCTCCCAAATATCTCTCTGTATGTGAAATCTCTCCAAGTATGTCAAATCTCTCCCAAATCTCTCAAAGAATGTGAAATCTCTCCCACATATCTCTTTGTATGAGAAATCTCTCTAAGAATGTCAAATCTCTCCCAAATCTCTCTAAGAATATGAAATCTCTCCCAAATATCTCTCTGTATATGAAATCTCTCCAAGTATGTCAAATCTCTCCCAAATCTCTCTAAGAAAGTGAAATCTCTCCCAAATATCTCTCTATATGTGAAATCTCTCCAAGTATGTCAAATCTCTCCCAAATCTCTCTAAGAAAGTGAAATCTCTCCCAAATATCTCTCTGTATGTGAAATCTCTCCAAGTATGTTAAATCTCTCCCAAATCTCTCTGAGTATGTGGAATCTCTCTCAAATCTCTCTCGAAATCTCTCCCAACTTTCTATAATCACTCGGGGCATTCCGACCCTCGAATTTGGCGAAAACAACCAAAAAACGGAAGTCTACGCGAAAAACGGACTTAAGGAGCCGAAACCCCTCTTAGGAACCGAACCCTTCTGAGCCGAAGGCTGCTGAACCGAACCCGAAAGGTCCTCTCAGGGCCGAACCTCGCATGCCTCAACCGAACCCGAACGTTCGGCACCTTTCGGATCTGGCCTCTTCTCTTCTAATGGCTACCGAACCTTCTTTTCTGATGGCCTGCCGAACCCTCGCTTCTGACCTTCGGACCGAGCCCTCGGACTAAGCCTCGCCTTCGCCTTCTTCTTCTGGCTCGCATTCGCTTCCGGCTCGGCACCAGCCTGACCGAACCTCGGCCTAGGGACCGAACCTCGGCCTAGGACCGAGAGGTCTCGCTGGGAAGCCTTTTTCTCCCGGTTTTCGACTAAATTCGCGTTTTAGGCCCGTTTTTAATTGTTTTAACATGGGATTTTCACCCAAAACTTTATTTTAACATATAAGGACCCTTAACTATTAATTAATCACATTTTTAAGGATAAAACCTTATCCAAAAGAGGGTGGGTGAAGTACAAAGGTAGAGTGTTGACTTTACTTATTTCTATGACACAAGCAACCACTCCCATACCCACTCCATGTCACTATTCACCACCAGCCCATCCCTAGTCACTTCATAGGTCCTTTCTCACTATTTTCAACTATTCCCACGTCCTTAGGGCTGGAACATCCATCCTCTCTCCTCACACTTTAATCATTATCTCATTTTTACCAAGAATCACACTCCAAACTCTCTCATCTTTTTCTCTCTAATTCGAGAATTTCAAGGCATACTCCAAGACTTTTCTCCTACAATTAGTAAGTATCATCATCTTTCTTATGATTATTACACATCCTCCTACTCAAAATCATAGATTGCTTACACAAACATCATCACATTCTTGTTAGATCTTCGAATCTTCAAGTGATTCTTCAAGTGTTCTTGGGTTGAACACTTCTCTTCTTCAACACTTACCCACTGAAATCACTCAAGGTGAGTTCATACCCCTATATTTTCATGTTTTCTCAAGTTTTTAGGGGGGCGGGGGGTGGAATACAAGTTAAAACACCAAGAACATAACTACACTTTTCTAACAGCCTTCATCAGAAAAGTTCAACTCCATTCACGGACTGTTTTGGACAACTTAAACATTTTAGTTTTCAAAACTGTTTTAGGTGTAAGTAGTTCCAGTTCTTAGCTTTAAAATGACTACTTGCACATCTCCATACGATTTTTCTACAATTTATGGTGATTTTTACAAAACTGCCTATCATTTCAAACACCAATCCGGACCAGTCTGTGATTATGGACTTTTTCACCCAAGTTGGAGATCATTAAAAATCATGATAAAAATTATGAGTAAACTAGACACATTTTGGGAACTCTCAGAATTTACGGATTTAGTTTTCAACTTCGTATGATTTTTCTATGACTTTTCAAAAACAATGTAGAAAGGTTGAAAATTAGTTAACAGCTTATAACTTTCATAACACTTTGTATTATGTTGAGCAAAGTGTATAACGATAAGTTCTAAATATTGAATGTGTTTTCCTCGTTAGTTTATCATCATAAACTGAAACATAGTCATTCATGATAATATTATTCATTCATTTAGAACACGTATATTAAGCTATAATGAGCATAGTTTATGGATTCATAGCATTAAGGCATTTTCATAAAAGAATTCTTATACATTACAAACGTTTTGGATAAACTATAATAGGTATAGTTTATGTATCATTTACTTCTCAAACTTATTTACCAAAGGTTTTCAGTTTAGTTCACGTAAATCTGTTAATGAATAAATTTGTGAGTCATTCCCTTCGGGTTACTTCCAAAGTAACAAAGTCAAAAAGTCCTGTAAATTGTAACCAGAGTCTCTTGTAGGGAGAACGTGATAGTTGTGTATAGATCTATATTGGGTTTGACAAACCCACACCAGAGCTGCTTGCAACAGCTAGACCGGCAGGTCTGTGGTGACAAGTGTCATTTAACGGCGACGCCTGAAGAACGTCGTATTACGAGGCCGTCTATGTCAAGTATGGTTATGATAACTCACATGTGGTATTAACAATCATAAGATTTACGGGTTCTAACTTTAAATTAGCGAGTTATGTCTATTTAGCTCACTGAAATTACTTTAAGTATAGAAAAATACTTATACGCCTTCATATCAAAAAGGGTTTTATGTCGATTTAAAATCACTTTTTACATCAACAATTACATACTTTATTGTATACTTTCGGTCTTGGTATTTAAGACTACACATCATTCATTACGGGATTTTTCTCACATCAGAAAGGGTTTTATGCCGATTTAAAACCACTTTTATATCTTTAAGTATGACAAATAGTTGTTCATTTTCGGTCCTGGTATTTAGGACTACATAACTTTTGTAAGGAAAATATTGGATTTTTCTTGGTATCATACATCTCTTTACAAAGATCGATTTTCAAACTTTTACTGTCAAAAGCTTATGAACTCACCAACCTTTGTGTTGACACTTTTAAAAACTACTTGTATTCTCAGGAATTCAGTGAAACAGGAAATCAACCACGTTTTGAGGATGGGACGATAAATCGTCGAACAGTTCATTTTGTATCATAATGTAATTGATTTGAATCATGTAAACATATACTTTGGTGTAACTTTTTCAATTATATTTATGATGGTTGTATTTACTTTGAGCACTATTATACTCGTTGTTGTGATACTCTACATGAAGTCCTCCACCCCCGGACGTTTCCGCCATCCTTGGTTTGGGGGTGTGACAGATTGGTATTTTGTGATCATTAGAACAAAACACGAGTTTAAAATACTATAGGAGTATTTTGTGATATCATAACTTATATGAAAACTAAATAGATCCTTAATAATAGATCTATAGTCCCTAAGTGGATACCCTAAGATATTATATAACTTAGAAATCATAGACTTAGAATTTGTGGTCATTGCCTTACTTCCTTTTCCTTGTTTGGATGTGGATCTAGGGTAGGATCACTTATTCGAAGGTCTATCATATCTTGTTATATGTAATTAGTATGAACTATGTCATTATAGAAGTAACTAATAAGGATCACCCCTATAAGTAATTAATTATAGAGTTAGACGCCTAGTAATTATCTCTTCCACTCTTATTCTTGCAAGTACAACATAGCAAGATCCTACTTACCGGACGACCCCTACTTTCCCAATCCGAACCCAAGAAGTGGTAAATGATTATGAGGAGGATCACAAGCGGAACCGGAGGTATTCAATCCTCCATGCATAGCAAGGGTTTCCGCGAACCGTTTCGACTACATTAAACCTGTGCCCCGTTGGGCAATCGTGATCGAGGGTTGAATGTCGATAGCAATGGCAACAACCACCACGTGGAGACCAACGAGGGTGCTATGACCTCAACCACGGGGGACCGACTGACAGAGCCCTCTCGGCGAAGACCCGACAGATCGCGAACATCGGGGATTAAAGCAGGTAGACTACAACCCGAGTTCGGAAACTGCACGCCACTATAGGCCCTACTGTGTCACGTACCCGAGACTCGGAAAGAGACTACTATTTCAGAGACCACTCTTTGTTTAGGACTTTATCGCCACTCAGGCAGAGGCAAGAGAGTAACGGGGTAGACACACGACATTCAAAGAGAGGAGGATTGCAGCCAACCATCGATTGATAGAGCTGCAAGGTGCATCGACTTTGCCTCAGGCATCGCAAGGGAAGCTCAGTAGATAGAATTCTCCCAATCCTGTTCCTTAGAGTTTCCCGAAACGAGATTCAGGGCAGAACAACCCTCTATCGTATCGCAGAGGTTGATGCAAATGCAAGAATACATACAATCCACACCAATCGCCTTGGACACACTCGTGAAAAGTCTAAGGAAGACCATGAAACCTTGCTGTAAGCACTGGCTGAAACACGAACCGAAGTCATAAAACTCCGAGTACGCCAGAGGGTGTACGAAAGGCACGTGCTTGATATGGAGCGGCAGCTAGCTGAACAGAGAGTTCACAAGAAAAATGACCGCCGCTAGTAGTAGATGCCTTACTTCATTCCATGATAAAAAGGAATCGTTTTTCCTATCCATGTCCTATGTGGCATTCCCTATGAAACTATCTTGTACTGTAGGTACTTTTAGTGAGGCCTTTAGGCGGCCAAAACTCTCCTGCTCCGGATATGATGTAAGACCCTCTACAAGGTCAATTTTCCCTAATTTGTTACATCTTAAACGTCAATGACATTATCAATCGGCCGAATTCTGTGTCGCCTTTTGTTGAAACACTCCCATCATGCTAACATGGGAGCCTATCTGAAACCCACTTTAGTCAAGTTGTTAAACTAGAGTAATTTAGCTCCGGAATCGTTCCTGATCCTCTCTCCAAGGTTGGATCATGTTATTCACTAACCAATGGAACCCGGTTTTAAACAACAAACATCATAAGATCACTACCTGAACTTACTTCTACTCTGTATTAGGACTGCATCATAGGGATGCAGGTCAAACCTTCGAGAACATGCTCCAATTGGTCATAATAAGGACCTATCCTGGGTCGAGTATAAGGCTCCACTTGGATCCAGAACTACTAAAATACATGAGTTACCATGTAAAGAATCTCGTTGTGAATTGTTTTCAGAACGCCAGTAGCGACCAAATTACGTTACAAATCAATACAAGATAAAACTTAGTTGGAAACTCGCGACGTATAGCCATTCTGGAAAATCATTATCATTTCACCTTCAAACATTTTGTTGGGAAGTCCCTTCTTCATAAACTTAGGGGTGCGATCATACCAACACTAATGCACTGGGTCCCATCAAAACTCCTCAGCCAAGCGTGTTTGAATAAACATGATACTAAGATGAGTAAAGCATTAACGCCTGTATGAAACCTACTCCTACCCACTGCCAAGAATCCATCTCAGGAGCGTTAACGGAAACACTAAGAATAGTACATCAATATGCCTAAATTTATATATATGAACATAAATCGTAAGAATGCACTTAAGATAACCATTTCCGCTAACGAAGTCGTTTTTCATCATGGAACAGAGCTATGTCCACACCAAGAGACAACCAACCAACTAGCAAGGTGCTAACCCTGCAGATAGATTCTGCTACTTTTCAGGCTGCAGTCACAGCAGCCGTGGCAGCCGTCATGGCGCAGTTCAATGCTAACAACGCTAACAGAAATGGAAGCGGTACTGACAATACAAATTGTGGTAACCATCAAGAACACCAACGGGTGTCTGCCAGTGAAAATACCTCAAGCCACAAACCTACGAACAAGAAGCGAAAGTTCTGGGACAAAAAGAAGTGTAATCTAACTCAAAAACTTGCTGGAAGAAAACAATCCGTAGCTGCACCTGCTACTACAACAACAGTCATGATGAACGCCGCGACACTATCCACGAGGTCTACCACCCAGACACCGGTCAGACCATATAAGGGTTCACTCCCAAAGTGTAACCAATGTGGCTTCCATCACAATGGGGCTTGACGGGTGATACAATGTAATAACTGCAACAGGAAAGGACATACCACCCGTTTCTGTAAGGCCTCGACGCAGTACATCACTCCAACCCCCAATACCAAAGAAATTTCAGGGTGCTTCCGATGTGGCGAAACAGGACACTTCAGGAGGAACTGCCCAATTCAGAAGAATGACAGGGAAAGCGGAGGAGCATAACAAACGAACCAGCAAGGGTAATAAGGAACCATATTAGGACTTTTGTAATGTTTCCCAACGACAAAAATGTTTAAGTACCATATATTTGTAATGAATTTGGTATGCTTGATAAAGTCACCGTCTTCCTAAAAGTAGTTAAAATACTCTCTTGTTCAATTCAAACCAAATTCATTCATATATGATCTTAGGATCATTACCTGTAAGATGTGATGACTTTGTGCATACATCGGGGTTAATTATAATCAAAATACTGAAGTCTTGAAACAAATAATTTCATCCTGACTCCTATTACGTGTCTAGTAGTAAGAATTGAGTGGGGCCACCCACTCGACGATTTCACCAACATCGACTTACATACGACATTCATATACCGCCCGATCGTAGGGAAACCTGTCTGGGATCATGATATCAAGTATCATTACTGGCTATCGAAACGCGCCCACTACTAGTGCTAGACACTATGGTATGAATCATCTACAATAATGATAACATCAAACAAAGTGAATCACCCTCGGAAGAAACACAAGATACTCTATCACTCTAGTGATCTCTTCTTGCGAACACAACTTAACACATGTTATCTAAAAAGGATATTGTGGTCATCATCCAATTTTCATTGATATAGCCCTCATATTCCCGATTTAACGTCTACAAAAGGACCCTTCACCTAACCCCCCCGAACCTAGAAACTTTCATCTCTCATAAATATCCCGCACGAACCTACGGATCATCTTTTGCTATGGAACCCCAAAACACGCATCAGAGGAGTGTTATACTTCCCGAAACCTTATCACAAGTATTTACAGGAGACCTTTGGGAATGTCACGCATGTAGCAGACAAGGTTCAAGCACGGAAGCTTGGGACGAATATGGTACGAGTCCTGCTAAGAGCTTCGGGCCAAGATTGCCCAGAGGGATGAGTAAATGTCCTACCATCCGAGAAGGCCTAGTCGCGTAAACCAAACCCACATGTTTCCTACCGAGCTACAAAAGCTATCAGGTCTGAACTTGTCAAACTACCCAACAGTGAAATTAAAGAACCAAGCTTCTCACCTTGGAAAGCTCTGGTCTTATTCTTCATATAAAAAGGCAAATTGCTCATAGTTCCATTAACTTCAGAGGCCCCGACAATAACTCCAGTAGATATCTTTACTATCTGCCTCGCATAAATGAATAGGCCGACCAACCACAAGGAACGAGGTACCCTTCAGGAATTGGGCCTGAGATTTGAATATCACCAGTCACGAGTATTGGAAAAGGATGTCCAAGGACAACCCTCCAAATTCGATGCGGACCCTGCAAGTCCGTAGTGATATCCCTCGGATGGGACCAACCCGCTCGCAGTATCCTTAGGATATGCCATTTTTACTAGGATCAGTTCGTCATTGTCATTGTAAATGACTTGCTTATCTACCCTCGTAGTAAGAAGGAAACCAAGGAGAGCAGCTACAACAAACCGCGAAAGCAATACGACCAGAGAAGCCTTACCCGAAGATCTCCAGATACGAGTTTTGGAAATTGAGGACTCGAATTCCTAAGACACATCATTATCAATGTGGAAATCCTTAAGGACCCTTTCAATTGATCAAAAACCGTTGAGAAACGGTAAGCACCAAAGGTGTCAGCAGGAATACCCCAAAATTTCGGGTCTCGCCGACCTACCGTCTTGGCTCCCTTGGAGCTTCTCATAAATTTCAGAACCCCCCTTACGACTTTGACCCTGAAGGGAGCAACCCATGACTGGGAAAGAGAAGTAAAAAGGAAGAAACCTTTGGAACTCCAGAATAAGAGACCAAATTCCTCTGGAAACCTCACTCTGGGCAGGCTTAGTATGCTTTAGAAAGCGTGGAAAGTCAAAACCCCAAATAATTATGCCTTTCGAGATTCTTGTAAGAATTAACCTTGTCATCTCAACTTCAATCTACTCCCGCGAGCTTAGTAAAGTACATTCTACCCGACATGTCCCGAACTTGCAGAAGTATCTATTCGACGAGACTCTTGTAATCCCCCTCGACGAGATCGAGTTCCACAAGAGCCTCACCTTCGTGAAAGAACCATAGTGACCATGGACCGAAAGGTTAAGCGAACGCAGCAACGCTGCTCCCCATTAGTGAAAGTTCGTAGGAATACTAACCAAGGACCTAGAGTCACTTGAAGGCGCGAGAATCAGTCGATTTGAAAGTATCCCCACATCATGGCTCGATTGTTCATGCCCACTCCTTGCCTAAGTTCAAAATTTCGGGACGAAATTCCCTCTAACGGGGGGATGATGTGACAACCGTCAATTTTCGGTCAAGTCAAAGTCAACTAAAGTCAACAAGTCAAACCGGTCAACTCAATTTGCCGTGAGTATTAGAGTTTACGTTATGTAATTTCTAAACAACTCTCTATTCTAATGAGAGATCATAAATCGAAAAGTGCGTACATCTAGATCTCCTTAACCTAAAACGGTGGTACGTGGAGAGCCAAACCGATAAAACAATGTTACATACTCATCGGGAGTATGCACAATCCTTAAACAAGGCTTAACGGGGTTTACGGACCTTGCAGTGCGAAGCCGGACACTCAAAAAGGTCACCAATGAAACCTCTCTCAATCGTTTTCACTCCATCTCTTCTTATCAGAAATCTCTCCCAAATCTCTCTAAGTATGTGAAACCTCTCCCAAATCTCTCTTTGTATGAGAAACCTCTCTAAGAATGTCAAATCTCTCCCACATATCTCTTTGTATGAGAAATCTCTCCAAGAATGTCAAATCTCTTCCAAATCTCTCTAAGAATGTGAAATCTCTCCCACATATCTCTTTGTATGAGAAATCTCTCCAAGAATGTCAAATCTCTCCCAAATCTCTCTAAGAATATGAAATCTCTCCCAAATATCTCTCTATATGTGAAATCTCTCCAAGTATGTCAAATCTCTCCCAAATCTCTCTAAGAATGTGAAATCTCTCCCACATATCTCTTTGTATGAGAAATCTCTCCAAGAATGTCAAATCTCTCCCAAATCTCTCTAAGAATATGTAATCTCTCCCAAATATCTCTCTGTATGTGAAATCTCTCCAAGTATGTCAAATCTCTCCCAAATCTCTCTAAGAATGTGAAATCTCTCCCACATATCTCTTTGTATGAGAAATCTCTCTAAGAATCTCAAATCTCTCCCAAATCTCTCTAAGAATATGAAATCTCTCCCAAATATCTCTTTGTATGTGAAATCTCTCCAAGTATGTCAAATCTCTCCCAAATCTCTCTAAGAAAGTGAAATCTCTCCCAAATATCTCTCTGTATGTGAAATCTCTCCAAGTATGTCAAATCTCTCCCAAATCTCTCTAAGAAAGTGAAATCTCTCCCAAATATCTCTCTGTATGTGAAATCTCTCCAAGTATGTCAAATCTCTCCCAAATCTCTCTGAGTATGTGGAATCTCTCTCAAATCTCTCTCGAAATCTCTCCCAACTTTCTATAATCACTCGGGGCATTTCGACCCTCGAATTTGGCGAAAACAGCCCAAAAACGGAAGTCTACGCAAAAAACGGACTTAAGGAGCCGAAACCCCTCTTAGGAACCGAACCCTTCTGAGCCGAAGGCTGCTGAACCGAACCCGAACGTTCGGCACCTTTCGGATCTGACCTCTTCTCTTCTAATAGCTACCGAACCTTCTTTTCTGATGGCCTGCCGAACCCTCGCTTCTGACCTTCGGACCGAGCCCTCGGACTAAGCCTCGCCTTCGCCTTCTTCTTCTGGCTCGCATTCGCTTCCGGCTCGGCACCAGCCTGACCCAACCTCGGCCTAGGGACCGAACCTCGGCCTAGGACCGAGAGGTCTCGCTGGGAAGCCTTTTTCTCCCGGTTTTCGACTAAATTCGCGTTTTAGGCCCGTTTTTAATTGTTTTAACATGGGATTTTCACCTAAAACTTTATTTTAACATATAAGGACCCTTAACTATTAATTAATCACATTTTTAAGGATAAAACCTTATCCAAAAGAGGGTGGGTGAAGTACAAAGGTAGAGTGTTGACTTTACTTATTTCTATGACACAAGCAACCACTCCCATACCCACTCCATGTCACTATTCACCACCAGCCCATCCCTAGTCACTTCATAGGTCCTTTCTCACTATTTTCAACTATTCCCACGTCCTTAGGGCTGGAACATCCATCCTCTCTCCTCACACTTTAATCATTATCTCATTTTTACCAAGAATCACACTCCAAACTCTCTCATCTTTTTCTCTCTAATTCGAGAATTTCAAGGCATACTCCAAGACTTTTCTCCTACAATTAGTAAGTATCATCATCTTTCTTATGATTATTACACATCCTCCTACTCAAAATCATAGATTGCTTACACAAACATCATCACATTCTTGTTAGATCTTCGAATCTTCAAGTGATTCTTCAAGTGTTCTTGGGTTGAACACTTCTCTTCTTCAACACTTACCCACTGAAATCACTCAAGGTGAGTTCATACCCCTATATTTTCATGTTTTCTCAAGTTTTTAGGGGGGCGGGGGGTGGAATACAAGTTAAAACACCAAGAACATAACTACACTTTTCTAACAGCCTTCATCAGAAAAGTTCAACTCCATTCACGGACTGTTTTGGACAACTTAAACATTTTAGTTTTCAAAACTGTTTTAGGTGTAAGTAGTTCCAGTTCTTAGCTTTAAAATGACTACTTGCACATCTCCATACGATTTTTCTACAATTTATGGTGATTTTTACAAAACTGCCTATCATTTCAAACACCAATCCGGACCAGTCTGTGATTATGGACTTTTTCACCCAAGTTGGAGATCATTAAAAATCATGATAAAAATTATGAGTAAACTAGACACATTTTGGGAACTCTCAGAATTTACGGATTTAGTTTTCAACTTCGTATGATTTTTCTATGACTTTTCAAAAACAATGTAGAAAGGTTGAAAATTAGTTAACAGCTTATAACTTTCATAACACTTTGTATTATGTTGAGCAAAGTGTATAACGATAAGTTCTAAATATTGAATGTGTTTTCCTCGTTAGTTTATCATCATAAACTGAAACATAGTCATTCATGATAATATTATTCATTCATTTAGAACACGTATATTAAGCTATAATGAGCATAGTTTATGGATTCATAGCATTAAGGCATTTTCATAAAAGAATTCTTATACATTACAAACGTTTTGGATAAACTATAATAGGTATAGTTTATGTATCATTTACTTCTCAAACTTATTTACCAAAGGTTTTCAGTTTAGTTCACGTAAATCTGTTAATGAATAAATTTGTGAGTCATTCCCTTCGGGTTACTTCCAAAGTAACAAAGTCAAAAAGTCCTGTAAATTGTAACCAGAGTCTCTTGTAGGGAGAACGTGATAGTTGTGTATAGATCTATATTGGGTTTGACAAACCCACACCAGAGCTGCTTGCAACAGCTAGACCGGCAGGTCTGTGGTGACAAGTGTCATTTAACGGCGACGCCTGAAGAACGTCGTATTACGAGGCCGTCTATGTCAAGTATGGTTATGATAACTCACATGTGGTATTAACAATCATAAGATTTACGGGTTCTAACTTTAAATTAGCGAGTTATGTCTATTTAGTTCACTGAAATTACTTTAAGTATAGAAAAATACTTATACGCCTTCATATCAAAAAGGGTTTTATGTCGATTTAAAATCACTTTTTACATCAACAATTACATACTTTATTGTATACTTTCGGTCTTGGTATTTAAGACTACACATCATTCATTACGGGATTTTTCTCACATCAGAAAGGGTTTTATGCCGATTTAAAACCACTTTTATATCTTTAAGTATGACAAATAGTTGTTCATTTTCGGTCCTGGTATTTAGGACTACATAACTTTTGTAAGGAAAATATTGGATTTTTCTTGGTATCATACATCTCTTTACAAAGATCGATTTTCAAACTTTTACTGTCAAAAGCTTATGAACTCACCAACCTTTGTGTTGACACTTTTAAAAACTACTTGTATTCTCAGGAATTCAGTGAAACAGGAAATCAACCACGTTTTGAGGATGGGACGATAAATCGTCGAACAGTTCATTTTGTATCATAATGTAATTGATTTGAATCATGTAAACATATACTTTGGTGTAACTTTTTCAATTATATTTATGATGGTTGTATTTACTTTGAGCACTATTATACTCGTTGTTGTGATACTCTACATGAAGTCCTCCACCCCCGGACGTTTCCGCCATCCTTGGTTTGGGGGTGTGACATATCGTTCCACTTTCTTCCCTTTTGGAGTGACCATTGTCGGACAAAGGAGTGCTAGGTCATTGAATCGGGCAGTGTAAGTTTCAAGGTCAGTGCCTTTCATCTTAAGATTCCAGAGTTCCTCTTCAAGTTTTTGCACCTCGCCCCTTAGGCAATATTCCTTTAGCATCAAAGCTTTCAAATCTTTCCAGTTTATGGAGTTAGCCACTGCGGGAGTAAGTGACTTAACTCGGCCATTCCACCAAGTGAGCGCTCTACCGGTGAAAGTGAATGTCGCATACTTGACTTTGCTCGTTTCGGGGCAAGCACAGATTTCGAAGACTGCTTCGGTCCTCTCGAACCATTGCATTAGAGTGACGACGCCCCCGGTTCCATTGAATGAATCGGGTTTTCCATTCATGAAATCTTTGTAAGAACATTCCCTCACACGCCCCGCTAGACCTGGCAATTTCAGACACGAAGACACGAATCTGTGAAAGACACGACACGACATGAATACATCTTAAAAATTGAGATAAAGTTTATTTCTCATTGTGTAATCGTATCGTGTCAAATCCTTGGATGACACGTCTTCATGACACGAATACATGAATTGTCAGGTCTACGCCCCGCACTGTCCCCGTGATTAGAGTGCGTAGCGCCAGATCCAGAACCACCGGCACTGTTGGTACCTATTTGCGACATTGCAGCTGCCACTGCTGCTGTTACGACAACTTGAAATATGGCATGGTCGAATTGTGGAGGTGGTGGTGGAGATGGTGGCAGAGAGGGTGGATCATTGCGATTTGGTTTGGGATTTTTCCGTGGCATAATTCTTCCAAAATAACAAAACCTTGGTTAGTCATTAATAGTAAAAGTAAGTCAGGTAATATTTGTGCTACATTATTAGTGTTATGCCCCAACTTCACGGTAATTGTAAACAATTCATAAATAAGGTCTATATTATTAGAATTATGAATTAGAAATAGTGACACAACTGAACACTTGTGTTCTATCTTGTGCTTGATCCACTCCTAAAATTCACTCGACGTACGCCAGTCGCATGTAATTAAGTTTTGATAAACCGTTGAACCTAATGAATCTGGCCTAAGTCCACAACCAAACAAGGAATAGGTCCTAAGGCGGACTCACCATTTCTAAGTCGATCATCCTTTAATTACACATAACCTTGATGTACAACTTAAGAATTTTAGAGCTCTCATTTACACTCGTTTGTATTATCAAGTTTATGAGTTCCCATGCCAATTAACCAACAAAATAACATGCAAGTCAATTTCATTGATGTAAGTTTAGTACATATTGCTTAAGAAAATTTGACCTCATAGGAGGTCTACATTACATCAATGTAGAAGAAAATTTTGGCAACATAACAACCCTTCGAATAGTGTAATCACTTAGACGTAGGGTCGAACCTACTTGTAAGAAAAGTAGCACCAATGCATACTCGACATCCTAGTTTTATAACAAAATGTGAGCAGTGTAAACACTACTCGAGGCGGGTAACATCTGGTCCATTGTGGCACCAACGCATACTCGACATCCTAGTTTTATAACAAAATGTGAGCAGTGTAAACACTACTCGAGGCGGGTGGCATCTGGTCCACTGTGGCCTTGAGATGAGGTTGAGGCTCCCTGAAGCTCTGCAATCCGGCGTTCGGCCGCGATCAATCTCTCCTATAGAGCTGCATGTCTCACCTGGTACTCCCTTACCTCCGCTCGAGCGGTGGTAAGGTCCTCGATAAGTTGGTCCACTGGACAGAAGTCCCTTTCCAACCACCTGGTGCATGCATTGGTGGCTTCAGTAACTGCATTGAGATTTGAAACTTGATCTGCCATTTCCCTATTCTGGTTTCCCATATTCGTAATATGCTGGACCAGGAGGGGGATGGATATGTCTGCCGGTCCCCCGTGGTTAAGGTTGTAGTAACCCCTTTGATCGCCATATGGTGATCGTTGGCGTTGTTGTCGAACCCACCTCTCAATCACTGTTGCCCAATGGGGCTCATGCCCGTTTTAGCCGAAACGGTTCGCAGGCACCGTGGCGATGTAAGGTGGGTTGATGACTTCTTCCTCTGGTTCCTCTTCTTCTTCTTCCTCTTTAGATTATTTTTCTTCATCCTCTATTTCATCTTCCTCCTCAGGCTCTTCTTCTTCGTTAACCTCTTCAGGGTCTTCTTCAGGATCCTCCTTGATTATTTCCTCGGGTTCTACCTTGAGCCATCCAACGTTTCCCTCGTTAGGGAAGTAAGGGTCTCCAGGTAAATGGAATCCTTCCATGTCATTTGTACGAGAATAGAGGTGTAAGAGATATGAATGAACCTAAAATTTCGAGTTATGAAGTTACAAAATACTCCCATAGTATTTTTAAATGTTATGTTTGGATTTTTAGCGCATTCATTAAAGGGTGATGTTAGGTTATTAGATTTGTTGCCCACTACGACTATCCCCCGATATATGCAAGTCACTTCTCGGACAGATATAATGATCAGGCTATATCCATCCCAGACTTGACCATATATCCCAAGGCATACTCGTAATGCACAACTTCTCCCTTTATTTTATGTTCTTCCTAGTTATGACACTACTCGAGCATGTATGCATGTACTTATACTTTTACCAAGAGACTGTTTATTTTCTAAAAGTATAGTCATTTGAAAGTGTTTAACCAGATACTTTTAGTCCCAAATGCGTTTATAGTTTGTATATCTTATGTGGTTCGATATACTTAGTTCACTATAAACATTGCTCGGATACCAATCTGTCACACCCCCAAACCAAGGATGGCGGAAATGTCCAGGGGTGGAGGACTTCATGTGTAGTATCATAACAA
Source organism: Lactuca sativa (assembly GCF_002870075.4). Taxonomy (NCBI): domain Eukaryota; kingdom Viridiplantae; phylum Streptophyta; class Magnoliopsida; order Asterales; family Asteraceae; genus Lactuca; species Lactuca sativa. The sequence goes on along the minus strand of NC_056628.2, from coordinate 89,882,730 downwards.
AAAGTATAATAGTGCTCAAAGTACAAACAACCAACATAAATATAATTGAAAAAGTTACATCATAGTATAGGTTTACATGTTTCTAAATCAATTACATTATGTTGACAAAAATACAAAGTTTGACGCCTTAGCGTTCCATCCTCAAAAGCTGCTGTTTACCTGTTTAACAGATTCCATGAGAATACAAGTAGTTTTGAAAAAGTGTCAACAATTAAGTTGGTGAATTCATAAGTTTTTAGAATGAAACGTTGAAATCCTTTCTTGTAAAAGTAGTGTTTGTTCTAGAAAATCTGATATTTTCACTCTAAAATGTATTGTAGTCTAAAATGCCAAGACTAATAGTATGCTAGTATTTTACCATTTCAAATTAGAATCATGCAAGTTTAAATCGGCATAAACTTGTTAGTTTAAATGGAAATCCCATAAATCTTATGTTTGTTAATACCCCATGTGAGTTATTATAACCATACTATGACTTAGATGGTCTTATATACGGCGTTCTTCAGGCGTCGGAATGTTAATGACATTTGTCACCCCAGACCTGCCGGTCTAGCTGTTGCACGCAGCTAAGGTGTGGGTTTGTCAAAGCCAATATAGATATATACACAATTATCATTTTCTCCCAACAAGAGATTCTGGTTATAATTAAAGGACTTTTGTTGTGCTACTTGAAAGTAACGTGAAGCGAATGTCTCACAAGTTAATTCATTAACAGATTTATGTAATGAGATAATGAAAACCCCTTTTTGTAGAAATGTATTCTTTTGTATTGTATATGTAACTTAAACTATACCTATTATAGTTTATCCAAATGTTTATAGTGTGTAGTATTCACTTTCTATATAAGTAGAATGTATATAACAAAACGATTATAGGTTTACCATGCTTCATAATGCATTAATTGTAATGATAAAGAATTCTTACAATTTAGCTAGTGAACATTTTTCTGTAACACAAATGTATCCAAACAGAAAACTCATGCAGAATATGAAGACATCAAGGTTTACACTTTGCTCAACAAGTTACAAAGTGTTAATAAAGTTGTAATCTGTGAACTTGTTTTTACCATTTCTGCACTGATTTAGAAAAATCACAGAAAATTTATATGAGATCGAAAACTAGATCCGTAAACTCTGAGAGTTTAGAAAATGTGTATAGTTTGTTCACAAATTTTATTATGATTTTTAGAAGTCCTTAACTGGTGTGAAAATGCTCATATTCACAGACTAGTCCAAGTTCGTAGCTACAGTGATAGGCAGTTTTGTAAAAATCACCATAAATTGTAGAAACTTCGTATGGACATGTTGAAGTAGTCATTTTAAATGTATAAACCTGAACTATTTGCACATAATACAGTTTTGAAATCTAAAAAGTTTAAGGTGTTCAAAACAGTTCGTGAATGAACATTAAGTTTTCTGTTGAAAGCTGTTGTTTGAGTTTAGTTATGTTGTTGGTGATTTAACTTGTATTCTCCCCCTAAAACTTGAAGAAAACACTCACCTTGAGTGATTTTAGTGGATGGATGTTGAAGAACAGAAGTGTTCAACTCAAGAATACTTAGAAGATTGCTTGAAGATTCGAAGTTCTAACACAAATATGATGAAGTTTGTGTAAGAAACCTATGATTGGAGTAGAAAGAGGTGGAGTAATCATATGAAGGATGATTGTACTTACCAAAAGTAGATGAAGAACTTGAAAATCAGCCTTGAAATCTCGAAATCTTAGAGAGAGAAGTGAGAGAGAATGGAGTTTGTTCTTTGGCGGAGAAGGAGTGAAATGGGAAGAGAGATGAGGATTTCCAGCTTTTGTTCAAGAGTATGGCTGGAATAATGGTGGGAAAAAGGACAATGATTGACCAGGTATGGGGGAATAGTGGCTGGGTATGGCCTTGGAGTGAGTGTGGGAGGTTGTTTGTGTTCTTGTATAAAGGATAAGTCAACACTCCATCTAAATAACTTACCCACCATATTTTATTTTTAAATAAAGATTTCCATGAAAATGTTTTTAGATTATGGAGATATGGGGTCTTTTATGTTAAAATATAAGTTTGGGTGAAAATCCCGCGTTAAAATCATGAAAAACGGGCTTAAAACGCAAAAATGGTCAAAAACTGGGAAAAACAGGTGAAAATCTGAAGTCTGGGCCGGAGGTTCGGTCCCTGGTGCTTAGAACCAAAAGTAGATGGAAGCCGAGAGGAGGGTTCGGTTGCTGGAGAGGAATCGAGAGAGGGGTTCGGTTGGAGCAGTCTCGCAGCGGCTTGAGAAGCAGCGAAGGTGAAGGTGGGGGTAAAAAAAGGCAGAGGCGAGGCTCGGTTGTGGCTTATGCGAGGTTCGACTCTAGCAATGCTCGGTTCTTGACAGACTTGGTTCCAAGGGTGTTCGGCTCCTTAGGGGGTTCCGGCTCCTTAGGGGGGTTTCGGCTTCTTAGGTGGTTTCGGCTCCTTAGGGGGCTTCGGCTCCTTAGGGGTTTCAGCTCCTTAGGAGGCTTTTTTTCGCGTTAACTCTCCGTTTTGTGTAGTTTTTTTTGCTAAGTTAAGGGTCAGGATGACTCGGATGACTATAAAAGTTGAGAGAGATTTGGGAGAGATTTCACATACTTAGAGAGATTTGGGAGAGGTTTCACATACTTAGAGATTTGGGAGAGAGAGAGAGAGATAGACAGGGAGAGACTGAGAGAGACTTTGTTTGTGACTTTTTTTTGGGTTCTTAGCTTTGCAACGCAAGGTTCGTACACCCCGTTAAGCTTCGTTATGATAGTTAGATGCCCCCGAAGGGTATAGAATAATGTTCTATCGAATAGTTTCATCACCTACCCCTATTAGGGTTTAGAATTTTTGAACGAATAAACTTTCCAAGTGATGACTTCTTATTAAAATAGTGAGTTGTACAATAGTAACATAGTGTAAGCCCTAATATACAAGGGTTAGATGAGTTAACCGGTTTGACCGGTTGACTTTGGTTGACTTTGACTTGATCAGAAATTGACGGTTGTCACATGTCTGAACTCAAACTAAGGGTTTGGTAGATTTTTCAAAAAAAGGTTTTATAAAAGGTTTTTCTATTAAAAGAAAAAGGGTGTGGTGCATGCAATCGACCAAGATCAGGTAAGTTTTCCCAAAATACTCATACATGTTTTATGATATGCTTTGATTTGTGAATTTATGAATCACATGCTAGTTAGGGCTAAGGATATGTTCAGGATTTACATGATAGAATGCTAGGATAGATGTTTTTATATGCCTACAGTATGAGCTTGTAGACTTGCATGCTAGTACTGATCGGTTAGTGATTGGATGGATTGTTTTGGTTATGCTTGTTCCGATTACTCGATGATCGAATGTTGCTTGCTTTGTGCTTTTAGGAGTTTCCACTAGCTTCAGCTAACCACTAAGTGAATATACTAAGGTACTATATATATACTTGTTAGATTTGTTCATTCTTCCTCATTAACCATTATGATTCTCTCTGAAATCTCTCAAATCTTTGGAGTTTGACTTTTTGATCTTCTGAGTATTTTAGCAAGGCTCTGGAGTATCTAGGAGCATGACGAAAAGAAGTGTTCGAGTCGGAGTTCTGCCCGCAACTTTCCCGGTTTCGCTAAGAAATTTATGTAAGTTAAGTTGCACTTACTATACTTCAAATGTAACTTATATTTATTTTCATACTCATTATTCTGAATCAATAAATAAGATTTATCAGTGATTCTAGCCATAATACTGATTGGTCTGCTTACAGGAATGATGTCTAGGCTAGATTTAGTGAGGCATTTAAAGTGAGATTTCAAAAGAGTATACTCTATATACCAAACGGACCCTACATTCGATATGATCTTACATGCTTTTTCCTTACTTGATAGATCTTGATGTAGACATTGAGATTTATTGAGGAATCTAGACTATCGATATTATAGTCGCAAGAGATATAAGACTAAAACTTAATGATATTCATATATAGATCTTTCGAAATGAAAAGCTAAGGTGCTAGGCGAAGCGCTGCTCAAATTTCAAGTTATCCACTTTTAACAAGTGAGCGCACAATTACTTTCATCTTACACATAAATATGAAGTACTTAACATGCTTAGATATTATGCGTGCTATTTGTATTTACAATACTTGTGCTCAATATGGCTTACTTGGTTAAACTTTATTTTGATAAAGTATTAAACTATTTATTTTACCTAAATCTTATTGGGTAGTGAAGGGTTATGGAAAATAAAATATGATGTGAGGTCGTAACCAGTATTATGCTAGTGTACTGCTAGGGATTAGTCATCTAGCAAAATATAGAGGATGACCATGGACTATTCTAGACAAGTATAGAGAAACATGGACATGCTTACAACTTGTTGGTGTTTATAAGTCATATACGGGCAAGTCTATCACATGTAGGTGTTAATTATTCATACATGGAGGTCCCTATAGATGTTAAAGGACCATACATGGACATGTCCTCGACCTGTAGGTTATAAATGAACCACACACGGTCAACACACGATTAAGTCTATGACCTGTAAGTATTAATGAACTATACATTCATGTGGGTGCTCTATTCACCCCTAGGTTGCCTTATCGGTAAGGAATCCCCGAGGCATTATTGTTTACTCAAAGATCCTTTAGGATAAGTCCCTTGAGATCATCATTTTAGGATTAGAGAGTGAGAATAACGAGAATGGATAATTCAGGTTAAATGTTTGATGTGATATATATATATATATATATATATACACACACACACACACACACATATATATATATATATAAAGAACTTTAAATAATATTATTATGGGTTGAAAACCCTATGTACTCACCAGGCTTCCCAACCTGACCCACTCAGTTTCTTTGTATCACAAGTAGCAATACGAAGGTTCAAGGATAGTGATGTGAGAATCCGCTAAAAGATTCAAGGAGTTCTAGGCCATTAGTATAAATACATGTTAATACAAGTTTATGCTTATGTTTTTATATTAGTTATGACATCCCAAGTTTTAATGTGAAACGTTTCTTCGGAAATGTTTAATATTAATATTACATCACATTAATATGTTTTGGGAACAAATTCTGCTTTAATATAATCTTTTAAAAATACTCTGATTTAAATAAGCATAGAGAAAATGTTTTTTCTGGACCGTGAAAATGGGGATGTCACAATGGATGTTTGACATTGGAGAAGAACTAGTCTGGTGTCGGCAAAGCAGGGCGGAGGACCTGAGATAAAGTAATCGAAAATGGAAGTGAATGGAGAAAAGAGGTCGGGAAGTGTTGACGGAGTCAAGGTTCGAGCAAACCACAATTAGGGTTTAAGGTTTAACGTTCTATTGTTCATTATAAAAGTACCTAGAATAAGTGATGTGATTTTTATATTTTATTAGGCTATAAAAACTACAACCATCATAATTTTTTTAAGTTCCTTTATTTTCTTTTATTTAACAAACAAATAAATATGAATAAGTTCTTTTTTTGTTAGTTTAATTGAACAAACATTAACTTCTTTTGTTTAGTTTTATTAATTTAACTATGAAGAATATTTTTTTGTTAATTTAATAAATATGAATAAGATTAATAAATATGAGTAATATTTTTTGTTCATTTAATTAAACAAACATGATCTTCGTTTGTAATGTTTGTTCCTTAAATTTTATACATGTAATTGTAATTTCTTATTGTTTTACTTTTTAATATAAAGTTGGTATTGATAAATAACTAGGTTACAACTCGTGGAAACCAGGGTAAAAGATTATAAAATTTTATTAAACTAATAAGATATAAGTTTTGTTTATACTTCTATTTTAAAATTAATATATATTTTTTTATACTCTATTCAAATTTATATTATAATAAATATATACAAAAACAAACTTCGAGTGTTATTACTATAGCTAAAAGTATAAGCTTTTATGCATAATCTATAAGTACATTAATGCATGAAGATATTTTCAATCCCTTAACTTTATATAACCTGTCATTTTCAACCCTTTAATTTTAATAAATAATATTTATTATCCTTTTACTTTTATAAATATCATTTTCATCATTTCCACCTTCAACTTTGTAAAATATCATTTTCACCAATTCGTTTTCTAAACTATCCTACTTATTCTGTAGTATGTATAAATACGATTTTTCGTCGTTCTACTTTTTAGAATGAATTTTCCACCCTCTTATTTTTAAAATGTTACTTAGACCCTCTCAATAGAGAAAATACATAATGTCAATACATGTAAAGTGTAACTTTAACCCCTCAACTTTGTATAATACATTATTTGCAACCCTTCTATTTTGTAGAAAATTTTTCATTCCTTTAATTTTTAAAATATGTCTTTCACCTTCTCCACCTTCAACTTTATAAAAAATCACTTTCACCCCTTTATCTTTCATCCCCAACTGTATATAATCTGTCACTTGCAACCCCTCGATATTGTAGAATCATGTCTTCTATCCTTTCACTTTTTAATTTAACTTTGTAAAATGTCACATTCACCCCTTTATTTTCTAAACTTTCCTATTGATCCCCCGTCCTATATATGTAATATGATTTTATCTCCTCTATTTTCCTAATACGCAACAAAAACACGTAAAAACCCGCGCGCAGGCTCAATTACTAGTTATGTTCTATAAAGGAAATTTTTGGTATGGATATTGTTTTCCTCTTTCCTTTATGGTTATATTGGTAGCTAAATTGCAAGGTAATATGTCTATATGTTAGCAAAACAAATGTAAAAATATGAGTGATATGAGCATATTTAGTTATAAAATTAATGCATTGTCTTAATACTTTATGTTGTTTTTGTCTCAAATAATAAACAAAAGGTACTTAATTACTTTAAAATTTCATTTTCAGCAACGAAGACATGCACAGAAGGAAAATGAAGCGGATACAGCGATTAAAAGCTTGGAATTTGGATTTTAAGAAATAAGGCAAATTTGAAGAAGAGCTCGGCGAGTTTACCCTAAAACTTGACGAGTTGATATGAAGAATCCCGACAAAATAGTGCATTGCCATACACCGATTATAATGAAAAACTCGGCGAGTTTGGGTCCTCCAACTCGACGTGTTGAGCCTATTTTTAGAATCTATTTAAGGATCGTTTCTGTTCGAAACTCTAACGTTGGCTGGAGATGTTTAGCGATTTTTGGAGGCCAGAGACATTCTCAAGAAGCTTTGGAACTCAGAATTCGACTAGAGGCTATTTGTGAAGAGATCAAAGGTAATTAATCATTACTTTTCTTTTAACTCTTTGTGTGAATCATGTTTACCACATTAGATTTCGAGTTTATGGTTTTATTTGCTAAAGTTATGGGCTAAAACACCATACTTCTGTTTAGAATAGATGATCTTATGAATATGGTTTGATTAGTGGCTTTGGATTATATTGATTTGGTTATTTATCTTGTTAAGCTTGTAAAAAGATCCTTATATGTTAATGACAATTATTTTCTGTTGATGACTAAGTATATTGAGTTGTATGAACATCTGCTTGATTACTTGAATCTTTTGGTTTTGTGAAAACAAGATTGTATGTTTAGTGTTGTGAACATGACCTAGGGTTAACTAGAAAATAAGTAAATTAATGTGTGAGCATGTATGATGACCAACCATATATGAGTTAATTGAACCAACCAATTTGATTAACTACCATTACAAGTCTTGCTTGATTCGAATTGAACACTAGTAAATTCTTTGATTTAATCACTTGATCACTGCTTGATTAACTAATCACATCAGAAATCCGTAATTGATGATATATTAATCCATTGCACTTGCCATGAAATCAACCATAGGATTATAATCTGAACGGAAGTCTCTTTAATCTTATTGAATGTAGTTGTCTTTTGTTTCTCCTTTAGTTGTTAATTGCTTTTTGCTAAAGTATTCAAGGTATTGCTTAAGTCTCCCAGTCTTGCAAAACTAAAGAAAACCCCGTCTTAATAATTGTTTTATTTAGATAATATTAATAGTATTTTAATTGTTCACCGTTCCATGAGTTCGATACCCTACTTGCCTACACTAAACTGCTAATCGATAGGTGTACTGCGTTCCGTGTGTTTGTTTTTGTGTTCAAGTTAGTTAGGATTAACCTAGTACATTCAACACGTATCAAGTTTTTAGCGGTGTTGCCAGGAAACCATTCTAAATAGTTAATATTAATTGCTACTGTTATCGACCCTTTGTGTGAAGATTTATCTCACATAAAGTTACACGTTTTCTGTTTTTAATTTTAATTTTAATTTTTCTGTTTCTACGTTGAACTCGTCATGTGCATATTTGAATTTGATGAGTTTAGCATATTTCCAGTTTACATTTTTATATTATTTTCTTCGTTTTACGTGTGATTTTCTATGTTGTTTTAGGAAGTTTATGACCTGAGGCTCTAGTTCTACATTAGTACCTCCTGTGGAAGATTCAGAATCGATTTTTCACAAAAATAATAACAAAGCAATCGGGGAATCAAGTGGTAAAGAGAAAATTCGAGACGAGAAGGTGTTAGATTACGAACCCAAAACACATCCGAATTTGAAGAGGATAATGAAAATGAGCCAGAAGAAGAAATGGAAAACATTGCAGACATACCCATGGGAGAATACAAATGGAGGATGCATGATGATACTGATAGGTTTTGAGCATAACATCATTCATATGTTTTCATGCAACCCTAATTGCTTTGGATCTAAGTTTTTCACTTTGAACATGCAAAAGATATTCCAAAGCAATAACCCTAGATCTAGCATATATAATTCAAAATTGACATATGAAAAGGGTTAAGTAGATTACCTTGCTTGCTATATAGTAATAGCAAGAATTCCTAG